>NC_056731.1:1799194617-1799529617 GCF_019279795.1 Protopterus annectens | reverse complement strand
GCCTTTTTCCCACTATTATTCATGTCTTTGTCCAGATTTCCTGCTCTAAGTGGTTGAGAGGTATGATGTGCCTGGGATACATGGTGTAACACCACACACAGGGTGACAGCCTTCACACCTCTCACTGTATATGTTTTTGCAGACTGTCCAGCATTCCTCCCCATATGTCTGCTCTGTTAATCATACAGTTGTGTTTAGCAGGTAAGATTCTACTAAATGCAGTCCATTGAATTGTAAGTGCTGACACTGTCAGGTGATGGCCTTTACATCCTGCTGCTAATCTGACCTGTTGCAACCTGTTGTTATACTAGCCACTTTCTAGGTTACTCAGGGCATGTATAATGTCTGTAGGTTTGGCCCTCTGTCCTGCCATTTTCTCTGTCTTTGTCCAGCTTTCTTGCAGTAACAGATTGTGGCATTTTGACAGTCTGTGAGACTCCTACCATACAAGTAACTCACATGCAAAAGTTCTAGGTGGCCAGTTTAAAACCATCATCCATGCTAATGTCCTTAGCCCAGTGAGCCACACCAACTCCCAGAAAGTGAAGTTTAATTCCTCACACTATAAACATACACTTGAACCCTGCTGTGACCCCTGCATTTTGTGGAAAATAGAACACGTGGCCAGGTTCTTTGTGAAGCCTTGGAATTGTGTGGTCTGCTGCTATATCCTTGCAAAGATATTGTTACTGCAGTTGTATAGGAACACTTATGTGTTGGTGGTAGGGGACTCTGGCATTGACAGTTGTGAGTCTGTCCTATAACCCCACTGTTTGTCATGGCCCTTGCATAATACATTGGGGTTTCCAGCCATGTGGCCTAATGCATAGTATGGGGAACTCAGTATTGCACAGATCACCTGTTGTCCCAAGTAGCTGTTAGTTCTCTGCAAGTAGCCCAGTAGCCCACTCTGTTCCCTTGAATACATGCAGCAGGTCCATACATATGTACCATAGTGTAGTACCCTGTAAATGTGTTGTATAGCTTACCTTGTGAACACAGTGGTTGAGAGACCTGTGCTTCAGGGCTGACTCTGTCTGATGCACACGGTACACAGCCAATATGTGGTTAAGTACAGGTTGTGTGGTGTGCCTGGCATCCTTTTTACTATGTATGTGGGTCAGAGTAAGGTGTAATTCCCTAGGACCCTGGATTGTCAGTGCATGTGCTATGTGTTGCCTCTTGGCTAAGGCCAGAACATACTGGGCATCCTAGATCTGCCTACAGAGACAGCTTCAGGGTGTTCCTCCTCTGAGTCCCCTGTGGGTGTGGCTGTGGGGACCTAGGCACTGGTGTGGGACTGTGTGTCCCTTTCCTGTGATGATCCTGCTGCAGCTTTTTCTGTAGGATCATGTTGTGCAGCATGTGTCACATACGGTGAACATCTGTGTGCATGTGGCTGGAGAGTACTGAAGAGCTTCACCAGATATATCGAGGCACAAGAACTGTGACTTGAGCAGCCCAAACACATGCTCTGTGATCTTCCTAGTTTGTGCGTGTGCCTCATTATGGCATTCTTCAGAGGTGTGTGAGCATTTCTGATGAGTGTCATCATCCACGGTTCCAGTGTGTACCCAGCATCCCCCAGTAGATGGCCTTACAGGATGACCCACCTGGCAAACATCTGGTACAGCTGTGATGCATACAACCAAGAAATGAAAACAAACTTAAAACTTAAACGGTGTATAAGAAACCAATAAAAACCAAATGGAGTTGGTAACAGTAGAAAGAATAATTTACTCTTAGCGCTTTCGGTAAAACCAATGCTTCACCTTCTTCAGATTTTTATTGGTTTCTTATACGCCGTTTAAGTTCTACAGCTGTGATGCATGCCAAATATGTGAGTCATGATAACTGCTAGGGCTGCCAGCACACACATTCATGATAATGCCCTGGGCATTGCCCATGACCTGGCAGTTGATGGAGTGATACCCCTTGTGTTTGATGTAGACTCTATCCTCCTCACCAGGAGGTGCTTTGATGCAGACATGAGTGCAGTCTATGGCACCCAGTACCTCAGGATAGTGTGCTACATGGTAGAAGAGATGCATACTGCTGGCCCTTTCTTCAGGGGTATGGGGTAAATAAATGTGCTCACTGGCATGTGTTTGCATGGCATCCAGAAACTGGTGGAGTACCCTGGATGCTAATGCCTGTGAGAACCCCATCATGTCCCTAGTTGGTCTTTGAAAAGTACCTGTAACTAGTATCTTAAGGGCTACACATACATTTGTTTCTACTGGGATGGATTTCCCTTTGGCCATGGGTCTGAGCTGAGGGAGGCAGAGCTCTGTGAGTTCTTGTAGTATGTCCCTGTCACCCTGTAGCGCTCTACAATCTCCAGCTCATGTAGCTCCTGGAAGGTTACCCAGGTCCTAAGCAAATTTCTCCTTCTCAGTCTGGGACTATTGTCAGCAGCATCAGCACTGATCTCAGCATCTAGCACATACAGATGTAGCAGAGCTGCAGCAGCCCCTAGCATTCTCTCACTTAAAATTTCCAAGTGTGTACTCCAATGGTGCAGAGTATGGGGGAGAAATCAGAATGTAGGGTGTCTGCATACTTCATAGTGCTCTGCTGATGATGCAGCCTGTGTGATTGGCTAGGTATGTTTCATTCTACCTGCCAAGTACATCACTGTGGGGACAGAATGGCCCAGTTTAGGTGGAACAGGGGTCATCAGTAATTTATATATGACTGGCTTTTTAAACCGATTTCTTTTTTTCTTCTTCTTCTTTTGACAGCCTCCCTTGTTATGCACTGCAGCGCAGGCATAAACATTGCTCAGCAGTCAATAGACACACCTCCATGAACGGGCAAGCTCAGCACAGTGGCGCACCATGCAAACATGTAAACATATGCCCCAAAGCTAAACAATGCTTAGCGGCACTGGACACACTTCCCCTGCTCAATTCAGCAGTGTGGCATGCAAACCAGCACCGCTGTGCTCCAATGTGCTCCAATGTGCTTTAAGAAATGGAGACAAACCCCCTTTTAATATTAGCTACCTCTTCTGTGGACACCAACATGGTTCTGGGGCTACACGGGTTTGATCTGCAGCCACTGATACCCATTTTTGCTATTCAGTAACCCCAACTCATTTGCATACAGACCCATGCACAGAACCTGGAAACTACACTATTTCATGACCTGCCTCCTTAGCAACCACATTCATCTACCATTGTACATACTCCATGCAAGGCCCTATAATGCATTATTGTCACGTATTTTATTTTATTCATTTTTACACTTTTAATTTTTTTTTTTGCATAACGATATGTTTGCAAACAGCTATTAAAAAATTATTTTATATTATTTTCCATTACTTTTTGGACACACATGGCATAGTTTTGCACATATCTGTGTCTGCTTTGCTATTTCTCACCTTCTAACTGGGCTTTTACAGCCCCTGTTCACTTTTCAATTTCATGTACATGGAATTTTTCCTTGCACACTTTGGACACCAACACAGGATCTGCACAACTGCCTATCTGCCTATCACTCTACACCCTCATTTGCATGCAATTCACCTGCTTATGAGGTGATTTGCATGCCATGGACACTTCCGTGTTGGCATGCTCATGCACGCCCCACAGCTCCGTTTACTGAATCGCATGGCTGCTTACTTCCATGTAAGCTCCTTGTCACTATGCCTACATGGTAAAAACATCAGTGTAGGCTTTATTAAATTCCTCCTGTAGTCTATCATGAAGCTTCTGAAAAGTATTCAAAATCACAAACCTCCAATCACAGCTAATGATAGATATGATGCACCTCATCAAAAAGAAATGTATGAGACTGAATAGACATTTTTAGTCTGAAACTACACATGCTTCCTCTATTGTATATATACCTGTCTTTCAATTAATTGATTTATTGATTCTTGTATGTTTTTACTGAGTGTGGGTTGATCCAGTATGACTTTTTTCAGCCACAACTAAGTTAATTAGGCAAACATTGCATAATATAGAATGCAAGATGAGTATAGAGCATACATATACGTTTAATGTATAGTACTAGAAAAAAATGCTGCATAGATTAGAAATGCAAAAAAATATATAAATAAATAAATAAATAAATAATTTTAGGCAAATTAATAATTTTAAGCAAACAGGAAGAATGTGTCTGCGACTTCTTTGAGGCAGTCACCAAATTTGTAGACGAAGGTAAGGTGGTTCACACAGCCTAGCTTGACCTTGCCAAGGCTTTCATCACCATTCTTCATTCTGAAATTATAGCTAAACTCACTAAACTAGGCATAAATCCCAATGTCACAAGATGGGTTGCCAACTGGTTCACTGACAGACCCCACACTGTAAATGTTGCAGACTCCAAATCTGACTTCAAACCAGTGACAAGTGGAGTACCACAGGGTTCAGTCCTGGGACCTCTCCTGTTTGGTATCTACTTCTCTGAAGTACAGGCTAACAATGAAGGCCTTTGGCTAATGAAGTTCACAGATGACTGCAAACTAGGATCCATAGTCGAGTCGCCAAATGATGTGGACATCCTACAGAAGGGCCTCACTGAGACAGATGCCTGGTGTCAGAGCCATGGTCTCAAGCTCAATGCCAAAAAGTGCACTGTCATCCCCTTTGATAAAAACTCAGTACCCATGAACTATCACATAGGCGGCAGTCTACCTAATGCTGAATGCGTGATAAGAGACCTTGGGACCCAGGTGGACACTAGTCTCTCCTTTGATAATCACATCGCCACAGTAGTCAGGAAGTCCTTCTACATGGCACACCTCATCACAAAAGGGTTCTCATCCAGGAAAAAAGAGGTTATTGTCCCCCTCTACTCATCACTCATTAGACCCATTATAGAGTATAACGCCCCTTTTGGAATGTACCTCACAAGACATCTGCAGCAGCTGGAAAGGCCACAGAAGTACCTCACAAAGAGGATTACTGGCCTCAAACAGATGCCCTACACTGACCATGTCAAAAAACTCAAGCTTTACTCGGTAGCATATCACCTACTCCTAGGTGATCTCTGCCTAACATATGTCAAACCCAGAGCAGTTGGACATGCTACACCTAAAGAAATCCCAATCCCTCCAAGCTACATACTCTAGGGACGTAAACCTTGTCACTACAATAAACAGGACATGCTTGAGGGATAGATTCCTGTCCCAGAGACTTCCTATACTCTGGAACAAGCTACACATCTATGTCAAGCAAAGTTCCTCATTAGCAGTCTTCAAGAAAAATCTCGATGAGTGAATGGGAAATAGGAAATACACCCCGGGGATCACTTCTGTGGCTCTGCTCGACAGGGACACAGGAAAATAACTTTCTTGGGTGGCGTAAGACAGGGAACTTTGTTGGCTAGGCTTACTTAGGCCCTTGGGCCGACAGTCTAGTACCTATGAACCTGTAAAGGATTCCAAGTAATTTATTTGGTTTTGGTCAGTCATTACAGATACATCCTCTGCAGTTTTATTTTATTTTCACAACCTTACTAGCAAGCCAAGTTCATAGGTTTATATTTAAAATTAATGTGCATATAATCTGCAACTCATAGCAGTATTTTTGTAGCTTAGGATAAACATGTATTAAATTTATCAACCAGATTTAACTTTCTCATATTATTGCCTTTACTTCTGTTTTTAATCTTAAATGGTTCTAAAGTTTTCAATAAGTATAGAAGGTATATTTGTTTAGTTTTATTTTAGTTCTGTAATAAATTCATCACTGGTAACTTTTAGTTATAATATGCACACAAAAGCCAGCAGCTTTGCTTGTTTGAAAAAGATAATGAATTAATTGACAAATTAACATTTATTTTACAGTAGTTGGTCACATGAATATTTTTAATTTGCAGCTATTAGACTGTGACAAGATAACCCATGTCCACACCAGAATCTGAGTGTGCTTATTACAAATTCTGAAAATCTGTTAAACTTCACTTGTATCAGCAAAAAGCATTCACAATTGCAGGCAGATAATTTAATCAATCCCATTTTGATACATATGTTTTCAGGATTAGTAGGCATATAATGGAAATATATTACTTCTGAAATACATAAATATTTACAATTTGTTACAAGCTACCTTGATATTTAAGTCATCCCCTTTTTAATCTCAAAGAATGCTATTGACAGTTAATAATAACAACATGAATGTACATTAGAGTGTGGCATGCTTTGTGGCACCTCAAAAATGCAGTTTTAATATTTTTTCTATTTTAACATAAGACTTTAATGCAAATGTGTCTGTGATCTCTGACATGAATGTAAAAGGAGGCCTTTGTTGGCTTCAGACTCTTCTGTAACTAAAACATTTTCACAAGCTCAGTACAAAAGACTTCCATTTTACTTAGTTTTTCATATTAGATAGGATTAAAATGGGAACAAGTACATGGTGTAAGAAACTATTGACAAACTGTAATGAGACTGCATTTAATTTTTGCATGTTGCATCAAAACATAGGTTATTTTCTATACTTAATCTGGATGTTAAGAACACTATTTTTCATTCCCTATCCTGCATGCCATAGTTTCTTTTCACACGGATCCTTGCTCACAGCCAGAGTATGTTTTGCATTTAATCTGAGATAAAGACCCTTTAGAGCAAGACAAAGAAATTTTCACAAATCCTGTTCACTAAATAGGGCTATAAGATTAAGACTGCACAGTCTACAAGGAAAACAACTAAAGGTATGAATTTTTTTTATAGTATGTAAGTTCCTAATACTGTCATTCTCAATATTTATAGGGAAAGCTAACAATACATATATTCCTTTGAAACAGCTTTCAAATGTGACACCTTCATCTTTTAAGAACCAAGCACAATCGCTGTGCTTGGGCCTATCAATTCATAATAGCAGTATGAAACAGCATTTAATAAGGTAGTAGCACCATTAGCGCTTACAAGTCATTCTTCTAAATAAGCAATAATGTTGACTGGCTAGATAACCAATAATACACTGAGTAAAGAAGAAGAAATTATATTTCTAAATGTAGGGTATTCAATACCAAGGACAAATGCATACAAGGAGACAGTAGTTGAGAAACCTTGGTATTTGCTGTTACAGGTCAGTATTAGAAAATAAGCTACATATAAAATCACAGTGATTTTGCACTGCTACAATAAGTAATAGCATTTAATGATATGATGGGCAATATACTGGTGCAGCACCACATCTGGATGATAAAAAGACATTTATTTCTGCAGAAATATATAACTGGATTTGCTAGTCTAATACTGCTGAATAGGTGGACTTCTGCACTCCAATCTCATAAGGATGGACAGGACTTTTCCTCTACCTAATAACCTACATACAGAAAGCCATAAGAGCACATAGCAGACAGCTGCTGCTCATCTACGTTATCAGCAGAATGTTATAATTGGCAACAGGCAGTCATGAAAACAATAGGTGCTTTTCACATCAATACTATTATAAGTTGGACATCAGATTAAAATGAGGTTAAGGCTAGACCTTTCCAGAAAGCCATTTCAGACCAAACTATGACAATGAGCATGTCCCCTATGCCCAGCACTCAAGCCAGCAATTAAGACTGAACAAGGAAGTAACAGTTATACACACACACACACACATACAGAGCCTGACTGAGAACACCTAACGATATTATCTTAGAGTTATACACCTACAACTTACATTAGTCAGAACCAAGTTAAACCAAGTAACATTATGAAAACATACCCATAGTTCACACAAAGCACTAAGAAAATAAATATTTGTATTGTGTGAAAAACCTAAACAGTTAAGAAACTTTAAAAAACTTCCTGCATTTTTGGTCTTACAGAGCTTACAGGAATTCAATAAACTCTGTGTAGACTTTGCGTGAAGCCTACATGAAGTTTACATGTCAGCATGTTAGCAACTCAGCCAACTCAAAACATATGTAAACATCATTATCAGAAAATTCCTTGATCATTCTAAGTGCTTCCTCCAGCCATTGAATCCCTACCTCATGTGGGATAACTGAAAAACAAATCTAGCACATCAATAGTAACAAAAATCAGATCTTCAGAAAAAATTCCAGTTTAACATTTTAAGGAAATCCCAGGAGTCCTTCAAAATATTTCCTGCCCCTAGCTAAACCCTTTTCAGCGTACAATCCAAAAACATACCCAAGGGAGCAGTTTTGGAACTCTCTGCTACTACAGCGGTCCTCAGGGGAGGGTCATCAGGGTTTTTATGGACCTTGAGAAATCTGAATCTGGAGGGAACTCTAGGTTTGTCTTTTTCCAAATAACAGTAGGTTTCATAATCTATTACCCCTTCATCAAATGGTTCCTTTAATGCCAAATCTATTTTCCTATAGGCAATATTTATTTAATTAATAGAAAATCTACTGTATTTGAAATCATCCTGAAGTATTTCCATCATTTTAGCCTCATAAAGGATTTTATCCATCATGACAATTCCCCATCCCTTATCGGGTTTCATCACCCTTGGGTTTTGGTTCACCCTTATATCATTTAATACATTAATCTCTGCCTAAGTTAAATTATTTTCAAATTTGCTCACACTGACCCCTTTTCTAATTTCCCTCTCCAATGTTACTCAGTTTGGGGTGCAAAGGGGTGTTTATTGTACTCCTTCTCTTTAATACTTCTTGAGATTTCCCTAAACCTCTTTCCCAAATTTATTTTCCAAGTTTCATTTCTGAACAAACATCTTCACATCTAAAATTACATTACTTAAATCACTTTTTTTTTTTAGGGATAAACTTAAAGCCCTTCAAAAACAACTTGAAATGTTTCTTATTTACCCATACATTACAGTAATTAAAAATCCTCCCAAACTAACTGTATAATTATCCTTCAAAATCAGCAACTCATCATAGCACTTGTTACTTACCTCCACCTTCCCCCGGGGCTCACTCCACCTCAATGGTAGTTGTTCTGATAAAATTGGGAGGTTTTGTTTTTGAGTCTCTTGGACCTCCAGGGAAGAGGAACTCTAATGGGTCCTCTCGGTCAACTGGTCCATGAACTCTTTCCATTCTTTGATAATTAATCACTCTCTCCTCATCACTACCCTGAACATATCCAATATTCCTAGAGGATGGTTTAAATGTCTCCATCACATATTTCTGGAAACTATTACCTGACTTGGGGGGGCAGATAACTTTTTCCTCCTTGGTATTCCCTAATATGCCTATTTAATTTTATAAGCCTCCTCTTCAATACCTCATTACATTTTCCATCAGTCTGGTGCCTTATGTATAGTATTTAGCCTTTTCACAGTCCACATTGAACATTAAATCATTAATTAAAATCAAATTTAAAGTTTCTATGTACTGATGCAAATTAGCCATCTCCTGTTCGTTGTTTTTAATAATGACCCTTATAATATCCAACCAAATGCTTACACAATCCCACACAAGTACGGTATGGTACAAAGGCCAAACAACCAATGCAAACCAATATAAACAAAAAAGCCAGCACCCTCTGTCAGCTTCACAAACAAAACTTTAATATCATAACATGATATTAAAATAAATGACTCCAACCATAGAAATTAATATAAAGCATACCGGTTTTGGCTGTAAGCCTTCATCAGTGCATAATAATTTAATGCATTCAACACATTTAAATATAATTCCCTAAGCCATCATTGGCTATCATAACTGCTCATTAAGTCCTGGTGCAAATAAATCCCCTAATTTAATAATCCACATTTGTTCTTGGTAATTTAACAATGAATGCCATTCAACTTTGTTATTTGTTTTGAAACTAACCCTATCAATTATGGTAAACATAAAATGTGCTGAAGCATGTTTTAAAGTATGTTTATACAAAGCATTTGTAAATCTTGTGCACCATATCTCACTGAGATGTTCAGACATCCTTAATTTAAGGAGATGTGAAGTTTGTCTAACATAAAATGCTGAGCAAGAACATGTCCCCAGATATACCACCCAGTCTGTATTACAGTTTTCATATATCAACATGTGACTGCAAATCTATACGAACGTGCCACCTTCTCAGTAGTAATATAATGCAATGTAAGCAAGAATAGCTAAAATCTCTCTTTATTAAAATACTTAAAACTGACGTATGGTCAGGAACAGTACACGCGCTTTTGGTTATTCAACCCTTCTTCAGATCCTGTTTTCTTAATAAAATTAGCCCTTTTTAGCTGATCTAAGGCCTGCTGACACTCCCACCTAGATGACATCACTTTAAAGTGGTATTGCTTTAGTATGTAACTAACTCTTGTATTTGAGGCTTTGTTCTCTAAGAATGGGCTTTAAAGGTACTATTCCATTTATCCCCAGTGGATGATCTGCCCTTAGATCCATTATCCATCTTGTTTCTTCAGCCTCTGTTGTATTAAACAGATCTCCACCTTGTATGGATTCTTTAATGTGTGATAAAGCCATGAATCTGAATGAATGATTACTAAATTTAGAAATATGCTGAAAAAGAGTATTAATTTCTACTTTGGTTCTTATATCTGAAGTATGTCTAAGAATGCGTTCTTTTAGCATCCTATTAGTCTTGCCTATATAGAAGGCCTTGCAGAGCGTACAGGTTGTGACATATATAATGTTTTTACTATTGCAGTTTACCCATCCATGGGAACAATATTCCCTGTTGGTTTCCGGGTGCACAAAGACATTGCTTGTATTGATCAGGGGACATGCTTTACAAAAGCCACATTTACAGGTGCCCTTACTTAATTTCTGAGAAACAATTACTTCCTTTGATCTATTTTCATCCTTCCCATCTTTCTGACATAGCAGTCTTTTAAGGTTCTTTTTATTTTTAAATACAAAACTCAGATTCACTCCTACCAGTTCCTTGATTTTGTGGTCAGATGTCAAGACAGGCCAATATTTCTTGATCACACTACATATTGCTGCATTATTAGTAGCATAAGTAAGCATACATCTTAGCTTACTATTATTAGTATTTCTTCCTCTGTTCTGTTTTATACCTGGTTGATGCTATCTAAAATAATAAGGCTGTCCTTTCTGTTCTCGTAGAGCCAATGCTTGTTCTTTGCTCTTATATATTCTTTTCTCTTCATAGCCTCTTCCCATAAAGTTGTCCAGACGTTTCTCCTGTTCATCTAGGAAGACATCTTCATCCATGCAGAGTTTAAAAATATGAGCAACCTGGTTATCTACTATGTTATTAAATATATTATTATATATTAAATATATGCCTAGGGTGCATGCTAGTATAATACAGCATCTGGTTCCACCACATCGGTTTCCTATACACTGTTGTTTTTATACCTGTGACTGGATCTAACATTAGTTTTACATCCAAGAATTCAATTTCATATCTTGAACTCTTCACATAAAATTTCAGAAAGGTGGTTGTACTAGATAAAAAATCAATGAACTCCTTAAGTGGTCTCATTTCCTTCCCAGACAATAAAAGTATCATCCACTAATCTGTTATATAGTAGTAAGTTGTCTCTCCAGATGTTTCTTATATCTTCATACCATTCCTTCTCCTGTTGAGCAAGTACTAGATTGGCATAACTATTGGCACAGGGGGTCCCCATCGCCACCCCCCATCTCTGCCAATAGTAAGTGTTGCCATATACAAATACATTATTGTCTAGAACTAAGTCTAGAAGATAACAGATTAACCGTACTTGCAAACTTGTGAATAGACTAATGATGAAGATGGAACAAAAGATAGATGTCATTTTAAAAAACAAGTAGTTTTGTTCCACTAACACATCCGTTTGTGGATATGTTTGTTCGACTATGTGAGAATGAGATTTCTGGATTTAGAAAAGGGAACAGAACAAAACATTATTACAACTTGACTAAAGAAGAGTTCAAAGGGTTGAAGGAATTGGAACAAAGGAGTGATATTGTGATAAAACTGGAAGACAAAGGTGGAGCAATTGTGGTAGTGGATTCCTCAAAATATGTTTTTTAAGATGGAAGAAATGTTAAGCGATAAGGGTACCTATTCAATAATAAATAAGATAGACTTGAATGTGCTATTAGCCACTGTGAGGGATACACTGTATGAAATGTTAATGAATGGAATGTTAAGAGAGTTGTTTGACTACTTTGAAATTCTACATCTGACAGTACCCTCCATAAGCGACTTACCTAAGATACACAAGGACTGTTTTGAACCACCAATGTGCCTGATAGTACCAGGTAGAGGATGGATAACTGAACTCGTATCGATGTTCTTAGCAGATCAGTTAAAAAACGTATGTACAAAGCGAATACGGTGATGAAAGATTCTGCACAATTTTTACAACAGCTGTATGAAAAAATGGAATCTAGGAAGTATTTTGAAGATTTGTTGCTGGTAACAATGGATGTGAATAGTTTATTCATTGCCATACCGAATGATTATGGTATAGAGTTTGCATGTATAGAACCATTCAACACATTTAAATATAATTCCCTAAACCTCATTGGTTATCATAACTGCTCATTAAGTCCTGGTGCAAATAAAGCCCCTAATTTAATAATCCACATTTGTTCTTGGTAATTAATCAATGAATGCCATCCAACTTTGTTATTGGTTTTGAAACTAACTCTATCAATGATGGTAAACATAAAATGTGCTGAAGCATGTTTTAAAGTATGTTTATACAAAGCATTTGTAAATCTTGCACACCGTATTTCACTGAGATGTTCAGACAAACATAATTTAAGGGGATGCAAAGTTCGCTCAATATAAAATGCCGAGCAAGAACAAGTCGCCAGATACACCACTCATTCTGTATTACAGTTTCCATATATAAAGATATTAAATACTGTAGAAAAGTTTTTTAAAGTAAAATATTTGTCGTTGTTAGCAAAGGTACAAAAATGTTTTCATCTCCTTTGGATTTAGAAATACAGGAACAGAATTTGGTTCAGAGATTTTGTGATAGAGGATATTCCATTAATATTGTTAATCAAACATTTACATCAACTAATGAGGTGTCTATATCTAACTTGTTAAAATATTTAGTAAAAAATAAAAAAGTTAAGCAACATGTTAGATTTATTACCAGTTTTGGTGATAATACAACATTTATTAGGACTTTAATATTTAAACATTGGGGTATTTTGTTGATGGATGATAGTCTTAGAGAAATTATACCTTCCAAATGTCTCTTCTTATAGAAAAGGGAAAACCATGGGTGGTTGGTTCAATCATTCTAAAAAGATTCACAATATGAGCAAAGAGAAATATCAGTTTAGTTTAGATGGACAAAGATTAATGGGTTGTTATCCTTGTTGACACTGCAATTTTTGTAAATTTGTTACCAAAGACAAATATTTACATTAAAAAAAAGTTCTACAGTATTTGACATTTTGATATATGGAAACTGTGATACAGACTGGGTGGTATCTCTGGTGACTTGTTCTTGTTCGCCATTTTATGTTGGGAAAACTTTGCGTGCCCTTAAATTATGGATGTCTGAACATCTCAGTGAAATACAGTGTGTAAGACATACAAATGCTTTGAATAAACATACTTTAAAACATGCTTCAGCACATTTTATGTTTACCATTATTGATAGAGTTAGTTTCAAAACAAATAACAAAGTTGGATAGCATTCATTGTTAAATTACAAAGAACAAATGTGGATTATTAAATTGGGGCTTTATTTGCACTAGGACTTAATGAGTAGTTGTGATAGCCAATGACGGTTTAGGGAATTATATTTAAATGGGTTGAATGTCTTAAATTATTATGCACTGATTAAGGCTTACAGCCAAAACTGGTTATAATATCCAAACCACAGCAATCAAATATAGAAATCAATTTTTTATAAAAATCAAAACCCACTTCCACATTGTTTGGGTACTTATATACCCTTAAACCCTTAGGAACAGTGCCAAGCTTTACACACTCTTTTAAACACAAGTTGTCCAAGTTCAAAGTCTTATATCTCAACGTGGCATTATACAGTTTAAGCAAATTATTCTGGTAAGTATCGGAAGTCTCAGAGTCTCTAAAATTACTGGGCCATCTATTGAATACGGGCTTCTGAAATAACCATGTGCTTAAATCTAAATGATCAAGGTTTTCACCTGTATTCCATGCTGCACCTCCTTGGTGGCCATCTCCATTCCCTGTAGCATTAAAAATTTTAGAAGTACCAGTGAAGTCATCTTGTCCACACTGAGTTAACACGCCAGAAGCACAATCCCTTCAGAATCATGATTATCGACGTCTACAGATGGAGAATGCTGGAACCCACCACGTGACGTCACTTTCTAGTTACAAAGTATAGAAGCGGAAGCCAAAAGCATAGATGAACCTTGTCCAGTAGGAGTTAAAAGGGGGATAGCAGAAAAGGAGTGGAATAAATTTGCTGAGTTCTCAGCTCCGGAGAACATAGTGATGAAGCCCCTTAAAGTTATTTTTAGAAAGGGGCAGAATATTAAAAACCTACTTGAACATAAAGTTATTCCCAAAGCCAGTAATTTAAGGAAGACAGGTGCTTATAAGTGTGGAGCATGTTCGCAATGTCCATATATAAGTCATGGTGAAGGATTTTATGTTAAGGGCAGGCATAAACACCTTGTGGGGAAAGTTTTTTCCAACTGTAACTCCAAGGGGCTTGTGTGTGTGTGTGTGTGTGTGTGTGTGTGTGTGTGTGTGTGTGTGTGTGTGTGTGTGTGTGCGTGTGTATATATATATATATATATATATATATATGTATATATATATATATATATATATATATATATATATATACATATATATATATATATATATATATACATATATATATATATATAGATAGATATATATATATATCTATATATATAGATATATATATATATATATATATATATATATTGCTCAGTGTGAGGACTGTGAGGCCTTTTATGTAAGCAAGATGGAGCATCACTTAAGAAAAAGGGTTTACAAACACCTTTATGGTGTTAAAAACTACAATGAATTCAATGCCCTTTACGAGCATAGCCTTTGTTGTATGAAACCTAAATTCTCATTTTTGTAATAGAAGTGGTTCATCAGAATGAGGGGGGGGGGCATGGGAAACTAAACTGGAATACAGGGAAGCTTACTGGCAGATAGTGCTGGAAGCTAATAGGCCACCAGGGCTTAATTACAGCTTTTCCCTTGCCACTGTGTTAAAACTTAGGGATGCTAAACTTTAAGGAAGATTACAGAATAGTTTATGGTGAAAAAACTCTTTCTTTCTTGCTGTTTGGTGTTGGTTTATAAATTCCCTATTTATGTGTATTTAACGTATTTTAATGATAGGGTTGCATGTTATTGCTGAATAATTTCATTAGATGGTGGTATAAGAACATAGTTTAAATATGTTTCTAATTATCATTCACCTTTTTTTTTTAAAAAATTTTATTTTGACATTGAAGTTTTTAATACTGAAATATGTGCATAAAATGGATGTTCAAGGTTGCATTATGCTTGTTTAATACTTTGTTTTGACAGGATTTAATGTTTTTCAGTACATTTCACCATAGCCGGCCTTAGGCATAGGCTAACTAGATGACTGCCTAGGGTGCCACCCTAGCAGGGGTGCTTTTTCAGTGCACTGGATGGTGTAAATAGACTAGGATGGTGAAGTAGGTGGTGTGGGGGTGTGCACTGTGGAGCCCTTTTTCCTAGGCCACCACTTGACTAAAGGCCGACCCTGCATTTCACATTGTGATGTGATGGATTGGTTAATTGAGGGATTTTTAAATGTTGTGAATTGGGATGGGCAATTATATTTTTATTATAAAAGGGAATGGGAACTAGGCTCTGTGTTCAGCTGATGAAGTATTTTAAGTGTAAGAGATGAAACGCATTGATTTTGGAGCATTTATGTGTTGTTAATTTTGTAATAAAAAGGAGTTTCCATGACATTATTCAGACCTTCTTATTTGTTCCTTTTGATATTTCTGGTGTTTGTTTTGGTTTGGAACATTCCTCATATTTGGATTGTTTGGTGGTTTCATGGAAGTAAATGAAGGGCAAAGTAATTCACCTTCGGCTCACCTTGATGGAGGAAGAGTCGGAGAGGTGGGGGAATTTCAGAAGTTTGCAAGTCAATTGATACAGCTGGTGGACCTGTTCACTCTTATTGGACAAGGTTTAGCTACGCGTTTGGCATCCACATCTATACCTTGTAACCAGGAAGTGATGTCACATGGTGGATTCTGGTGTTCTGTTTCTGTGGAGATCAATAATCATGATTCCAGAGGCGATCATACATCTTGCGTGTTAACTCAGCGTGGACAAGATGACTTCACTGGTACTCCTAATATTTTCATGCTTTGAGGAATGGAGATGGCCACCAAGGAGGTGCAGCATGGAATACAGGTGAAAACCATGATCATTTAGATTTCAGTACATGGTTATTTCAGAACCTGTATTCAGTAGGTGGCCCAGTAATTTTTGAGACTCTGAGACTTCCGATACTTACCAGAATAATTTGTTTAAACTGTATGATACCATGTTGAAATATAAGACTTTGGACTTGGACAACTTGTATTTAAAAGAGTATCTACAATCTTGGCATTGTTCCTAAGCGTTTAACGGTATATATGTACCCGAATAATGTAGAAGTGAGTTTTGATTTTTATAAAGAATTGATTTCTATTTTTGATTATTGTGGTTTAGATATTATAAGAGTCATCATTAAAAACAATGAATGGGAGATGGCTAATTAGCATCAGTACATAGAAACTTTGAATTTGAGTTTAATTAATGATTTGGACTGTGAAAAGGCTAAATACTATCACATAAGGTGCCAGATTGATGAAAAATGTAATGCGGTATTGAATAGGAAGCTTAAAAAATAAGACAGGGATATTAGGGAATATCATGAAGGAAAGAGTTACCCACCCACCCCTAAGGCAGATAATAGTTCCTAGCAATATGCAAGGGAGACATTTAAACCATCCTCTAGAATGTTGGCTATGTTCAGGGTAGTGATGCGGAGAGAGTGGTTAATTACCAAAGAACAGAAAAAGTTGATGGACCGGTTGACCTAGAGGACCCTTTAGAGTTTCCCTTTCCCTGAAGGTCCAGGAGACTCAAAAACAAAATCCCCCAAATTTATCGGGACAACTACCATCGAGAGGGAGTGGACCCGGGGGGAGGTGGAGGTAAGTAGCAAATACTAAGACGAGTTGCCTATTTTGAAGGATAATTGCAAAGTTAGTTTGGGGGGATTTAATATTTTTAATTACAGTAATGTGGAGGTAAATAGGCAACATTTCAAGTTGTTTTTGAAGGGCTTTAAGTTTATCTCTAAAAGAAAAAGTGATTCAAGTTATTTTAGATGTGAAGATGTTTGTTCAAAAATTGAACTTGGAGAATATATTTTGGGGAACAGGTTAAGGGAAATCTCAAAAAGTATTAAAGAAAAGGAGTATGATAAATGCCCCTTTGCACCTCCAATTGAGGAATTTGGACATAACATTGGAGAGGGAAAGAAAAGGAGTCAATGTGAACAGATTTAAAAATAATTTAACCCGGGCAGAGATGAAAGTGTTAAATGATATATGAGCGAACCAAAACCCAAGGGTGATGGGAACCGATAGGGGAAGGAGTATTGGCATGATGGATAAAATCCTTTATGAGGCTAAAATGATGGAAATACTTCTGGATGATTCCAAATATAGTAAGGTTTCTATTAATTAAATAATTATTGCCTATAGGCAAATAGATTTGGCAGTAAAGGAACTATTTGATGAAGGGGCAATAGATTATGAAACCTACTGTTATTTGGAAAATGATAAACCTAGAGTTCCCTCCACATTTGGAATTCCCAAGGTCCATAAAAACCCTGACAACTCTCCCCTTAGGGCAATTGTGGCAGCGGAAGGTTCCAAAACCACTCCCTTGGCTAAATTTTTGGATTGTAAGCAGAAAAAGGTTTGGCTCGGGGCAGAAAATATTCTAAAGACTACTGGGATTTCCTTAAAAAATGTTAAATTGGATTTTTTCCTGAAGATCTGATTTTTGTTACCATTTATGTGGTAGATTTATTTTTGGTTATCTGACATGAGGTGGGGATTCAATGGCTGGAGGTATCACTTAGAATGAGAAAGGAATTTTCTGATAATGATGTTTTTGTATGTCTTGAGTTGGCTGAGTTAGTATTAAAAAATATTTTTTTGTATTTTGAAGGTGAATTCTTCCAGCAAGTTATGGACATTGTTATGGGGGCCAGTTGTGCCCCCACATATGCGACTATTATTTTATCTATTTGGGAACAGAAATATGTTATCCATTCCCAATATGCCCCTTGCAGGATGATATAAAGGGGATATTTGGATGATATCTGTCTCCTGTGGGAGAAAAGTTTGGATAGACTGGGAGAATGTATTGATTATATATCTACCACTACTGAATTTTTGAAGTTTACCTACAAGGTCACACATGACCATATGGATTAGTTGGATGTATCCATACATAAATGGGAGGGGCATTTTAAGTCCACCATTTATAGAAAGGAGACTTTCTCCAATTCCGACAGTTATTTTTCCAGTGCCCATCCTTTCTTTCAAAAGAAAGGGATTGTAAAAGGGCAATCTATCAGAGGCAGTAGAATGACCTCTGAGGATGATGATTTTGATAAAGAATGTAGGGTATTGGAGGGAATGTTTCAGGACAGGGGTTACCCATTGGACCTGATATTGAGGATAAAGGATGAAGTAAGGGAAGGTAGGGTTTATACATACCCCCCAATTTTGGGGAAGTATATGGAATTAGATGGGGGGAGATTACATCAGGGGAATGATGATGATGAAGGATACCATCGGGCCTTTATTACCGGTTTCAGTGATGATGCTCATGTAATCAGGGGAATAGTAGAAAAGCAGCGGAAACATTTTTCTGAGTTCTTGGATCTGGAGCCCCTTAAAGTTATTTTTAGAAAGGGGCAGAATATTAAAAACCTACTTGAACATAAAGTTGTTCCCAGAACTGGTTGTTTAAGGAACATAGGGACTTATAAGTGTGGAGCATGTTCGCAATGTCCATATATAAGTCATGATGAAGGATTTTATGTTAAGGGCAGGCATAAATACCAGGTGGGGAAAGTATTTTCCAACTATAACTCCAAAGAGCTTGTGTATATTGCTCAGTGCAAGGCCTTTTATGTAGGCAAGACAGAGCTTTAATTAAGAAAAAAGGTTTATGAACACCTTTATGATGTTAAACATCACAATAAACGCAATGCCCTTTATAAGCATACCCTTTGCTGCAAGAAAGCTAAATTCTCATTTTTTTGTAATAGAAATGGTTCTTCAGGATGTGAGGGGGGGCCATGAGAAACTAAATTGGAATACACTGAAGCTTACTGGCAGATAGTGCTGTAAGCTAATAGGCCACAAGGACTTAATGACAACTTTTCCCTGGCCCCTGTGTTAAAGTTTGGCCTGCTAAACTTTAAGGAAGATAAACATTTGAAAAAAAAATGTTTTTTTGACATGGAAGTTTTTAAACTTAAATCCGTGCACAAAACAGATTTTCAAGGCTGTATTATGTTTAATACTTTGTTTTCACAGGATTTTTTTTTAGTACATTTCATATTGTGATGGGATGGATTGGTTAATTGAGGGTTTTTTTAATGTTGTGAATTGGGATGGGCAATTACATTTTTATTTTAAAAGGGAATAGAATGAAGCTCTGTTTTCATCTGATGAAGTCTTTTAAGTGTGAGAGACGAAAATACATTGATTTTGGAATGTTTATGTGTTGTTAATTTTGTAATAAAAAAGAGTTTCCAGGACATTATTTAGCCCTTCTTATTTGTGCATTTCGAAATGTCTGATGTTAGTTGTGGTTTGGCACATTCCTCGTATTTGAAATATATGTATATTTCCAAGACAAGTCAGTAGCATAACATTAAGCACATATGAAGATAGCACAGTACGTACTGCTGTTTACACCTTCTGTGCGAGAATATTATATCAACACACATGATAGTATATATGTGATGGTCACACAAGGTTACATGTCAATGGAAATGAATAGTTGTGGTATAAACATCACTGACATGCTCACTGGACAGGACATCTAGCAAGGATGGTACATACAGCACTGGGCATGTGCATACTCTGAAGATGTGCAAAATGATTTGCTTGAATATGACTGACATGCCATGAATAGCTCTCAACAAATCAAAGACACATAGCAATAAACTCTTGAACAAATGTAGACAGAAACAGGCACAATCATGGACACTTTTAAAATATTATGACCATTGATATGTGGCATTGACCAAATATGTGATTGTAACTTATTATACATATTCTGTGTAACACACACATACAACTGTAATGATTGCCATTATTTTATAAGGGGAATTCAGCACCCCCCAGAAACAATGACCAGGGTTTAAGAGGGACATTCTTAAACCTGGAGTTGAAATCAGGGACAATCCTGGGCAGTTGAGAGGTTTGCATGACACATAATCCACAATCTCCTCCTGTAAGCATCACACTCGTGCTATCAATGTTGTCATTGAGCTGTGTATTTACTGAATGCAACATAGAAAGATGTATCACACAAGCATTTAGGAGAACACCTTGAAGAGAAATCTGCACTGTCAAATTCTAATTGGTATGCATCCCAAAGAATAGTTCTGCATGAGCGACCAGATTTGTGGGAGTTCACTGTGCCAAATTTCATAAACTTGACTAAAGCATCTCTGCCTGATGTAGGCATCGGCCATATGGATAGCAACACTACATTATTACGAGAGGATGCCCTATGCACAGCTGGGAATTGCATGCATCTGCCACGTGTAACAGCACTGGATATTGTCTGACGCATCTGCAATTGTTGTGTGACTTAAGAAGTGATCTGTTATAATGAATGGTACACCAGTATATGAGACTGATGGCAATGCATCAGCTATAGCCATCTGTGCAGAAAGTACAGCAGTGCAAAATCAAGTGTTAGTGATCGAGGAAGCTGTCAATGTGATATTGTACACATGCCAAACAATACATGGACCACCCTGCATAAGTACATGTCAAGTCTCAACACATGTGCCACATGATCACTGTCTCCCTGTCATTGACAGTGAAAATGTTACACTGCCATGAAATCCTAACATACAGCTATATATGTATTCATGCAAACTATCAGGTGGTAATACTGATGTGATGTAATGGTACATCCACGATGCAGTACAGTCACACTATAGCTATACCTGTGTTACAACTGGACTTCAGGCTGTACATACCTTCAAATAAAACCTTGGGTCTGAATCACATGCAACACAGTGGAACTGTTAACACAGTCGTACAACACTACCTATTTCACATCATTACATCAGTTGTACATCATATGCCTATACGTTTCTCAGCAGAAATATGCAGATGAGGGTCATGACACCATATATGGACAGATCACAACTGAGGTGGATGCAGTTCATGCAGAACAGTTAATGACACGAACGCTGATGGTCGCACAATGTTTCTGGGGAACACCTGTATAATCTTTGTGAATAGCTACACAATAGTGCTTACAATGATTTTCCCAAGGTTGAAAGTGAATCTGAACATGTTATATGTTTGTGTATACAACAGGATTACAACACGTGGATGAACCCAGGTGTATGTGCCCATGAAATCAGTATGATGTAATATTACTGTGTGTCGGATAACATTTACAGATGCTAGGTATACACATGCACACCTGTGCCATGCTAGGTATACACATGCAGCTGTCACTGTAATTGCTGAATGAAAACAATGCAGAATGTGGATATCAGAACACATGACTTAGTAAGGTAACAATATACATAGCATCATCCCATGTCAACAATCCTTATTACCCATATTTACAACAGCTGTCATGGAAGGAACATGTAACCAAATGGCAGCAGTGTGTATAAATACATTACCTGAAATCACATATTAGAATATACTGTTCTAGGGCTACAGTACATCCACACCTCAAAATAGCACATGTGGATGACAACAAAATTGACATGTGCAATATTGAGAGGGTCATAGGACTTTATTAGATTAATGGCCAAGAATATATAAAATACTAGCCATTACTATGCCATTTAAACAAAAATATATCTATGTGATTGAAGATATTAGGTGTGTGTGCATGTGAGTGTATGTGTTTGATTTTATTACAGAGTTCCTCTGTCCATATGTGACATGTGCACCACCCCATGACAGAATTAGCTATCACACAAACAGTGATCAGGAGATGGCTTGCAGAGAGTCATAGAGGGGCTCAGCTTCACAACACGTATATGCATCTTTGAATGATGACATCATCAGTGTTCCACAGAAAGGATGTCATGTAGACAGAGGGGAAATGGGGATACATACTCACAAGTTAACCGTTGGGAGATTAGTACCACCACTTATCTAGTTACACAACCAATAAAACAGAATACTTAATGGTAGTGCCACCACAGAAGCTTGATTTTTATACTGTCACTTTATAGAGTATAACATCATCAGTGTATGTTGTGAAGAAGCTGCTTGGGAAGAGGCTCTGATGTGGATATAGGCTTACACCCCAGTGTAAAACTGTCTCCAGACTGACAGTTGAATAAACATACACTCAAGTTGACTACTATGAGATTAGAACCCAGATCTGTTATACAAATTGCAGAACACAATACTTAACAAGACTACCACCTCAGAATTCTATCTTTAATGCTGTCAGAATACACTTTATAGACGATGACATCAACAGTGTATGCTGAGAAGATGATGTTTGGGAGAAGTGTCTGACGTGGACTCGCATCTTGCTGTAAAATTGTCTGCAGACTGAAAGTTGAACACACACACACACACACACACACACACACACACACACACACACACACACACACACACACTTGATTACTGTGAAATTGGAACCCCTATCTATCTAATTACAAAAGCTAGAAAATACAGTACTTAACACTCACACAACCTCAGAAGTCTGATTTTGAACAGTGTCACAGTGCACCTTAGAGAAGATGACATTATCATAGTGTCACAAGTAACATATACTGACGACACTTGTGTGAAAGTCAGGACTTGTGATATGTGTGCATGATCACAACTTCCAAAAGTACATATAAATACATGCTGGTAACCTAGGTAAAAGAAGCTGTCATGAATTCATATTGCAGAAGTGAGACAAACATCTACCTGTTTCTCAAGATGTTGTGTAGATGACACACGCACACACACACACACATACACACACACATACACACACACACACACACACACACACACACACACACACACACACACACACACACACTTTGGAAACACAAATAGTGTAATGATGGAGTTATGTGTATTCAGGGGAAGGTATGTCTACATTAATACAAGTTACTGACAATATCATAACAACATAATAACATTCCCCCACTCATCCACTACCACTGTACTACTACTCACACCACCACTCATGTCTCACCCACACTCAGCTCCCCTCCCACCAGCTCAAGAACCATCCCTATGCACCCCCCACATATTCTACCAACTATATTACTCAAACATAAAGCATCCTTACAACTTAACATAGTAACCGTCCCACCATACCTATTACCCATAGAGCACAATCATAAAGTTTCCCTTATAAACAAACACATTCAAAAACTGAGAAAACTAATAATCTCATGCTTATCAAAACTAGCCCTAAGTGGAGACATCCACCCCAACCCTGGCCTTACCATCTCCAACCCCAATCTTCATAATCAGACTAGAAACCACAACTTCTCCCATATTACAGCCAATAGAAAGCCAAGTGACTTCCTTCTACTATGCCTAAATATTAGAAGTATATCCAACAAAGTCCATGAACTCCATGCCACCATAGACTTGTACTCCCCAGATATAGTCATCCTGACAGAAACCTGGCTAAAACCTCACATTACCAGTGAGCAAATACTCCCTACAGGTTACGGCATACTAAGAGTAGACCGGCTAAACAAAAAAGGCGGTGGTGTAGCTATAATATTTAAACAGCATCTAAACATCCAGATCTTAAAATCATCAGCTCCACAAATAGGCAATGAAGAAATAATATATACCAACCTCAAAATTAACCAAAACAAAACCATCAACATAATTGGATGCTACTTCCCACCTGGCCAAAACATCCCTCCCTAGAAAACCTCCTCAGCTGGTCTACCCACCATCTCCCCAAGAAACTATCATCTTAGGTGATTTCAATATTGACTGGCAATCCTGTTCTGGCAACAATCCAACCCATCATGTACACCTTCATGGCTTCACTCAACTAGTCCAGTCACCAATCAGGATAAATAAAAACTCCACCAAGCACACTACCCTGGATTGGATACTAGTCAGTAAGAGCCCCCAGTCATATATAACAGGCTGCTTATCAGATAGCCTCAGTGATCACTCCCCAACATTCCTACTCAAAAAATACCTATACCAAGCTAAACCTGTCATCTACCATCAAATATGTAAAAAGCTAAACTTTATCCCACTCACATTCATCTCATCTCTCAAAGAATGTAACTGGCATCCTCTAAAGTACCTCAGTCTAGATGATGCAGTTGAATTTTTTAATACTACCTTCCTGAACATCCTTAATTACCATGCCCCCATAAGATTCTCCAGAACCAAAGCACAACCCTCCCCATGGCTACAAAAAAACCACTAAGTCAGAAATGAAAAACAGGGATAAAGCCTGGGAGCACTGGTGCAAAACCAAAACCCCCTCAGCTAGACAGAAATTCCTAGAACTACGCAATAGAGTCAAAAAGCTAATAAAACAGGACAAATCCCAATACTACCAGTCTGCCCTAGTCTCCTCACAACACAGCCCTAAACAATTCTGGTCCTCCATAAACTCCATCCTCCACCCAGGTAGTGTCAGTACCCCTCCTCCTAGCATTTCTCACTCCTCAGAAAATATTGCTACCTCATTCAACACACACTTCACCCAAACCATACTATCACTAGCTAAACAACACAACCCCCCTCCCCTCCAACCCACACCTTCAACTAGTAATCTCCCCACTGCCTTCTCTTTTTCTCCTGTATCTACCTCCAACATAAAAAAACTCTTAACTAAACTTAAACCCACCAAATTAGCAGCAGACAGCCTCCCAAGTGAATACCTACAAATCGCAGCTGATGCTCTGGCCTACCCAGTATCCATCTTGATTAACCGATCTCTGTCAGAAAGTTACGTTCCCACACTGTGGAAAGTATCACATATAATTCCCTCCACAAAGGCTGACCCTCCACAGAACTAACCAATTAACGCCCCATAGCTATTCTCTCTCCACTCTCCAAAATACTAGAGAGATGCATACACTCTCAGGTCTCAGACTACCTCCTTACTAACAACCTCCTTTCCAGTACTCAGCATGGTTTCCAACCAAACCATAGCACCACCACTGCCTTACTCTCCTTTACTAACACTATCCTTCAGCATAAAAACAATGGCTATCTCTCCTCTGCTACTTTCCTAGACCTATCTAAAGCATTTGACATGGTCCCACACAAACAACTTATCTCTGTCCTCAATAACCTATCCTTCTCACAATCGGTCACCAACTGGTTTCAGAGTTACCTGTCTGACCGCCAACAATCCATTGCATGGCAGAATGACATATCTCCCCAACTACCTGTCTCCATAGGGGTTCCCCAAGGATCCATCCTTAGACTCCTACTCTTCTCTGTTTACACCAATAATCTAGCCTCTGCCACCAAACATGGCACACTCATACAATACGCAGATGACTCGACCATCATCTGCTCAGCCCAGTCCCTACCAAAAACTGCAAAAAGTCACACAGGAAGCCTTTTCCTCTGTTGAAACATGGTTATCCGATGCCCGATTAATACTCAACCCAAACAAAACTAAACTACTCATCTTCCAACCCACCAAACATACTCAAAACAACTCTCACTATAACATCACGGCAAAAGACAACACCACTATATACCCAACTGAACACACCAAATTGCTAGGAGTGGAAATAGACAATAAACTAAAATTTGACATTCACATATCCATGACTATAAAAAAGTAAACAAAAAACTAGGAGCGTTATACAGAAATAAGCAATTTCTCACCAAAGCAGCAAAGATTTCAATAGCAAATTCCCACCTTATCTCCACCATACTTTATGCCTCTTCAATATATACCAACCTAAGGCAATGTGATCTAAACAAGCTAGAGACCTGCTACAACAAAATCGCCAAATTCGCCATAGGGGCATCCTACCGTAGTCACCACTGTCTCTCACTTGCTGAACTGGGCAGGCTTGAACTCCCTCACCTCCTTCAGTGGTATCAACTCTTACTCGCCCACAAACTAGTAAACCATCCACTAAATGTCCCATCCCTCCAGAATCTACTCCAACCCTATCGCACCACCAGACCACTAAGATCCAGCAGCAAAAATCACTTGCAGATCACTAAAGCCAATAACTTTGCTGGTGAAGCACTATTCTCTTGCGCCATTGCCAAATTATGGAACTCACTCCCACCCACAATTACCTCCATACCATTATGCACCCACTTCAAAACTTTACTAAAAGCGCAACTAAAAACATGCTGGCTATGCCCTTGCAACTCCCACTCTAATATCATCCACCCCATCCAACCACTACCTTTCTTTCCACTCCACTAACTACCTTGATTATAGCAAGCTCAGATGCTCATAAGCCAGTACTTATTATACAGCACGAACTTCTTCTTCTTGTAACATTTGTTAATGTCTGGTATGCACTTCACAGATAAAGATTCTAGTTGTCTACTGATGTACTATGTTCTTCATCTGTAAATATTTTTTAAGTAATTGCTATGTAAATTGTTAATCACTATGTAATCTAATGTATATACTGTCTGTTTATTTTAACTGTGGAGCTTTTCTCCCCGGGCCTCCGCTGAAAATGGACCTACGTCCAGTCGGACACTCCTGGTCAACAAATTTAAATAAATAAAGAAAGAAAGAAAGAAAGAAATAAAATATCAATAGGATATAATCATCGATAACCAATGTCCAGTTTCAGTATAAACCCATACCAAATGCAGCAATGCAGTTATGCTCTATAATTCTGGAGTCTGTTTGACAATGCCCTAATTATTGATATATCATTTGCAAGTGCATTGCTGAAGGGCACACATGAATACCAGAAAGATTGTGTTCAGTCAAGGACATGTCACTGGTGCCCTTCTCTTATGTTTATGAATGTATTTCCCTGTCTTGGAGGATCACAGCCCAGTAACCACAATTAGGTATGCTAAACACCTCTTCACAAAGTGCATCACAGGGAAACTGATTTGTAGAAAAGATGGCAAAGTATTAGCACATGTGTGATTCGAATTTCAAGAATTCAACTTGCACTTGGGAAGTATCAGTGTCCACCAGTGCTCATTGCCAAAGTGTGTGTAAATAGGGACATACAATAACTGACCCGATTGGGATTGACTGCTAAATACATCTGTTTGTTGTTAATGTTTCGTGTGTCAGGCCTGCAAGACATGTTATGGGAGAAATTGCTGGCAGCTAGTATGATGTGCATGCTGTAGTTAGGGTTACCACCTGTCCCACTTTGCGAGGTACAGTCCCTCTTTGGGCAGTTGTGTCCTGCAAAAAATTAGAAAAAAATGGCAAATGTCCTGAGATTTTAGGACAAAAATGTCTCCTATATTTTCTTTAATAGTTGCATAAAACAGTTATTTTCTACCTGAAACACCTAAATGTTATAAGAAACAGAACAAGCAACTCAAATGCTACAAGAATAAGCTTTTATTCTGGCAAAAAAGTGAAGTTCTGTCCTTTGTACTGGCCATGGGTATGTTTTGCCCTACAAAATCTGACGTTTCTGCAAAAAATATCCCACTTTGAGCATTTGAAAAGGTGGCAACCCTAGCTGTAGTGTATCTTTGCAATATATTGCCCAAAGTTGTATTCCATAAATAACTGATTGCCTTGCCTTCCCCAGTTGTACATTAATTGCTGAACAAACATAGTTGTCTACTTAAAGGAGAACTCTGCCCAAAAGTCAAGTTTTTCTTTCCAAAAAGTTTTTCCTTTCCTGTAATGCAAGACTAAACACTTCACATACAGAAAAACACAATTTAATAATCATGTTTGCCTTTATTTATTTGCTGCATCTATCGCATCTATTACATCACAACAGCTACTAAGAGTGGCACAGTAATTAAGTTAGATCACTTATCTCAACAACAGAGCCATTAAGAAAACAATGACATTTAAATGTACGTTATCAGTTACAGATTGCCAGCATCACACCCCAGATAAATGTTGTAGCTTGGAGTCTGAACAAAGGCAGGGCTTTCAAGCTTGGTTTTCAGATGCAAATGTTTTTCCCTGCAATTAAACTCAGTGCAATAAGGAAAGCAAGCATGTTATTCTAACTCTTCTTACTTTCTGTCAGTATATGATTTTGCATTTTTTTTTGCACTGTAATGTTTGCAAAAGTGCATATTTTTTCTGGAGTTGGGGAAAAAAGATTAACATCAAAGACTAATTCTAGCTATAGTACTTAAAACTGAATGCAACACAAAGCATCTCAGCCCAAGTAACACCTATTAATAACAAGGGTCAGATTTCTCACACTTGAACACTCAACTACAGTTGTTACTTTGAAAAGAACAATTAACTCAGCTGCATTCTCAAGCCCATCATTCAAACATTCCTTAAAATGCTGTAACAGAGATGTCCACTAATGAAAATTAAAAGAAGCAAAGTAATTAAAAATGCAAAGTGATGCTGACAGTGAAAAGTAAGCAGTCACAGCAATGTTGTCAACTGATGAGCGAGAGAACTACTAAGGCAGAGCCATTGACTGAAAAACAAAATAATGCTAGCCATAGCAGCCTCCTTCGGATAATTTTGTAGTTTAACAAATTGGAAAATAACAGTACCATTTACTTTGATACAGAAGCATTAGCAATGCAGAAAAGTTCATCATTTGCTGAAAAACATGTTTTTTTTTCAGTTTTTGGGTGCAGTTATCCTTTAAGGAAAACAGTAAAAATGTAAGGTAGTGTGCTTTCCTTTGGCAAACAGGCATAGCCAGCCTTAGACATAGGCCATCTAGGTGGCCGCCTAGGGTGCCTCTCTAGCAGGGACACTTTTCCAGTAATCTGGATGGTATAGATAGAATAAAATGGGGCACAGGGTGGTGTTGGGGGGTACATGGAGACCTTTAGGCTAGGGCACCAGTTGACCAAATGCCAGTCCTGCAAACAGGCTCAGTGGCAATATGTGGCCTTTGGCACTCTGGACAGTACTTACAGTGCTGCCTGGCTTCCTGTATGGAACAGGGCATAAGAGCACTGAGCTCGTGATCAGAGCACAAGTGAGCCAGGGTTCAAATTTAACTAAGTACATGTGATCAGAACTGCAAATGTGACTATGAATGACTACATTAAAGAATGTGTCTTCCCCTAATTGTATCAGTAATGTCTACCTCAATACACATCTTCACCTAGTAGCTGTTTTGCAAGTCTCACTAGAAATCACAAGTTAATTATATATACAGCTTGCTACAAATTACAAGGGGTGATACATCTTTTGAAATAATTAGTATAGCTCAGCAGATATGCTAACTAGTTGTGTGGGGCTGGGTATCCTGAAAAGTGTATGCAGTACATTTATTCACAGTAAGGACAGTGTCCACATCATATTAGATAAACATTTCATCCATCATCCTACTGTTGTAGTAGAAGACGTAGGAGATATTGTCCTGGCACATTCGTGAACATCACCCTCTGCTCCTTTTTAGCCCTTTTTTATCCCTCTTCTCCCTGTCTTTCACTCCCCCTCTGCTCCTTCTTTTACCCCTTTTAGCAATACCTAATCCTTCTTCTCCACATTCTCTCACTAAATCTCCTCCCCCCTCTTTTCATAAATTCACATGTTGCCTTTCCTACCCAGTAGATAACTACCTTAAATTATCTACTCTCTTCTTCTTCTGTCTATTTCTTTCTCCTTCCTCACCTCACCCAACTCTTTACCTTAAACCAGTTTAGCATACTCAACATTTAATGTCTACTGAATCACATCCAAGCATCATTGTCTCCCATATATAATTTCCTGCCTCACTGCCAATTGTTGTACCTTGATATTTCACCTACCCAGTACTCATGTCTATAATTTGAATAATGAATCTTTACAAATTTTTGTCTTGTGTACATAACTTTGCTTTAATTTACTAATTGTTACATTTTAACAATCTTACAATATGTATAATATTTTGTGTAGATCAACGAGTGTGTATATATACCTTTAAGAAGCTATCCAAGGGCTTGCACTAGAGTATAAATATGGACGGCAAACAAGTCCGACTGCCATTTTGTAGTTAGCTGTTGAGATGTGAACATGTATATATGTAAGCTCGTCTGTTACTTTGTTCATATTTAATGATGCTGCAATTCATCCTGATGTCTTTCTATATATTAAAGCATCTAAACAAAACCCCAAGCCTTTTTATTATTTATGTTAGAGATAAACAAACGACATGGTGTCAGAAGTGGCATATCTAAAGGACATGAAGTCAGAATTGGCATATCCAAAAAGGAAAGAAGTTTGAGACAGCATGGCTAAAATGATTAGAGGCACTTGGCTGTAGCTGGAGGAATATAGAGCAGTGAATCATCCTGAAAAGGGGCAAAACTTCAGAAAACAGATCAGAAATTAATTTTAAATATTAAAATTTGCACAGCACTATTTCTTATTTGCAAAATATGAAAGAGGTATACAGAACATTCTAAATGATATTTGCATAAACAGATATGTACAATATTGATAAAAGTATTTGAATTACTATAGAAAATGTTTGAAATAAAGTCTGAATTGCATAAAATGAATAAAATAAAGGGAAACAACTGCATTTCCATAAATCTTATGTATTTTTCTTATTAAGCAAAGAGATCCGAGTTATCAGAAGTATATAAAGTGTTTGCATGTTTGTGCAGTGTTACAGTAAAGCTATTTCACAAATGTACAGCCGTTACAATGCATATTTCCAAGAATACAGCCATTACAGAGCATATTTCTCAAAATACAGTATTTTGAAGATTTTATTGTGCATTTCAATATTGTTACAAGCTCACAGAACAGTTTGTTCATATATATATATATAATTACAAGGGCCATATTTTCAGTGTGTTCATGTATACTTTGTGGGCATTGCAGATGGATTTCAAAAACCCAGTGCACTTGTATTTGACAGTAATATTGCTGAGAACTGTAGAGTGTTTGAGCAAGGGTATGACATTATCATACAGGCTTCATTTTCTGATAAAGATGACCATACAAAGGCATTTATTATACTTAATTTAGCTGGGTCAGAAGCCATTGAAAGAGAACTCTCATTTGTGTATGCACCTGCTATTTATGCTGGAGAGGGGGAAAACCATTATATATTTACTTAAATCCTATCTACTATGATTTTCTATACTTGTCCTAACTTAGACTATTTCTCTGCTTCTCCTCCACACTTTGGCCTCTCTCTTTAGCTATCTTCCTATCTCATACTTTTTGCATGTTGCTTCTCTTCTGACTCATCTTCTTTCATACTTTTTCTGTCAAAAAATAAGGAAAAAAAATTATACTGTTTTTGATTCACGCTTTGAAAAATTGTTTGTATGCTTTGTTATTTTAAAATGTTGTTCTTCAGCATCTATCTGAATTTTATGTAACTGTTTTGTGGATCTTTTGTATATCCATATGAATTTTATGTAACTGTTTTTGTGGAGCATTTCTCCTCGGGTCTTTGCTGAAAAAGGGTCTCTACCCAGTCGGACTAACCTGGTTAACAAATGTCAAATAAATAAATAAATAAATAAATAAACATTGTACAGGCTGAGTTAAGACAGGACCCAGAGTGCTTAATACTTAAATTTAGAGAAATGCGTAACCTCCAGACAAATGTCACAGTAGAAAGGCACTTAGTTTACACAAGGAATCAAAAGCCGAATGAAACTTTTGCAGCATATATAACTAACCTGAGAAATAAAGCTAAAACATGCAGGTTTGGTGATTTAAGGGACGAGTTAATAAAGTACATACTTATGTGTGGTATAAATGATGATGCTGTGAGAAAGATTTTGCTTTGTGACATTGATTTAACTTTGAATAAGGCCATTGAGATTTGTCAGATATACGAGCTCACAGAAAAGCGCACAAATATGCTTACAAATGAGAGCAGCTCTAGAAGGCACAGTGATAAAGCTCATGTTGATAGTATGTAGCACGTGGTTAAAAAAACAGGCCAGAGCACATGGCAGCAACTGTAACCCCTGCAGCACTCACTAGTAAACCCCAGAACTTTCTAGCAAATTCCAGACATCTCATAGTCTCAGTGAAGCATAAGAGTGAGTCAGCAAACTCAAAACATGGGCCCCAACCTAGTTTCATTGCCAGCTGTCATAACTGTGGTGGAAGTCATGAATCTAAAAAGGAGAAAATGTTTTGCTTTTGGTGAGCAATGCCACCAATGCAATAAATGGAATCATTTCAAAAAAATTGTAAATCAAAAGACCCATGTTCTTTTATTAAAAGGGAACATTTAAAGAAATGAGTTGATCAACTAGCAAGCTATGATGTAGGGTCACAGGCTACTCTTTATGTTGATGGTGTGTCAGTGCTTCATGATACAGTTAATGCAGTAGATTTAAGGTCAAAGAATGAACTATATTGTACTGTTCGGATAAATGGCAAACCCATAGAGCTCAAAGTTGATATAGGTTCCAAGTGCAATGTTATGTCAGCAGAAACATTTGCTAAAGTGTGTAAAGGTGAAAGGCTTGATTTGGCAAGGTGTGAGAAATGTGTTGCTTATGGAGGAGAAGAAATTCATACTGCAGGCTCAGTAGTGCTTTCACGTTACTCTGCAGGTAGAAGTTACGACTCATTATTTGCTGTGGTCAAGAGGCACATTCAGTCATTACTAGGCCTCAGAGACATTTGAAAATGGGACTGCTTTCATGTAATAAGGAAGTCCACCATGTTAGCTTAAAAGACCTCTACTCTAATTTTGCCTAGCACATTTTTTCTACCTATGCTGATCTTGTAGAAGACAAACTAGGCAAACTTACAGTTGTGCACTCCATTAAGTTATACCCAGAGGTCAGTCCAGTTATCAGGACAAAACAAAAAGTTCAAGTAGCCATGCAGGACAGAGTCAAAGCTGAGTTAGATAAAATGGCATGACAAGGTGTGATTTGTCCAGTTGCAACTCCAACTGAATAGGTATCTTCCATGGCAGTAGCTCATAAGAAAAGCTCAGATGGCATCAGAATATGTATTGACCCCTTAGATTTGAACAAGGCACTAAAAAGACCTCATCATCCAATCCGCACCATTGAAGAAGTCACAGCCTAATGCCAAATGTTACTATCTTTTTCTGTTTTAGATGCAAAGAGTTCATTTTGGCAAATTCAACTTGACAAAAAATCCTCAATGCTCCCTACTTTCAGTACTCCGTTTGGCAGGTACAGATTTTTAAAAATGCCATTTGGGATAAATTCTGCAAGTGAAGTCTTTCAATGTGTAATGAAGCAACTTTTTTCTGAGCATCCTTGTGTTGTTATAGTAGACTACATACTAGTAGAAGTCAATGGTGAAGCAGAGCATGAGAGAAACCTCAGAAAAGTTCTAGAATGGGCATGTCAAGTAAATCTTAAGCTCAATCCACAGAAATGCAAATTCAGGCTGCAAGAAGTTCCTTATGTTGGTCATTTATTTATGAGTTCAGGCCTACAACCAGACCCTTCAAAGCAAACAGCCATTCTTGAGATGCCATCTCCAGATAATGTTCAAGCCCTACAAAGTTTTCTTGGGCATGGTCAACTACCTAGGCAAGTTCATTCCAGACTTGAGCCAACTTTCAGTACCATTCAGAGATCTGAAACTTAAAGACGTAGGCTGGTCTTGGTCAGAGTAACACCAAAGAGCATTTGATCTCCTGAAGCAGAGAACTGCTAGCCCACCAATGCTCAGACACTATGATGTTCCCAAACCAGTAACCCTTTCCTGTGATGCTTCAAAATTTGGTCTTGGTGCAGTCATTCTACAAGAGGATCAACCTGTTGCCTATGCATCAAGAACTCTTACCCAAATTGAACAGCAATACACCCAGAAAGAGCTTTTGGCGATTGTGTTTGCATGTTCAAAGTTCCATGATTATGTTTATGGTAGACCTATCCATATTGAAACAGACCACCAGCCTCTAGTCACCATCTTAAGAGAGGCAATGCATTCAGCTCCTGCCTGACTGCAACATTTGATGCTGAGATTGCAAAAGAATAATTTCAATCTTGTCTACAAGAAATGCAAACTGCTTTATCTTGCTGATACATTATCCAGATCACCCAGAAATACCATTGAACAGAATAAAAATCAAGGTTCTCATTACATTAGACTGATGATTTTGAAGGCATGGAAGTGAGAAATCTTTCTTCCACACATCTTGATGAGTTGAAAGATCCCACAGCTATAGATCCAGTTTTACAAAGGCTCAACCACTTTATCAGTCAAGGATGGCTGTCAAAGCAATTTAGTTTACCTCAAGAAGTACAACCTTATTCTTCATAGAGAGATGAGATTTTGTCTGACAAAGGTATCTTTATGAAAAGTCCAAAAGTAATTGTTCCAAAGTCCATGCAACCTGAGTACATTGCTATCTTGCACTGTGGTCACCCAGGAACTGAATCTACCAAAAGAAGGGTGAGAGAGATAGTATTCTGGCCTTCTATATCACAAGACATTCAGAGACCACTTTCTTCTTGTTCAGTATGTAATAGTACAAAGCAACATCAACAAAAAGAACCACTTCAGCTTAACACGATTCCAGAACTACCTTGGTTGTCGGTGGCTGCTGACATTTTCAAGTGGAATGGTCAACATTATTTGGTGTTAGTAGACTCTTACAACAATTGGTTCGAGATTGACCTTCTTCCTAACCTAGCATCCAGTACAGTCATTACAAAGATGAAGCATCATTTTGCAGTACATGGGAGTCTGAGCAATGTTATTTCAGACAATGGAACACAGTTTACAACCCAGCAGTTCAAAAGATTTGCTGAAGAATGGGACTTCACTCATATGACAAGTAGCCTTGAGTACCCACATGCAAATGATTTGGTAGAACATGCAGTGCAAAGTGCAAAACAGTTACTTGAGAAGTCAAAATGAGATAATGGTGATGTTTTCCTGAATCTCTTGAATCTCAGAAATGTTTCTAATGATAAACATCTTGGTTCACCTGCTCAGAGACTTCTGTCGAGACAAATCAGAACCACATTACTACTCAGTAGTCAATTGTTGGTTCCATGTGTTAAGAACAGCAGATCAGTGAAACACAATTTGTTGAGGAAATGCCTATTCCAGAAGCCCTACTATGATAAGACCAGCAGACTGCTCAATCCATTATGAAAAGGAGAGGTTGTAAGGACGCAAACTTCCAAAGGTTATGATCGGATTGGTGTCATGAAGTATATTTGTCCAGAACTGAGATCATACATTGTGAAAACAGGATGAAACTTTAGGTGGAATCGGAGGAATTTGCTACCAGTATCTGAACCTATACCACAGGCACATAACCTGTGAGAGAGAATCTTTATCTCAGAGTAAGTCATCTTGTGTTCCAATTCCAGAGGACGTTCCAGAGGACATTCCTGGTACTATGACAAATCCAAAAGTTCCTGATATGAGTTGTGGACTGCAGACTGTCCCTGTTGCTAATTTTGATTCCAACTCTTATCTTACGAGATATGGTAGAATCTGTAAACCTTGTAATAGGTATGAAGCAACTTGAACATGAACATTGTATTTTGTTTCTGATATACCTAGTAATGCATGCCTATCTCTGCTATTGTTTTGTATAAAGGGCAATCTTGGTAAGAAGGAGGACATAGATCAATATGTGTGTATATACCTTTAAGAAGCTATACAAGACCTTGCACTAGAGTATAAATATTGAGCACATGCAAGTCTGACTGCCATTTTGTAGTTAGCCGTTGAGATGTAAGCATGTATGCATGTAAGTTCTGTTTGTTAACTAGTTTGTTCGTATTTAAAAATGCTGCTATACATCCTGATGTGTTTGTATGTATTAAAGCATATAAATGAACCCCCAAGCCTTCTTATTATTTATGTTAGAGGTGAATGAATAACACTTTGTATCTCCTATTGTAATGCTGTCAATGTCTTTTCTGTTTGTAATGGAGCTTTTCTCCCCATGCCTCGACTAAAAATGGGCCTTGTTGACCCATACGGACTTTCCCAGTTTACCAAATGTCAAATACATAAATAAATGTCTTCTCAATCAGAGTATGTCCTGCTCTGTAGCATGAATTACATGCGATAAGGATAGAGGATATATAGAGTGACAATAATTAATACAGTCATATGCATCTGTTTGAAGATGTGACACGTGAAATATGATGGTGCCATCTGGGAAATGACTTTTGACAGTTATATTAATTGTGGCCCACCTTATAGTTTACTTGATAGGCAGACAATATCATACTTATATAAGAGAAGGGGTAGACAGATAGATAGGCAACAGTTACATGGGAAATAGACCTCTGAAAACAGTCCTTAAGAGCATCCCCTACTGCTGGGTTATAAGCCTTGACAAGATGCAAGTGCACGTTTCTACAGCTGATCATCACCTGAACATGACACAAAGGGTATCCTACAACACATTTTGAAACCTTGCACACTACAGGAGCACTGATAACCTACTGAATCAAGCTAACATGTTGGTATTATCCATCACCACAGTCATGACAGTATGCAGAAACCATGAGATGTCCTTTACATCCATCAGTATAATAGATACACACATGTAAAATGGGGTGAGACTGAAGGGGTGAATATAAGAAGAGATGGACATACACATAAAAATGTTTGGTGCAATGGTACATTTATGGACATGTTGTTTGTGTGTTCTCATTATTAGCCTGCCATACTCTGTAGCAGGAAGTGGCTGCAGGGCTAAAGAAGGTTAGAACAGAGACAATATGCTTATGACAAGCAGAACAAGGTTGGATAAATATCTCCTAGCTGTGGAGATGAATGTCACTTCAAATAGTCTTTTTTGGACAGTATCCAATATATCTCTACGAGAACCCATAACAGTGGCAAATTTTAAGATGTGGGTGATTAAAAATATCATAGACATAAGGTCACATTAAGAAATGATGTGAGATGCATCTGGAACTGAACGCTTGATTCTGTGGGCATGTCAGAATAACTGTTTCAAAGTAGTGACTTTACTATGTTTTAAAATTGTATTCCAGTAGGGCAGCGAGTTTAAGCAGTATTGCATGGAAATAACTGGACTAGTGCAGCCGATGGCAAAAACAACCATTCACCACTCCTCATCTTTTGTGCAAGGTGCCAAACTCCCCGCAGATGCAGAGGACAAAAAGTGAAGGCTTTTTTATGGGCCATTTATGTAATTCTATCTTTGAACAGATTAAATGTGTATAATGGGATTAATAGGAAAATGGTGAAATGGAGTGGCAAGCAGAGGGAAGAACAAAGGGGAAGCAATAAAGGAATTTGTAGGAGGGAATTAGGAAAGAACCATAGATATCCGCTTCCTCAACACAGTAATGTACACAAGTAGACACAATGTGATGAATTTGCACCATCACCATAACATGGATGGGTGACAACACAATGTTGTTGTATAGCCACGTGGACCAAATCAAGTGTGTCAAGAAGACATATACGCGAAGTATAGAGGTATGTATGGGACAATTTTTATTTATCGAATGGTGCCCACTTTTTTTTTTATTTCAAAAAGAGAGACATATTCAGGAGGGTACCTAGGAATATGAGGGTCAGGTAGGTAGGGTAAGTGAGGAAGCAGGTGCAGACAAACAGGACATACAAGGCAGACAGAGGGATGGTGATGGATACAAAATAGTTGAGGGACACCATGACTGGGGATAGGTAGCAGACATCAGAGACACATCCCCGTCAAACATGGTAACAGTGAGAATCTAGTACTCACTCTTACAACTGTCATCACTCTCCCCTGCCTGAGCTGCTTGTAAGACTGCTTGATGGGGGAGACTCTTTTCTGTTTTATGACCAGAAGTGTATCCCTCACTGGTAAGATCAGACCATAAACTAATCTCACTGCATATTCACATCCCGACCACACCCCCTGCCCAGAAAACCACAGTGAAAAACTTCTCTAAAGCAAATTTCACACTCCTCAAAACTGAGGTAGAATCCTTCAAAGCCCCCGGGCTTGTGTAAAATACGGCCCAGACCGCAGAATCCTTTATAAATGCATTCTATGAACACCTTCAGGAATGCATGGATCATGCGATCCCAAATAAAACCAAGACCCAATCCTCCAAAGGCAGACGTCCTGTCTGGTGGACCCCAGCAATAAACAAACTATACAATAGAAGGAGGAAGCTACTAAATGATATTGCAAAATCCCAAAAAGGGAAGGCATCACTGATCAGTATTAGCAAAAAACTACGGGCACACATAAAATTGTCTAAGGCCAGCTTCGAGAGAAAAATTGCACAGGACACTAAGGATAATCACAAGGCTTTCTTTAGTTATGTTAGGAACCTGGGTGGTAATTCCCAGATATGCTCAGAATTAGTCCAAAATGACAAAAAATACACTGAACCCACAGACATTGCCAACATCCTAGCTGACAGGTTCAGCACAAACTTCTCCCCCCCCTCCCCAACAAAAGGGCAAATATCTATCCCAGCAGAGTGCTGCCCCCCTGACATCTCAGATGCTCAGGTAAGAGCCGCCCTCTCCAAAGCAAAAAACACAGCATCAATGGGACCAGAGGTGTCCCGGGCTGCGTCCTACATGAACTCCAAGAAGAGCTAAACCCAAACATGAAACTACTGTTCAATCTCAGCCTTACTACAGGATATGTGCCCAAAGAGTGGCGTACAGCAACAGTGGTCCCTCTCCATAAAGGTGGTGCCTCAACGGATCCTGGAAACTATCACTCCATAAGCCTGACTAGCTTGGTCTGCAAAGCTATGGAAAGGATCATCATGGACCTCATAAATAAAGATATTGAGGACCTACAAACACTGGATCCTACCCAGTTCGGCTTTGTTAAGGGCAGATCCTGCCTCTTAAACCTTGTTGATTTCTTTGAAACAGTCACCAAGGCCATTGACGAGGGGAAGGTGGTCCACACAGCCTACCTGGACCTCGCAAAAGTCTTCGATACAATACCCCACTTGGGCATTATAGATAAGCTCACCAGCTTAAATATAAACCCCTATGTCACTAGATGGATTGCAAACTGGCTCAAGGACAGAACCCACATGGTTAGAATTGCTGGAGCCATGTCAGACTCCAAACCAGTTACAAGTGGTGTCCCACAAGGCTCAGTCCTGGGACCTCTCTTGTTCGGTATATATTTCTCGGAGGTACAGGCCAACATGGAAGGACTGTGGCTGACCAAGTTCGCAGATGACTGCAAACTGGGCGCCATAATCGACTCTCCAGCCGACACAAGCATCCTCCAAAAGGGCCTCATAGAAACAGACAACTGGTGCCAGAGCCATGGCCTCAAGCTAAATGCCAAAAGTGTATAGTCATCCCCTTTGGCAAAAACAAAGTGCCCACAAATTACCACATAGGTGGTAATCCATTAAGTACAGAAGAAGTAATTAGGGACCTGGGGACCCAAGTTGATAGCAATCTCTCATTTGACAACCACGTGGCCAATGTGGTTAGAAAAACATTTTATATAGCCCACCTAATCATGAAGGGATTCACATCTAGATCAGGGGAGGTCATCATGCCTCTTTACTCATCCCTCATCAGGCCCATAATTAAGTACAATGCCCCTTTTGGGATGTACCTTACCAGACACCTGCAGCAACTGGAAAGACCCCAAAAGTACCTCACCAAGAGGATCAAAGGGCTCAAACAGATGCCATATGCTGCCCGGTTAAAGAAACTCCAGCTCTACTCAGTGGCATACCGCCTGTTCAGAGGCGATCTGTGCCTGACGTATACAGCCATGTCCAACCCAGAATTAATGGACATGCTGCACCTCAGAAAATCCAAATCCCATCGAGCTACGCGCTCGAGAGACTTGAACCTCAGCACTGAAATAAATAGGACATGCTGGAGGGACAGATTCATAACCCAGAGGCTCCCTTCACTCTGGAATAAAATCCCAGTCCAGGTTAGGCAGAGTCCCTCATTGACTCTCTTCAAGAGGAATCTTGATGAGTGGATGGGAGATCGTAGGTTTACCCCGGGTATCACTTCTGTGTCACTGTTAGACAGAGGCACAGTATACTAACCTCGAAAAAGGGCATAGCAAAATAAATTTAAAATGGGTGGCGAAAGCCAAACACATTCTGGCTAGGCTTATAAATGCCCTAGGGCAGATAGCCTAGTATGAACCTATGAGTAACTTCTCCAGGAAGCTGATGCAGGCCCCAAGGCCAGTTCCTGTTAGATCATGCACCATCTCTGGCAGCTCCTGGTGGGTGACATAATTACCACCTCCACCAGTACTCCCAGAGGATACCCCTGCACCATCAGCCTGCCAGGGCAATGCTACCTGATGAGGATGGACCAGATAGGGCAGGGGTTGTGGAGGCAAGTACCGCCAGGTTGTTTCCCAGAGGTGCTGTGTGTTGGCAGTACAGCTGCACCTGATGGAGGGTTGCCAGGCCAAGCTGCACCAGATGGCTCACCTCTCTGTGCTGAAATGCATTTAGTTTAGTGCACAGAAAGGTATGACATTAGAACAGTGTGATTCCAGGTGACTCTCCCCTCCAAAAAAAGGAGAGATAAGGGACGGGATGAGGCAAGAAAAAATATATGATTAGGCCCATGGTATGTCACATTCATGGATTATTTCAATAAATATTATTTTATTATTATAGTAGCAATAGAGCTTTCACAATCCTAAAATGATTGTGAATTGTTACAAGTAATCCTTGGACTAAGCAAATATTCCATATATGCTTTTAAAGATATTAAAGATTAAGTTTACAACATGGCATTAAAGCCAATATTGCTGCATTTCAAATTTCAAATTATTACTTGTTGAATGTGAATCTATAGGTTACTTGTGGGAACTGAGCCCACATAATCTGAATACAGTATTATACTTGCCTAATAGAATTACGAAGAGCTACTGAAGAAAGCCTGCATGGTTTCTGTTACAGTAAAGATATGCATGCTGAAGTTGATATTGATCTATGGAGTCACAATATATTTTACTACAACTAGGGTCAGTTGTGCTGCAGACATACCCCTTGCCTCTCAGTCACTCCAGTCTCTCAGCATGTGCCTCCCTGTTTTCTGTAATTTCCTCTGTAGCTATAAAATAAAGAATGAAAGAAAAACAGGCGTGAAAGCATTATGTATACCAACCTTGGCTATCTACACCACTGTGTATTATTTCAAGTTACTTGATCTGTAGATTTACACAACTCCAGGGTGTTAGTAGTTCGAAACTCATCCAGCCACTGGTCAAGTTGTGCCCACTTGCATGTCTTAAGGTCACTGTAGTGGTGCCTACACTGCTTCCCAGTACATGATATGCCAGTCACATTAAAGACAGATTTGGCTGGGCTGTTCTATGTCTGAGCCTTGTACCTGGGAACTGATATAATCTCCCTGCTGCAGCCGATGACTGTAGTGCTTTACGAGGAATGAAACAAAGATTTTTGACTAGTCCATACCTAACCTCTGTGCCCTGAATTTGGCACTATCCTTCTCATTTCTTGCCATGTCTGCAAAGGTCCTCCAACAGTTGCAATGGTTTCCAGACAAATTGTGATATTACATTTTATGACCAGTGTGCAAACACGTTCAGCCATGCCAACCACATTTGCTTGATAGTAAGAAAAGAGAAACATTACCAAACAAAGGGGAAGGGAGTTTATGAAACAGCACTGATCATGTGAGATTTGGCATTGATTTATGGCATGTGTGTTGCTATATGTAGTCACACTTCATCCAGTGGTCAACAGTGAAATGCTAAAGGACTTGGCTTCTAAGCCATGGCTTTGGAGTGATAAATGAGATGACTTCGCACATATTTTGTGGGGACTTACACATTGTTAAAAGTAATTTTCACAATGTGGGATTCAAACCTATGTAAAAGAGAATGCATGCATTTCCACAAAGGTGATTATTCCTCGTTGCTACAGAAGAAATGCTTGTTAGCCATGGTCATTACAGATACACAGCTTAGAGAGGGACTGGTGCTATACTTCAATTAAGCTTGTATGTGCGTGACATTAAAAAATACTTGAGCATGCATTCTCTGGTGTGATGCAGGGCTAATGCCTGACAATATACCGGAAATGGATAGACTTTCATGACTTTAGTAATAGAGTTTGGAGTTATGATATATACCTCATAATAGATTCTGTTTTACAGTTATACTTGGATTGTGGGAGGGGTATAGATGATTGTCAATAAGCTAATGTGTCTATCAGAGATATGCAACTACATTTTTTATTACATAATCATCACTGTCATGCTAATACAGTGCATGCATAATACATATGATACCTACAAAGGTTTGTGTATGCAAGCAGTAATGATACCTTTCTGTCAATTAACTCACCATACATAGCTATCAGTATGTAGTATTACCTTTCTAATCAAAGTTTTGTGAAACATTACAGTGTGACAGCCTTAATAAAAAGTAGAGTGTGTTGAATTAGAATCTTGCCTTACCTGTGATTTGCCTGTGAACTCACTACACCTACATCTGGTGTCACATTGAAAGCTAGGCAGCATCTGTATTTTCCAGACTCAGTACTGTCCAGGGTGCTTGATGGCCATACCTCACCCCTAAGCCTGTTTATGCAAAGGACAGTAAAACAAATTACATTTTTCAATTTTTCCTTAAACAGTGAATATTAATTGTGCATAGCTAGGCAACGTTCACATGTAAAAGAAATATCAAGCATATATTACTTATATAAATACTCATTATGACCCTTCCTCAGTAAAAATAACTACTGTGGGACTCCAACCCTGCTTTACCTATGTTCTTGCTTTTTTAGCTCAATGCATTTACACCTTGTGCCAAAGAGAAAGTCGGGTAGCAAGTGGAATTTTTGTAGTTATTACCATACATTTTGCTGACCCCCGTGTAATGCTGTTAAGCATGTTTGTGCTTTGTAAGGTGGCTGAAATTAAATTTTTAACTTCTTCCTTAAGTAGCCAACCATGTTTGTACTATACTATGTGCTGCACATGTGGCAAAGGGAAAAAAAAGATAAAAAGGAAACAAAGGTTAAACATTTAGACAGCTCTGGATTTGAACAATCAGACTACTGCACTTATACAACACAGTTATATTGGGTTATCTCTCTTTGCCACAGACACAGCTTTGCAATACCAGTACAATCATATGAATACAAGCAATTCACATTTCATAGCCAGTATTAACAGGTCTTACAGTTGGACATTCTTTGGTTGTACATGTGTGGCTTACATAATTTAGTGCAATGAGTGATCACAAAATCATTTATGAAAATGTTTGTAGAAATACAGCTCTGTCTTCTCTTTATATTCTGGTCATTCTTCCCTTAATCTCTGCTTTATTATCACACATGTAATCTGTAGTGCATTTCCTATCACTTTTATTTCAAGGTGTGCTACAAAAAATAATGGTGAACAACAGTTTTCAGCAAAGGCAGAAGACTTGTCCTGTAATGGCCAAACAAGTATTCATGTATGGTTTTATTTAAAAGCTCACTGCAGTTAGTTCCACACATTGTATCCTTACTGACACACCCACTGCAGGAAAGGGTGTCTGAATTGCTGTTGTGTTTTCCTTCACTCAGACTAATCATTTATCATTTATAGTTGCAAGTAATTAGCACCTAACAATGGTGCAGAGTCTACACTACATTTACATCTGCTGCACAAAGTCAAAATGTTAGTATTCAGCAATTCTAATGAGTTCACACCTCATTTGTACTTTCAGAGTGCTCAGAGGGCTGAATCTACACAATAATAGGGTAACTATGCAGCTAGAAAACTTGAAGGTGAGAAGAATTGTTTTCGGACAAAAGAGAAGAGTGGCATTTCTTTGAAGAATTCTCTGCAGAGAAGCATTTATTTTGCTATGGTATGTTTTGATTATTCAAGGACATTTAGATTGTAACATTTTAAAAATGTATTTATATTGCCAGTAGAAAAATGAAGGTTGATCTGTATGCACTCCTTATACTTCAGTGTCGGCATAGGCAGTTTTTGCAATACTTTACGTTTGTGAGATAGACAGGTTCTACTTACAGCACAAACATTTCATACCATTTGCTTTTGCAATTTCCCCTGGGTTTGGAGAGAACTGTAATTATGTTTTTCATCCAATGCAAGGGATTGTACATGTGGCTGATAGTGGTGTTAGGCTTCTCAGATGCCCCAGGGCAACCTCCACAGCAGTGGTGAACACAGTGACAATTGACTGGAATTCTTAATTTGCATTCCTCTCTATTTAGCAATGATAACTGTCATCCAATAATCAATGACATAACTGCAGTCTTGAGTATAGGAATACTGACTGAATGGGTGTTTGTCCAGACCTTTACAGTTGTGTTTGCAGGGGCTGCAACCTACCATTCTGTTGTGCTTTATGTTGACAGTGGGTACATAGCCGGATTATTTTTTGGAAAACATAGATTACTTATGTGCTGTTCCTGGATTTGTACAAATTTTTTTTGTTTGTGTTGGAGATGGGGTGGGGGGACTTATCACTCTGTTGTCCTAAATGAGAAGTGTGTTTCAGTGCTTTATGTTGACAGTGGGTACACAGCCTGATTATTTTTTTGAAAAATATACGTTACTTATGCATTATTAGTGGATTTTGCCTTTCTCTGCTTAATGTCACATAGGATTACAGCACCCCAGCCAGTAAATCCACAAAAAACACTTTTAGTGAGGCTGAGAATAAGGTTATTATCTGGGGTCTAAGGCACCATGGAGACTTCCTACTTGAGAGATGCTGGGGGATATGACTGCCAGAATGTCCATTTAGAACTAGGTAGTCACTGATGTTAATACACTTGGTGATCATGACTGCAATTATGATCAGGTGCGGCATTGAGTCACTGACATGATTTCATCAGCATGAAGGAGGGTGGCTGCAATTGCCCAAGAACAGCTAGTTAAGGGGGTGGTCCTGCTACTGAGCAACTACTGAAACCAAATAAGGCATTCCTGTCCACTGTAAAAGATCCTGACAGCTCAGGGGAGCCTTTGCACCATGTGATTATTGTTGGTGCTGAGGTGGCTTGGAGGCCAAGTGTGTCTCAGGAGCAGGTTCCAGGTAGGCTTACATAAGGCATCATTATATTGTCTTGTAGGCTAAAATATAATTTGGCTGCTACTGCTTGCGATACATGTTTTATATCTGTATTTAATGATAATTCATAGTTATACAAGAGAGTGGGACAATGCACATGATGGTGAGGGGCTAAATCAGACAAGTTTCAGTTAGAGCTATATCATACAGGGCATATAGGCAATTGTGTATTCAATGTCTCTGTGTTATTCCCATTGTGATAATTAATTGCCATCCTTTCCTTGCTTCATTTCTTCCAGGCCTATTCTCCTTGCAAAGTGTTGAGGCATCTGCACATGGTAAGCAATGTTTCTTGTTTTATTATTAAGCATTATTTAGATATATTATCTGTATGTATGATGAGGTTGTAATGAGAGTCTGTATTTCAGTATCATATGCAATTGTGCAACCAGTTTTACTTTCTGTTCAGGTATTTTGGATTAATAAACAGGGGGGGTAGTAAATTCATTCCTATGTTTTTTCCTACTCAGCCCCCTTTGGATTAGAACTCCTGTGCTGGATCCAACCCCACCTGCATGCTTACCTGAGTACCAACTACCTGTATTCAATTCACCAGGAAAAGAAAACCTATCACTATTAAATACAGCTTACAGACTGCACATCCTGTGTCATCTCTTGGAATAGATATAGCAATCTCCCACTGACCAGAAAACCACAGAAAAGTTATACAATGAGTTTTGTGTGAATAACAGTCTTGTACTTGCAGTAAGCACTGTGAAGCAATTGAAAACCCTCTACCCATATTCATTTCACTAGTAAGAGAAAAACTATCGCTATTAAATACAGCTCACAGACTGCACATCCTGTGTCATCTTCTCAGCATTGCTATAGCAGTCTCCCACTGGCCAGAAAACCACAGAAAAGTGCTATGAGGAGGTTTTGTGTAAATAACAGTCTGCAGCAACCACTGTGAACAAGTTAAAAAGTAGAGATACTACTGATTCCCTGCTTGTTCTAATCATAGCTTAGCTTTCTAATCTTCTCTGGCAGGCAAGCAGCAAAAGGAATCTCCCCTCCCCAGATATTAACAAGACTACTCTTTCTTCTCTTCCTATTTGGACAAAACATTTCTCTATCAACTGTCCCCACTATGGAGTCCTCTCTTTAACCAATAAGTTTCCCAGTCTAGCCTTAGCCTATATTCTTCTAACAAACATAAGAAAAACAGCTTTATTAGACAATGTTTCCTCTGGGACAGATTTTTAGAATTTCTACTCTGTAGCATTGACTTTCTTATCTTGCATTCTTTACTGATTGTTTTTCTCTAGTGCTCCCACCACTATCATGGGTCAGCCCTTCCCCTGATATTGGCTTACTTGCATTAAACTTTCCTGCACTGACTTGTACCTGGAATTACCCAGAATCCTTAGCTCCATTTTAAATCCAGTATTCCCCTTCTCCTACTCAGCCCCCTGTGGATTAGAACTCCCGTACTGGATCCCTCCCCTGCTCTGTGCTTACCTTAGTAGTACATATAATACTTATTGTTTTTAGTGTTCTCCATTAAGTTCTGATATTTCATTATATCGGTGACAGTGACTGATAAATAATCCATTGTACTGCCTAATATTCTATGTTTATCATGCTCAGCAATGGTTTGCATATTTTTTCAAGCCAATGTGCTTCCACCAACTTGTGTTAGCAACTAAACTTGGATATGCACTTTATTACATTTTAAAAAAAGAATGGAAATATTTGTGGGACTATTTTGTGATATGTTACATTGTTGTTAGTTAAACCAGTTCATTCTTAGTCATCTGCCTGTGTTGCCTTAGCAGTTTATACTGCTTCTAGTTGTTACTTATGTACATCAGAATAGCTTAGTCTCTTGAGTTATATTTTACTGGAGTGCTAGACTGTGTTTCTAATATTTAGTTTTACTAGAGATGTTGCTTCTTTTGTTTTTAGTATCAAGGTAATCGTCTCTTTTAATCTGTTCTGTTTACCAGATGTTTATGCATAACAGCTATCTACATGTCCATTCGTCCTTCTTTCTGATTCCACCTACTTTCCTTCACCTTTACTAATCCTACTGCTCATGTCGTTCCCTACTTTTCTGGAACCTCAGCACTATTTTCTGCTTGTCTACTACAGAGTCTCCTAGAAGTTATCTGAACTACACTGTGCTGTGACACAGATACAGACTCCTGGTTGTGTTTATTTCTTTTTTTCTTAGCCCTCTACCCATATTCACTTCACCAGGAAAAGAAAACCTATCACTATTAAATACAGCTTACAGACCATACATCCTTTGTCACCTCTCTGCGTGGCTATAGCAGTCTCCTACTGGCCAGAAAACCACAGAAAATTGTTATGTCTGAATAACAGGTTGTACCTGCAGTAACCAGTGTGAACCAATTAAAAATAGGGATTCTACTGATTCCCTTCTTGTTCTAAGCATAGTTTAGATTTCTAATCTTCTCTGACATGCATGCAGCAAGTGGAATCCCTCCCACAGATATTAACAAGACTACTCTTTCTTTTCTTCCTATTTGGACAAAACCTTTCTCTATAAACTCTTCCCATTATGGAGCCCTCTCTCTAACCAAAAAGATTCCTGGCCTAGCCTTAGACTATACTCTTCTAACAAACATAAGAAAAACAACTTTATTGAACAATGTTTCCTCTGGGACAGACTTTTTAGGATTTTTACTTTGTAGCATTGACTTTCTTACTTTCTTTTCTTTACTGATTGTTTTTCTCTTAGTGTTCCCACCGTTACTGTGGGTTAGCCTGCCCTGTTAGCCTACCCTGCCCCAATTTCCACCCACCCACACTTCCTTTCTATTTATACTCTAACTCTTCTTTCTCCTCCCCTTCTACTACAACTCTACCTGTTCACTCCTTCCAATCAACTTTGACATCCTTTCATTACTACCTCACCTTTTCTAACTGCTCACTCTTTCAATCAAAATGCTCTCTAAACCATACCTACACACCCCTGCTCACCTTACACTTCACACAGTACTACACACCCCTCACTCTAAATTACTAACACTGTATTTTCCATTTCCCAAACCATTCCTTACCTTAGCACTCCCAACAGCAAACTCAATCCTCTCCCCTTCCTCTTCTTCCTAATTGATTCTTCCTCCACACAGCTGCCCACCTTTCTTCTCTACTTATCATATCTTAAACTTCCACTACTCATATTCTTTCACCCTTCCTAAATATACTTCTCATCTATATGTCCAATCCTCTTCTTCTTCTACTCGCTCACCTCTCCTCTTATCAAAATGAATTATCTCCAATTAACTTACCTCCTACTCTTACTCACTCATTAAGAAACCTGGAAACCCCCTACACTATTTCTATAACACCCTATTTAGCATGTCTAACTCACTCATATACAAGATCAAATTAGTCCTCCATACATCACACCTCTTCAAAAATAAGTAAATACTACACCTACAGCTCTAAGATTCATACACTGATACACATCACCAAAAGTATATTCTTATCAGGAGATATTCACCCCAAACCTGGCCCCCAACCCTCCCCCTCATGACACCTTCCTCACATCCTCATGCCCCCTCACCCCAAGTCTTCTACCAAGTGCTTAACCATATAATTCTTGACTATTTGCAGCATTCTCAAAATGTCAGTGTTTTTTACTCATGGATTGCCCACTACTCATCCAACTTAATAATTCTCACTGAAACTTGGCTTAAACCCCACATTACTAATTCTTCCTCCTGGATACAATGTCTTCCACTTTTACAGGGTCCACAAAAAGGAGGCGGTGTAGCTTTATTTTTTTTCTGACCTGCTTAATCTATCCCCTCTGTCTATCTCAATATCCATCTTTCATACTGCAGAACTCTTAATAGTAAACTGCAAACTTAACAATCACAAAAAATGTACAATTGCTGCATTATATATCCACCCTGAAAATAACATCCCCATTCTTGAATATGTTCTCTCCTGGATCACTCACTACATATCTTATAAAACAATAATTCTGGGTGATGTCAACGTTGATTGACAAACCTTGACCACTAACTGCTCTGACTCTAGTATATGTCTCCATGGCTTTGCACAACTAATTTCAACCCCTAACCACTACAGAAAGCTAACAAACTCCAGCTCTGTCCTAGACTGGATCCTAGTATCCAACCCTAACTTGTACCACAACCCCAAAACACTGCCTGATTCCAGTAGTGACCACCTTTCCATCTGTAGATTCAAAAGTACTCCCTTCAACAAATTAAGCTACATAAATACAAAGACTTCCATAGTTTCACTAAAATCAACCCTGAAGAGTTCAACAATAGACTCTCTTCCATAAACTGGTCCTTCCTCTTAAACTTACCCCTTGAGGATGCTGTACACAAATTTAATTGCATTTTTCTTGACATTCTCAATTCTCTTGCTCTTTTTTTGAAAATCCGAGTGAAATGTCTCTCTTTGCATCTTGGCTTTCTCAATCCACTCACTCGCTAATGCACAAGGGGCATAATGCTTTGAAAACCTGGCTAAAATCAAAATCCCCTATCTATCTCCAAACCTATAAAGAACTCCAAAATCTCACTCAAAGCATGTCAATAATGAAAAACAAAACTTCTACCTAAAGCCTCAAACAAACCCTCACAGCAATCCTAAAACGTTCTGGAACACCATTAACAAGGTTCTTTACCCAGGTAGCCCCAATATACCTAACCCTTGCCCTAACAACTCTCTTGTTGAAACTGCCACTATTCTTAACTCTTATTTCCTCAACTCCATCAGCAAACTAACCCAGAAGAACCACGCTTCCAATCCTGCTTTTCCTGTCTCTCCCTAAGGCCATAAAACTACCTTTTCACTCAAACCTGTCCCCACTGTCTACATAAAATCACTACTAAACAAACTAAAGCTATGCTCTCCCTCAGCAGATAATCTATCACCAGTCTTCCTAAAGCTATCCCCTATCTCAATAGGCTACCCTATATTTATCCTTATCAACCAATCTATCCAATAATCTACAGCCCCCTTTATCTGGAAACAAGTCTACATTATACCAATACACAAGGGAGGCCATTCCACTGACCTCTCAAACTATAGGCTCATAGTCATTCTGTCCCCCCTCTCTAAAATACTTGAAAATGCATACACAAACAACTCCTTGATTATCTTCTTCAAGAAAAGCTACTCACACCTACCCAACACAGCTTCTGCCCTAGCACGACTACTCCTCTAATCGTCTTCACTCATACTATCTCTCAAGCCAGAGATAATCTTTCACACCTCCACACATTAATCCACAAGTCCTTCAACTCCATCAAAATATGGCTAACAGACAACTTGTACTCAATCCCAAAAAAGCAAAACTTCTCTTATTCCTCTCAAAGTCTCTTTCTCATCTTAAATCTCCATTTACTATCACATACCTTGACAACACTGTAATAGCTGTAAAAACACACAAAGCTCCTGGGTGCTGTCATTGATGATCAACTAAAATTCAATCTACATGTCCAAAATTACATAAAAAAGACTGACCATAAACTAGGCTTCCTCTATAGAAACAAACAATTCCTCACCAAGGACTCTAGAAGGTCCCTTGCCTATGCATGCCTTTCTTCTTCCCAGTCTACTATATGCCTCACCAAACTTAACCAACCCACAATCCTCTCTAAAGTCTAAACTTGAACTCTCATATAACAAAGTCATTTGGTTCACTGCAAATCAACTGTACAACTCACACCACTGCCTTTCTCTCAAATACCTAAATTGGCTTGAACTCCTTCACCATCTCCTACTAGCTCAACTGCTCCGTACACAATCCATTATCAACAAACCTACCTTCTATCCCACCATCTCATCCCTCATCTCCTTCTATACTCCCAATCACTCTCTCTGCAGATGTGATCAGTTTCTCTTGGAAATCTACAAACTCAAAAGAAAAACTAGCCAACATCTATATAGCTACTCCATTGCCTCAGCTTGGAACAAACTTCCTCTGACCATCAGAACTATATCCAATATCCTCAACTTCAAAAAAGCTTTAAAAGAGACTTTACTGAACTCATGAATCTTCTGACAAAGCCCAGGCTAACTCTCTCATCCCTTGCTTCCACCCCTCACTTCTCTCTGTTCCCGATAATTAACCTTCTGTTCTCCCCCTCTTACATCCCCATATCCAACTTCCTAATTTATTCCACCCTTACACTGCTCCCAACTATCCTTCATTTCACATACCTAAGCTTTTCCTCCCCTCCCCTTCCCCTTACACATGAAGCAAACTGAAATGGTGTTTCTAAACGCCCCATAATTTTTTAATCCACATGCCTATTAATGTTTAAACCTCCCTTAGTACTTTATGCAAAAACACTATTTACTATTTTAATGTCCTTTCTGTTCTACCTGTGTTCAACCTTTGTCACCTTTTTATTTAGCTGTATTTTTATTTCATATGTCTTTAATCCAGGGCTTGCAGATTTGTTTTATTTTTTTCTGTATTTTTGAGGTTTTTACATATCTATAGTGACTGCCATATGTATTCTGCACTCCTTTACTTCATTGCTTGTGGACTGAACTATTTTGTACTGTAGTTGAGATTTTATTGGACTATATAGTTACTTCTGTTTGTAATGCCTGTCATGTATTTGAAGCTTTCTGTACTTTTATGTTATTTCTGCTTTGATAATTGTTCTATATGTAGCTTTTCTCCACAGGCCTCTGCTGAAAATGGGGTCATGCTCAGTGGAACATGCCAGGTTAACAAATGTCAAAATAAATAAACAAATCAAATAAATAAATAAAATGTTTGTTGCTTATTATCACAGGTGATCCTGTGTCAAACTCCTACCACCTAATGTAGGAGTATTGCCAGACTCTGATGATGATGGTGGCCAAACGGAGGCACAGTTAGGGGGTGCAGAAGTTTAGGCTAACACTGAGGTTGTGACTCATACGTCCCCTGGATTTCTTTCAGAAAAAGTCAGTATGTCTATGCATATCCATTCCACTGATCCTCCAGAGAGTGGAGAGGTTGAGGGTGACATAGTTGATCGTGGTAGGGTGTTTACTGACATTTCAGTGCCTGTTGGCTCTGGTTGCAGTGAAAGTGTGGGCAAGGTGCCATGCAGGACGGTTGGTAGAGGTGCTCGAAGGAAGCAGGTTGTCACCCTCCACCTGATGCTGATGTGTCATTATGTGCCACTTGATGTATATGTATGGCCATTATGGAGAAAAAGGTACATTCCACTAGGGCCCCCTGAGGACATGGTTAGGGTTTTAGATGTGGCACAATCTGACGTGTAACTGCTGTGTCCTATTGTGCTTAATTAATAAATTTTCTTTGTACCGCTTCAGTTTGCCGTGGTGTATCTACCACCACCATGTGGCTAATTCAATGGATCAGATGAATGCCAAACTGCACTGGACAATGTCTATGATGGAACATCTGCTGGGAGGTGGATAGCAGCCATGTGGCCATAAGCCCACATGGATAGCATCCATGTGGCCATAAGCCCACAACATCATCTGGTGTTAGCAATGTGGCCATGCCTGATCCCACTCCCACAGTGGCATTACTTCCACTGCTACATCAGTAGTTGAGGTGTCCACACCCAGATGTGGTAGCCCATGGGGTCTTGGTCCTGGGAGTAATTATGAGGAGAGCTTGTTCAGCAGACATTGCTCTCATTCAAGTAGTACCACCACATCTAACCATGGCATGAATGTGCCAGTGCAACTCCTAGCAGAGCCAGTTTTCACAGTCATGGGAGACAATGCTGAACTTTGCCGAGCTCACACCTGTCCAACATGCTAAGACATAGTACTAGCATAGAACCTGACTGTGTTCATGCAGACACTCACACACACATTTCACAGAGTGCCCATACAGACCCCACACATAACAGCTACATGAGGCATCATTGTGGGTTGCAGGTCATCCTGTCTCAATGGCCCTTTGATATTATCTACATTTCTGCCAGCCTGTGTTTCTTACTTGAACACACTCACTACTTTGGTGTCAGCCTTGCCCCCCCCCCCCCCCACCCTGTCCAAATGATGATAACTGTACCATCTCCTTGTTTCTATCTCTTGGATTCAGGGATACATATGTATATGTCTGATGCACAGGATGTATAGATAAATGAGTGCTTAAGATATGTATTGGTGTTGTAATGTGGATTTTTTTTCTGAATTATTAAGGTATATTAGTGTTGTGATTCCTACTCTGAAATCATTGATACAGCCACCGTGCCTATTGCTCCATTTGTGAGAATGAAGTGATAAGTAGACTTTGAACTGCTTTTTTACACTGTGTATTTTAGATTCATAATGCATGCTGATTGTTAAACTATATAAGTATATATATTACAGAAGTCAGTCGTGTCTCATATTGATGTCATTGCTGGACAACTCATACACATTCCACATATGTATATTTACAAACTTCAGTATGTAGGTATCTGCCATTCATTCACGTTTTTGTACATTTATTTTTCTATTACATGTTCAGCACTTACCTTGATAGTCCTGCAAATACAACTGCTGTCATTTGGGGATGACTATGTCTGATGCTAGCAGTACACAGCCATCACATCGGTAAGTAAACCTTTTGAGCATTGCCTGTCATCAACTTTACACTATGCATGTGGATAGGATAAAAGGTGCAACCCTTAGATGGTAAACACGTGTGCTATCCATGCCTCTTGGTGAGGGGATATTGTGCATACCTACATCTACCTACACCCACAGCAGCTGGGGATTCCCCCTCTGACTCCTCACTTGCACGTAGATGTAGTGACCTTGCCAGTGGTGGTGGAATGTTTGCTCCTAGCCCTTGGTGTTCCTGCTGCAACTGTTTTCCCATGATGATATTGTGCAGGATAGCACTGACTGCGATCATTTCTGCACAAGTACTTGGATCATACTGCAGAGCCACCCTGATGTATCTAGGCACCGAAACTGTGACTTCAACAGCCCAAACACATGCTCTATGATATTCCTAGTTTGAGTGTGTGCCTCATTATAGAGATAATCCGTGAGTGTGTGTGCATTTCTGATGGATGTCATCAGCCATGTTTCACGTGAGTACCCTACGTCACCCAGTAAATGGCCTTGTGGGACATCACCCCTGGAAAACCCCTGGTATAGCTATGAGTTGTGCCAGATATGGGAGTCATAGTAACTGCCCAGGTTGTCAGCACACACATTCAGGATGATTCCTCTGTCATTATGCATGACCTGGCATTTAATGGAGTGGAACCCCTTTCTGTTGATTAGACACTTCCCTGTTCCCAAGGTGGTGCTTTGATCTAAATGTGCTTGCAGTCTATGGCACCCAAGATTTCAGGGAAGTATGCTATGGGGTGGAACTCCTGCATATTCTAGCACTGTCCTCATGGGTAGGGGGGAAATTTATACAGTCACTGGCATGCTGTAGCATAGCATTCAGGAACTGGTGTAGGATCCTGGATGCTGATGCCTGTGATACCCACAGAATTTCCCCTGTGAGTCATTGAACAGTTCCTGTAGCTAATATTCTAAATGCTACACATACCTTGGTTTTCACAGGTATTGGTTCCCCTCTGTCTGCGCTCAGGTGAGGATGACAGAGGTCGCAGAATTCTTAGAGTATGTCTCTATCCACCTGGTAGTGCTCTACCATTTCCACCTCATACAGATCATAAAAAGTTAAATGAGGTTTAAATACCCTTCTCCTCCTTGCCTGAGGTCCATCTGCAGCAGCTGCAACATAGACTTCAGCCTGTTGAACATACACATGCAAAAGAGCAGCAGCAGCCCCTAGCATTCTTTATGTCCAGTGTAGTATCTGTGTTCCAATACATTTTGGAGTACAAAGCAAAAGGCTACACTGTGTGCATGATTGCTTTATAGCTTGTTGAATATCTCCACCACCTTGGATTGGTTGATTAGCATACAGTTCAGCTGCTTATGCTGTAATTAGCATGTCAGCATGTTTACTGCATTTGGGCAGCTCTACACATCATCTAGAGCTGCTTACTGAATACAAATTTGCACAGTATTGATTCTTACCCTCTAACTTGTGACTGAAAACTATTCCTAGGTTTAATACAATGAAATAATGTATTCGAAAGCCAGTCTTACTCTTACATGTTTGTTCTGTTTGCAGTCAGTATTGCTGTCATGAGGTCCCATGTCTTTATATATATATATATATATATATATATATATATATATATATATATATGTGTGTGTGTGTGTGTGTGTGTATATATATATATATATATATATATATATATATATATATATATATATATATATATATCTATATCTATATATATATATATATATATATATATATATCTATATATATATATATATATATATATATATATATATATATATATATATATATATATATATATATATATATATATATATATATATATATATATATACACGTGTGTGTGTGTGTGTGTGTGTGTGTGTGTGTGTGTGTGTGTGTAATTGGTTTGATAACCCAAAATGTTTTACTATCGTGATTGCTGGCACAAACATCACACTATAAAATTATTTATTTAAGAGGTATATTGTATACCAAAGCAGGGCATTCACAGAAAACTATTACTAAAGAAAGACATCATGAGGTCAGAGATAAAGGCAGAGCTTACACTGATATGTTTCAGCCAGGTTTGTCACTTGAGCTTGCAAGGCTGTTATTTATTTACGTATTTATTATTTTTAACTTAAAGATAATTCCTTCTTGCTCAGAATTTCCAAAATTCTCTTATATTTACATTCATAATTCTTGTGCCAGTTGGTTTTTATTCTTCTCTTATTTTGAATATTCCACTTTATTCCCACCAGTTCTGGGATTAAAAACATTCCCCATGACTTCTGTCATCTTCCTCCATAAACTCTCACTGTCTTCTAATCCTTGAATTCTTTCTCTACTACAGGAGGATATATGGCTGCACATTGTTCATTCTTGGAAGGTACCTATATAAATACATAGGTTTATAGTTAGATTCTAGGCTATCAGCCCTGGGGCCTATATAAGCCTAGCCAAAAAGGTTCCCTGGCTTTCTCCTCCCAAGAAAATTATTTTCCTGTGCCCTTGTCAAGCAGTGCCACAGAAGTGATCCCCAGGGTGAATTTTCTATTTCTCATGAGTTGTCAAGATTTTTCTTAATGAGGGCCAATGATGAGCTTTGCTTGACATGAATGGGTAGTTTGTTCCAGAGTATGGGAAGTCTCTGGGACAGGAATCTATCCCTCCAGCATGTTCTCTTTATTATGGTGACATGGTTTAGGTCCCTGAAGCTTGTGGTTCGGAAAGATTGGGATTTCTTTTAGTGTAGCATGCCCAACAGCTCTGGGTTTGATATAGCTTTGTATGTTAGGCAGAGATCGCCTCTGAGTGGGCGATATGCGATGGAGTAGAGCTGGAGGTTTTTGAGATGGTCTGCATATGGCATCTGTTTGAGGCTGGTAATCCTCTTAAGTGTGGTATTTCTGTGGCCTTTCCAATTGTTGTAGGTGTCTTGTGAGATACATGCCAAATGGGGCATTGTACTCTATAAAGTGTCTGATGAGGGATGAATAGAGAGGAACAAGGACCTCCTTTTTTCTAGAGGAGAACCCTTTTGTACTGAGGTGTGCCACGTAGAAGGATTTCCTGACTACTGTGGTGATGTGGTTATCAAAGGAGAGACTACTATCCACTTGTGTCCCGAGGTCTCTTATCACACTTTCAGTGTTTAGTGAGCTACCACCTATGTGGTAGTTCATGGGTACCGAGTATTTCCCAAAGGGGATGACAATCCACTTCTTGGAACTGAGCTTGAGGCCATGACTTTGACACCAAGCATCTGTCTTTGTGAGGCCCTTTTGTAGAATGTCTACATCATTAGGTGATTCTATTATGGCTCCCAGTTTGCAGTCATCTGCGAACTTAGTTAGCCAAAGACCTTCTGTGTTGGCCTGCACTTCAGAGAAGTAGAAGCCAAACAGGAGAGGACCCAGGACCGAACCCTGTGGTACTCCACTCATCACTGTTCTGAAGTTGGACTTGAAGTCGGCTACTTTTACTGTGTGGGTTCTGTCAGTGAGCCAGTTGGCCACCCATCTTGTGACATAGGGATTTATGCCCAGTTTAGTGAGTTTATCTGTAATTCCAGAGGGGGGGATGGTATTGAAAGCCTTGGCGAGGTCAAGATAGGCTGTGTGCACTAGCTTGCTCTCGTCTATGGCTCTAGTGACTGCTTCAAATAAGTCAGTCAGGTTTAGGAGACATGATCTATCTTTTACAGACCCAAATTGAGTGGAGTCCAGGGTTTGGAGGTTACCTATGTCTTTGTTTATAAGCTCCAAGATGATACATTCCATGGTCTTGCAGACCAGGCTCGTCAGGCTAATGGGGCAGTAGTTTCTGGGGTCCGTGGTGGCACTCCCTTTGTGGAGTGGGATAACCATTGCTGTGCGCCATTCAATAGGCACATAGCCTGAGGTGAGGCTATATTTGAACATGGTACCTAGGTGGGGTGCCAGTTCATTCTGTAGTTCATGCAGTACACAGCCTGGGATGTTGTCTGGTCCCATAGATGCTGTGTTCTTGGCTTTGGAGAGTGCGGTTGTTACTTGTTCATCCGTGATTACAGGGGCTTTGCATTCTTCCGGTATTAAGATGGGCCCTATGGAGGGTGGGGGGTAAAGTTAGCACTGAACCTATCTGCCAGGATGTTGGCAATATCGGTTGGTTCTGTATATTTAGTGCCATTGTGCTGTAGCTCAGAGCAGATCTGAGTGTTGCCATTGAGATTCTTGACATAGCTTTAGAATGCTTTGTTTATGTAGTTATATTCTGTTCATAGTCTAAGCCATTAACTTGTTCTAATAAAGAATTTAATATAGTCGCAGAAAGTTCCCCTATATCTCATGGAGTTAAAACTCAGCAAAGTTAGTCAAAACTTCTATTTGACAAATCTCTGAAGCCTGTGCAGAGCCATAGTTCTTCCTTCCTTTTTGTGATGTACCAAGATGACAAGCAAACACACCTTGCTCAATAAAACCCAACCCCAAAGTGAATAGGTGTCTAAGTTAGGTTAAATAAGCCAATAAATTAACTGACTGTGAATGAAGAGGGTGCTTTTCTTCCAAGCCTGATAAGAATGTCCACATATCAGTATATGCCTTATTAGTAACACTTTCTGGCAGTCCATATGATCTATGAGACCTCAAGTGGAAGGTTCAGTGAAACTCAAAAATCTGGAGGAGCAGCCTGGTAGTAAAGATGTTTGCCTATTTATCATAGATAAACTTCTCTGTTTCAAACCAGAAATATCTCCTGCATAGCCACTTGACAGAGAGAGAGTAAACTCATTTTGCTTTTAGTCACTGTGGAGTAGTGAAGATGAGACTGTATCCACAGGAATGGTGAAAAGTCATAAAGGCATGGCCTCTATCAGTGGAAGAATATGTCTTTTTACAGCATTCCTTTGTTTTGCTGCAGTCATCTGAATTTGGGAAACACTGTGTTATCTTTTATGGCAAACAGATCTAAGTTCAGACCACACTAACTCACATCTTCAGGACAAAACTAGATCTGTGACACATGGAGTCTAAAATACAGTCATCTCCTTGGGATATGAGCCAACAATGAGAAGATGCTTGGCCTAAGGTCCACACCCAGACACATATCACTTATCTGCACAGATTGTATGAGTAGGGTCAGTCCAGCTTCCTTAGCTACACCAGCACACATTGATTGTCTAACAATACCAAGAAAATCTCTGACTTTAAAGCCTCTTTGTAGTTTAATGAATAAGCACATTAACCTCATCTTCAGCAAAGTTTTGTGCATAGTGCTGCGACTTCTTCTTTACTACTTAGGAACCTAAGTAAGATTCCTAACATGGCAAGAAAGCATCCATCATCTGGTGCTGCAATGGAGTAGGTGTCAGGGAGGGAAATGCACCACTATAACTGTCAGAAACTACCCTGTGCACAGTGAGAGGAATCCTAAATAAGAAGCTGATCACTCCGTAATCACTTCCACCTCACAGTCCATCATAATCCCATCATTTCAAGGGGACCAAGTTAGACACTGAAGATGATGGCTGTCATCAGCATGGGACAGAAAGGTGCAAACTTCTACTCCCTTCCACATCTCTAGTAGGATGTCATGACAGAATGCACTACCAATCCAGTTTCCAATAACATCGCAAGAAAGGAGCTCTATTGCAGTGGAGCTAAAGAGGCTCTTTCTCAGTCCATGATGATTCTTAGAGCCTACTTCCATGACAGAGCTCAAGTATGGTTTTCTGACAGATTTTTTGTCATTAAAGTCACTAATTACCAGTCAACTAAATATGAAAACACTAGGATGCCCTACTTCTCTTAAATCTACCAAAGATAATTCAGAAAGTTTGGTCAGCCTTGTATCCTACCTGTAACCCAGAGGGTAACAGAACTATTGAAAAATAGAGTAAAAAGGATTAGACCAGATAAATCATTTTAGCTAGCTGATCTGGTGGACCACTTGTCTACCTTCCTACTTAAATGAATAAATCTCTTGAAACTTCAACAAGGTGTCTTTATTCCTTCCACGATGAAATAATGAGAGAGAGAGAAAGTCTCTTAGAGCTGCTAGTGAAAGTGATTTTAGCTGGCTCTCCACCAGCAAAGTCAAAACTTTGATGAAAATTCTTATGAAAGGCAATATGTCAAAGGGTATCACCTTATACTGGAAGTGGTGTTGGTAGACAGAAAAGTGGAGAATTTTCCTCTCAGTTTCCAGACATCAGTACACTAATATATTTATCTGGTCCAAAACTCCCATCCAGACTTGAGGCAGTAGCAGCGGCATTCTCACCCAGAGAGTCAATCCTCAGAACTAGGAGCATTACTAAATGAACTTGGTGAAGTCCGATCCTCAGGACTAGGAGCATTGCTAAATGAACTTGGTGAAGTCCGATCCTCAGAACTAGGAGCATTGCTAAATGAACTTGGTGAAGTCCGATTCTCAGAACTAGGAGCATTGCTAAATGAACTTGGTGAAGTCCGATCCTCAGAACTAGGAGCATTGCTAAATGAACTTGGTGAAGTCCAATCATCAGAACTAGGAGCATTGCTAAATGAACTTGGTGAAGTCCATCACTAATGAACAAGAAAACATGGAATTCATCCTTTCTCTCTCTCTGACAAATATCTAAGAATAATTCTATTTTTTTATTTTGCAGTAGGAACAGAATCACTTGATTTTCTTAGGCACAGAGTCTGAGTCTGTTTTTGATTCTCAGTAGAAACTATTCTACTAGAGCAGTTACTGCTAGGGACAACTCAAATATTATATGACATATTTTCAAACCATGTCTAGAAGTAATTTTTCATCTAACAGTCATTTAAATTGGGACAAAATCAGAAAATTGACCTGATGGACAGTCCTGAGAGGCATTCAGCACTGATGCAGATCTCCTTGTCAAACATACCTTACAAGGATCTTACAGGGCAGAAACAGCAACACTTACATACATGCGGTTACCCTTTTCTGACTTAAAAAAAAGAGGTATTTTGCTCCTTTCAAGTTAGAATTGTATGGAAAATAAAAGCAAGAGTCAGAAAGATTCAAACAGACCTTCAAAGGAGATCAACATCTGCTTTGCCTACAGTTGGTCTGTGAGGACAATTAGATAAGGAAGTAATGATTTTATATTGCAAGCTATGACTTTATCTGTAGGTGAAAATTTGGCTCAGAACTTATTTGTCCCTTTTCTAAACCTATAAGGATTCATTTTGTTTTACATGGATGGAGTTTCTGTTCCAGAGGAGTGGTAACTTCTGAGAGATGTAACTGTCATTCCAAACTGTTATGTTTGAGTTGCAGAAGAGGTTTAGGTCCCTGGAATGAGTATTTCTGATACCATTCGACTTGTAGATGTGCAGTAGGTCTATCAGTGTTAAGTCAGAAAATGTAGTTTTCAGGATACCAAATACAGTGAAAGTGTAAGCCATAGGTGATATCTTTTAGGCCCCACATTCTCTTTGTGTTAAACATTTGTGGGCATTTAATTTGTTGCATTTGCCTGACCAGATACATGCCAAGGGGGACATTATACTAAATGACTGGCCTGATAAGAGTGGAATAAAGGGGGGGCAGTGGCATACCTGGACCTGGAATCTATCCCCTTGCTTAACAATTATGCCATATAGAAGGACTTTATTATTACTGTGGGCACATGTTGGTCGACTGTTAGGTCACTCTCTATATATGTACCCAAATCCTGAAGTACAGGGTCACCTCTTAGGGTTATATTGTCTGTAGTAATTTCCCAGGGTGGTAAATTTCTCAAAGTACATAATAATAATACTAATACTTCGTCATTTAGTTTTAGTCAATGGCTCTGGTACCATTTATTTGTTTGGGACAAGTCTTTCTGCAGAATGACAGACTCTTTGGGGAATCAGTGGCTGATTCTAATTTTCAGTCATCCACAGACTTTGTCAGCCAGAGACCCTTGGTGTTTGCCTTTACTTCAGCGGAATAGATACCAAAAAAGAAAGGTCTCTCCACCAAGCCTCATGGGACTGAACTGGTGACTGGTCTTTTTGTTTTTTGTGGATGTAGCTCCTGAGTCCTATCTTTGAGCCAGTTGGTAAAACAGCAGGTGACTTTGGGGTTTACTGCTAGTTAGGTAATCTTCTCTGCTATGCTTTACTGTGGTATTGTACCAAAAGCTTTGGACAGGTTTAAGCAGTGTCTAACATATTGCCTTTGTCAATGGCTTTGGTGTCCGTTTTGAATATATTTACTAGACTGATTAAGCAAGACTTACTTTTCCTAAACCCAAACTAAGATGAGTCCAGTATTTAGAGGTTCCCTATGTCCTCACTAATTAGCTCCATCTTTTCATGGCTTTACAATGAAACTGGTTATATTAATGGGTCAAAAACTACCCAGGTCAGGGGATGGGCCTCCCTTGTACATGGATGTTACTATTGCTGTCCTCCATTTGCTTGGTACAAAGGCTGTGTGGAGGATGAGGTTTAACAGCATAGTTAGGGAAACAGATAAATTGTGCTTCATGCTTTTTAAGATAGATCCTTTGATATTGTCTGGGCCTACTGATGCAGTATACCTGGCCTTTGACAATGCATTCAGGCCTGGATCCTGCATGAAGTCTGAGGTGGGGGTGAGTATCTGTTACTGGAAATCCTTGTAAGATAATAGGAGGTGAGTGAGCTATGAAGTTGTAGATGATTTTACAGTGAGCTGATCGAAGGAAGGACACTCAGCAAACTCAGAGCTACAATATATAACATTAAGTATCCTGTTTTTTGTTTATTTTGTTCTTTATTTCTTTGTTGTTTATAGCACTTTGTGTACTGTGTATTTTTTCTAGCTAGTTTCACTGTGTGTGAGGTATTAACTGGAAATTGTCCACTCTTATTAAGCATCTGTTGGGTTGTTTGTTTATGATAACTTGTTGCAGTTAAACTCTTTTTTTCTAGTGGCTCCTTTAGCTGTTTAAAACTTTCATTTAAAGGCTCACTGCTGCTCTTCAGCTGTGAGTAACATTTCTGCTGTTTGTTCTAAGTAGTGGGGATATTTGTAGCATTTCCATATTCAGGCTTGTATTTGGGCCTAGTGTTTGTGGAGGCTGTGTGTCTCAGCACATAATTCAGGGACATCTTGTTTTAGCCAAAGCCATCAGGCATTTCAGTGAGAGAGAATTGTTTGAGGTCATTGGCTGACTGAGGTCTCCTGGACTACAGCTTAGACTAAGCACCTCATTGGTTCTTTGAGATTTCTTTCTTAAAAGCTGTCTCAGGTTTCAACTTTCTGTTACCTAAGAAGCTCAGTTGTGAGTGTTCAGCCATTTTACAGTGAGCTGATCGAAGCAAGGACACTCAGCAAACTCAGAGCTACAATATATAACATTAAGTATCCTGTTTTTTGTTTATTTTGTTCTTTATTTCTTTGTTGTTTATAGCACTTTGTGTACTGTGTATTTTTCTAGCTAGTTTCACTGTGTGTGAGGTATTAACTGGAAATTGTCCACTCTTATTAAGCATCTGTTGGGTTGTTTGTTTATGATAACTTGTTGCAGTTAAACTCTTTTTTCTAGTGGCTCCTTTAGCTGTTTAAAACTTTCATTTAAAGGCTCACTGCTGCTCTTCAGCTGTGAGTAACATTTCTGCTGTTTGTTCTAAGTAGTGGGGATATTTGTAGCATTTCCATATTCAGGCTTGTATTTGGGCCTAGTGTTTGTGGAGGCTGTGTGTCTCAGCACATAATTCAGGGACATCTTGTTTTAGCCAAAGCCATCAGGCATTTCAGTGAGAGAGAATTGTTTGAGGTCATTGGCTGACTGAGGTCTCCTGGACTACAGCTTAGACTAAGCATCTCATTGGTTCTTTTGAGATTTCTTTCTTAAAAGCTGTCTCAGGTTTCAACTTTCTGTTACCTAAGAAGCTCAGTTGTGAGTGTTCAGCCATTTTACAGTGAGCTGATCGAAGGAAGGACACTCAGCAAACTCAGAGCTACAATATATAACATTAAGTATCCTGTTTTTTGTTTATTTTGTTCTTTATTTCTTTGTTGCTTATAGCACTTTGTGTACTGTGTATTTTTCTAGCTAGTTTCACTGTGTGTGAGGTATTAACTGGAAATTGTCCACTCTTATTAAGCATCTGTTGGATTGTTTGTTTATGATAACTTGTTGCAGTTAAACTCTTTTTTCTAGTGGCTCCTTTAGCTGTTTAAAACTTTCATTTAAAGGCTCACTGCTGCTCTTCAGCTGTGAGTAACATTTCTGCTGTTTGTTCTAAGTAGTGGGGATATTTGTAGCATTTCCATATTCAGGCTTGTATTTGGGCCTAGTGTTTGTGGAGGCTGTGTGTCTGAGCACATAATTCAGGGACATCTTGTTTTAGCCAAAGCCATCCGGCATTTCAGTGAGAGAGAATTGTTTGAGGTCATTGGCTGACTGAGGTCTGCTGGACTACAGCTTAGACTAAGCACCTCATTGGTTCTTTTGAGATTTCTTTCTTAAAAGCTGTCTCAGGTTTCAACTTTCTGTTACCTAAGAAGCTCAGTTGTGAGAGTTTAGCCATTTTACAGTGAGCTGATCGAAGGAAGGACACTCAGCAAACTCAGAGCTACAATATATAACATTAAGTATCCTGTTTTTTGTTTATTTTGTTCTTTATTTCTTTGTTGTTTATAGCACTTTGTGTACTGTGTATTTTTTCTAGCTAGTTTCACTGTGTGTGAGGTATTAACTGGAAATTGTCCACTCTTATTAAGCATCTGTTGGGTTGTTTGTTTATGATAACTTGTTGCAGTTAAACTCTTTTTTTCTAGTGGCTCCTTTAGCTGTTTAAAACTTTCATTTAAAGGCTCACTGCTGCTCTTCAGCTGTGAGTAACATTTCTGCTGTTTGTTTCCCACCCTCTCTCTCTCTGTTGGTATAGTGTTTTTATAGTTGGTGGCTTTGCAGTTGCCCGCCCCTAGTGTAAATTTGATCTGGGACCCTCCTCCCAGTCTAGTGTCATTACCTCATTCTACCCAGTACAGGGAGAGCATTTGAGAAGGCCAATCAGCTTAGTTTCTGCTACTCCTTTCTCTCTTTCCTTTCTCTCTTTCCAAAAAAAAAAAAAAAAAAAAAAAAAAAATTATCTGCTTTTACTGTATTTGTGTTTTTCCTACTTTATTTTGCTTTTGCGTCATCTTAAAAGTACTCAATTGTTTTTATTACTGCTTGGTGTAACTCATTGTAAGCCTTTTAGTTTAAGCACCTGGGCTTCAGACCAGTTTTACATTAGGAAGGTTTGTGGTCTGCACTGTAGTGGCAGAACAGGTAGCTTACATCCTTCTAAGTTGGGAACTGCTGATTGAGGGCTCAGTGTCTGTTATTCTAAAAGTGTATTAATTCTGGTTTAAGCACTTGGGCTTGAGGCCAGTTATTTTACATTAAGAGGGTTCGTGTTCTGCACTCTTGTGTGAGGAGAGGCTGGACTCTGTCCTTCTGAGCTGGGAATTTCTGGTTAAAGCTTATAGTGCCTGCATATTTGAACTGCTTCTTACTGAAATTGGTACACCTCGTTTGCTGTAGCATAGACTAGATCCAGGCCTGCTGAATCTAGCTTTGTTTGTATAACTTGAGCACTAATCCAGGCATTCTTTAAAGTATTCAGTTGTATTTGTTACTGCTGGTAGTAACTTGATTAAAGTGTAGCTATCATTTCTAAGTCTTTTGGATTAAGCACTTGGGCTTCAGACCAGTTGTTTTACATTAGGAAGGTTTGTGGCCTGCACTGTGGTGGCAGGACAGGTAGCTTACATCCTTCTAAGTTGGGAACTGCTGATTGAGAGCTCAGTGTCTGTTATTCTAAAAGTGTATTAGTTCTGGTTTAAGCACTTGGGCTTCAGGCCAGTTATTTTACGTTAAGAAGGATTGCAGTCTGCACTCTTGTGGGAGGAGAGGCTGGACTCTGCCCTTCTGAGCAGGGAATTTCTGGTTAGAGGCTTATAGTGCCTGCATATTCTAACTGTTTCTTACTGAAATTGGTACACCTTGTTTGCTGTAGCATAGACTAGATCCAGGCCTGCTGAATGTAGCTTTATTTGTATGCTTGTTGTTTGTTTATTTCCCTGAAACGCAAATTCCACCTAAAACGCGGCCTTTTAGCACTTCTGTGGATCCCTAGTGATATCTGCATTGCTTACTGTACTTATTTCCTTGTTTCACTTGAAAGAAAGTTACTGTTTGTCGTTTTTGCATTTAAGTTACCTGTAACACATTGCATTTAAGTTACCTGGCACTTGCTCACTAAAGCAATTATATAAGTCAGCTCTAAAAAATTAAAAGCACTACACCCTCACAAACTCCCCTTGAGTACCTTGTTCCCCATTGGCCCTTTTTTTCAATTATGAAGGAATTCCTAATACTATTCTAGCATGTCCAAAGGTCAGTTGTCAATCTCCTCTCCGGTCCAGCTGGTGAATCTGGGAATCTTGAGGCAATGTTACAACTGCCTCATGTACACAGACAACCCTCTCCTCCTCCCAACAAATTCCAACACATGTGAGAGATGCAACCATATAGCCAAACTGGAGGCTAAGCTCTCTCAACTCAGTACTGGCGTAACCAGTCAGGAGGAGAAGGAAACCACACTCACTACAATTCCAGTCTCACATAGACCTACCACGACAACAAACCAAACACATAAACACACAAAACATACTCGGAGGCTCTAAATAAAAATCTGCCTAAGCAGCAGAGACCTCCAAAGCAGACACCCAAGCAACCGCTACCCCAAAACAAAACACGTGCAACACATAGCTCACAAAGCCAGTGTGCCGAACAGTCACAGCCCTTAAGGCTAAACAACACACCTGATACACTTGTAATAGGTGACTCTATCGTCAGGCACACTGACGTCCCGCTCACCAGGCTGAACAAGGAGAAGGTCATGGTGAGCTGCCTGTCGGGTGCTAGGATCCGCCACATAACACAAGCACTCAGGTCTCTCCAAGGCAAGTACAAATATGACTCAGTCATTGTCCATGCTGGTGTGAATGACCTGAGACGTACCTCCCTGGACTACATGAAAAGAGACATAGAGGAGCTCTCTGAGCATGTAGCCCAGGCCGGTATGACCCTGACCTTGAGTAGCATCTTACCCTCACCAAGAATAATGCCACAATATGAAGACAAGATGATCAATTTCAACAACTGGCTTAAGTGTTGGTGTCATTCAAAGGGGATCCAATGCCTGTCAGCCTGGGATGACATGCTCGACAAGCCACGATGCTTCGCTAGGGACGGCTTGCACCTGTCACCCTGGGCTTTCGGATATTGGCAAAGACTCTTGCTACCCCATAGTGCCTTTTTTAGGCAAGGCTCAAAAGACAAACCCACCTCCATAGGTATCACAAGGGATAAGAAACTAAGAGTAATGCTACTCAATGCCAGAAGTCTAAACCTCAAGATGCATGCACTCGAAACTCTCCTTAGCATGGAGAACATCAATATCTGTGCAGTAACAGAAACCTGGTTCAAGGCTCCCGAGAGCACCCCAGCACTACCAGGTTATACCTCATACCATGCTTTTCTGCCCCAAAACTTGGACTGAACCACAAAAGGAGGGGGGAGTATCAATATTCGTCAAAGATACCCACACCTCCAGGTTGGTGGCACAGCACGAAGCATCAGAGACTATCCATGTGCAACTAACAGTGGGTAAAACTGCCTTCCAGTTTATAGCCTGCTACAGACCACCCTCCCAAACACAGGAACCCCACTTGGCCTTCCTGAGAATACTGGAAAATATGAAGGTCTCTCCAAACACCATTATATTGGGCGACTTCAACTACCCAAACATAGACTGGGAGCATTACTCTAGCTCCAACACCCTAGCCCAAAGGTTCCTAGAATTTATAAACTCAAATGCTATGGAACAACTTGTTACCACTCCCACAAGAGGGGAAAACATACTGGACCTGATCATCACCAACATGGGGACACTATGCTCCAGACCAGAAGTGTATCCCTCACTGGTAAGATCAGACCATAAACTAATCTCACTGGATATTCACATCCCGACCCCACCCCTGCCCAGAAAACCACAGTGAAAAACTTCTCTAAAGCAAATTTCACACGCCTCAAAACCGAGGCGAAATCCTTCAAAGCTCCCGGCCCTGTGGAAAATACGGCCCAGACCGCAGAATCCTTTATAAACGCATTCTATGAACACCTTCAGGAATGCATGGATCATGCAATCCCAAATAAAACCAAGACCCAATCCTCCAAAGGCAGACGTCCTGTCTGGTGGACCCCAGCCATAAACAAACTATACAATAGAAGGAGGAAGCTACTACATGATAGAGCAAAATCCCAAAAAGGGAAGGCATCTCTGATCAGTATTAGCAAAAAACTACGGGCACTCATAAAATCGTCTAAGACCAGCTTCGAGAGAAAAATTGCACAGGACGCTAAGGATAATCACAAGGCTTTCTTTAGTTATGTTAGGAACCTGGGTGGGAATTCCCAGATATGCTCAGAATTAGTCCAAAATGACAAAAAATACACCGAGCCCACAGACATTGCCAACATCCTAGCTGACAGGTTCATTGCAAACTTCTCCCCCCTCTCCCCACCAAAAGGGCAAATATCTATCCCAACAGAGTGCTGCCCCATTGACATCTCAGATGCTCAGGTAAGAGCCGCCCTCTCCAAAGCAAAAAACACAGCATCAATGGGACCAGATGGTGTCCCGGGCTGCGTCCTACATGAACTCCAAGAAGAGCTAAACCCAAACATAAAACTACTGTTCAATCTTAGCCTTACTACAGGATATGTACCCAAAGAGTGGTGTACAGCAACAGTGGTCCCTCTCCACAAAGGTGGTGCCTCAACGGATCCTGGAAACTATCGCCCCATAAGCCTGACTAGCTTGGTCTGCAAAGCTATTGAAAGGATCATCATGGACCTCATAAATAAAGATATTGGGGACCTACAGACACTGGATCCTACCCAGTTTGGCTTTGTTAAGGGCAAATCCTGCCTCTTAAACCTGGTCGATTTCTTTGAAACAGTCACCAAGGCCATTGATGAGGGGAAGGTGGTCCACACAGCCTACCTGGACCTCGCAAAAGCCTTCGATACAATACCCCACTCAGGCATTATAGATAAGCTCACCAGCTTAAATATAAACCCTTATGTCACTATATGGGTTGCAAACTGGCTCAAGGACAGAACCCACATGGTTAGAATTGCTGGAGCCATGTCAGACTCCAAACCAGTTACAAGTGGCGTCCCACAAGGCTCAGTCCTGGGACCTCTCTTGTTCGGTATATATTTCTCGGTGGTACAGGCCAACACAGAAGGACTGTGGCTGACCAAGTTCGCAGATGACTGCAAACTGGGCCCCATAATCAACTCTCCAGCCGACACAAGCATCCTCCAAAAGGGCCTCATAGAAACAGACAACTGGTGCCAGAGCGATGGCCTCAAGCTAAACGCCAAAAAGTGTATAGTCATCCCCTTTGGCAAAAATAAAGTGCCCACAAATTACCACATAGGTGGTAATCCATTAAGTACAGAAGAAGTCATTAGGGACCTGGGGACCCAAGTTGATAGCAATCTCTCATTTGACAACCACGTGGCCAAAGTGGTTAGAAAAACATTTTATATAGCCTACCTAATCATGAAGGGATTCACATCTAGATCAGGGGAGGTCATCGTACCTCTTTACTTATCCCTCATCAGGCCCATAATTGAGTACAATGCCCCTTTTGGGATGTACCTTACCAGACACCTGCAGCAACTGGAAAGACCCCAAAAGTACCTCACCAAGAGGATCAAAGGGCTCAAACAGATGCCATATGCTGCCCGGTTAAAGAAACTCCAGCTCTACTCAGTGGCATACCGCCTGCTCAGAGGCGATCTGTGCTGACGTATAAAGCCATGTCCAACCCGGAATTAATGGACATGCTGCACCTCAGAAATTCCAAATCCCATCGAGCTACGCGCTCGAGAGACTTGAACCTCAGCACTGAAATAAATAGGACATGCTGGAGGGACAGATTCATAACCCAGAGGCTCCCTTCACTCTGGAATAAAATCCCAGTCCAGGTTAGGCAGAGTCCCACATTGACTCTCTTCAAGAGGAATCTTGATGAGTGGATGGGAGATCGTAGGTTTACCCCGGCTATCACTTCTGTGTCACTGTTAGACAGAGGCACAGTATACTAACCTCAAAAAAAGGCATAGCAAAATTAATTTAAAATGGGTGGCGAAAGCCAAACACACTCTGGCTAGGCTTATAAATGCCCTAGGGCAGATAGCCTAGTATGAACCTATGAACCTATGAATTAATAGGTTTGCTGTGTCTGTAGCATTGGTATAGGTGGCATTGTCCAGAATCACCTCAGCACATTGTTGATTAGCACTCTTCAGGTTGCAAACATAGTGAAAGGCCTTATGGTTGCCCCTCTGCATGCATGGCTACTTTTATTTTACTTTTATTTGGATAACACATTGGTGCAGCAGTTAGCGTTGGCACCTCACGGCAAGAGGTTCTCTGGTTTGATTCTCGGCTAGGGTGCCTTCTGTGCAGAGTCAGCATGCCCTCCCTGCATTTGTGCTGGTTACCTCCATGTGCACCAGTTTCCTCCCACATTCCAAAGACATGAGTCTGGAGCATTTCACCCTGGGTCTCTGCTGAAAATAGGCTCTGTCTCAGTCAGACTTTCCTGGTCAACAGATGTTAAATAAATAAAATTTCACACTTGGCTTTGCTGGTTTTAATTAAACTCCTGAGTTGAATATTTATATTAATGATGATGGATCTAGCCTACTGTGGGCTGTTCTTGTGATATTTGGCTATAATTTTCTTCCTATTATTGTAAATCTTGTTTATGTTGTGCTACCACCAGGTAGGTTTGTTTTTTGGGGTTTGCCCTGCACTTATTCCTACAGGGTACAACTGCTTCTATGCTCTTGGTTGGCATAATGGGCAAGTTTATGGTGTAGGTTTCCATATACTCAGAGGACTTTACCAGGTAAGGATTTGAAACTTGTAAGGGTATCACGTAGTAGTTGTAAGTTTGCCTTGGAAAATTTTCGCAAAGATTCTAGAGGCTGTTGGGATCTCAGGTTTCAATTTTATTTAAAGGGAAACACTTTTATGTCAGATCTAATGAGTGAATATGTTAAACCAGAGGGGGAGCACAACCAGCCTATATCAGGAAGGATAAGGTCTAAAAAGTTTTTTCCACTAGTGAGTAGTCTCACCAGTTGTTCCAGAATATTTGTATTACAATGTCGAGCAATCTCTGTACTTGCACATTAGGGGTAGTGTAGGTCTCCCAGTCAATAGCTGGATTCAACCAGGAAAATGTATTCTGTTTAATGCTGAGTGACTCCAATTCTTTAAGTAGATGCTGTGGCTATCTTGTGTCATAGAAAGAGTTCTTTGACCGGCTATAACATGGTGAGGGACTTTAGTGATGTGAGTTGAAAAGGAAGAAGTTGGAGTGAACCATGTTACTTAACCAGCCTATATGTAAGGCACTTCTGGATAAACATTGAGACACCCTCACATATTTTTCCCTCCTGCATAGTAGCTGGCCTAAATCTGCAGATGGCGTTATAGCCCTACACAACCCGAGTGCTCTCCGCTGATTTAAACCATGTCTCAGTCACTATTCATAATTCTACATCCTCCAAGCAGAGGATGGCTTTAGTTTTTAACACTAATCAGTAACACCACCATGTTATCATTTGCTCATGCAATTGTGTTGATAGGTATATCTGCTTGGCATTGTCCTAGCCAGTATTCAAAAAACCTAGAGTGGACAGGAGAAGACCATCACCGTAGAAGCAACAGGATCTATCAGTCATGTCTTTCCAGCATGACAAACATTTTTCTCCCTTCAGATGACAACAAAAAAAGCCAGTTATTGAAGTCAATTATTTTTTGTTCATATTGTGGCATTATCCTTGGAGGTAATAGAATGTTGTTCAATCCTAGGGTCATACCTGCCTGAGAAACAGTCAGACAGCACCAGCATGTCTCTCTTCATGGGATCTATTTCATAACATCAAAAAATAAAAATGTCAAACGGCACAACAGAGAATGTGTTGAAATTCCGAGGGTCCATTTTTGAGATTGTAGTACAGTGAAGATTGGGATATTTGCCATTCCTCACTGTAGTGCGATCTTGGAGTTGGAATATATATTTAGTGGGGGGTTTGGGGGACACAGTCCCCCACAATACTGAATTCGAGTTTCACTCTTGTGAGCGTTCGTCATTTTGCGCCTTCGATGTTCTGATATAGACGCTCTTCATGTAGTCCAGGGATGTACATCTCAAGTCATTGACACAATGTTCTTTGACAAAGTCATAGTGGTACTTGTTGTTCAAGGGACTTGAGGTCTCGCATGATCTGATTGATCCTGGCACCCAGACAAGCAACTGACCATCACTCTTTTCTTGCTCAGTCTGGTGAGGGACTCATCTGCATGTCTTACAATGAAGTCTCCTATGACCAAAATATTTGTTTGGGTAGATGTCTGCCTTATGGGCTTAGTATCTATAACTGTGGGACTCGTAGTGCTACATGAAGAGATAGGCTTTGTAGTCTGAGAGTTGTGCTGAGGTTGTTTAATGCCTGGATTGCATTTTGGAGGTATTTTAGGTTTAGACAAGTTGGTTTTAAGAATCATAGAATATGATAAATAATGTGTTGTAGGAGTGTTGTGGGACTTGTGTGGTGAACTGCTGATGATTCTGATGTCTTACTTTTCTGTGTGTGACATTTTGGCCTCCAAAAACATTATATAAGTATACTTCTCACAAAGCATTACACTGAGTAGTAAGTCATCATCAGACATTGTCTCAAAATGTCCATCTCAAATTGGCTGGCTACAGACATTGTGAGGAAGTAGTAGTCCATAGTTTTGACAGGGGTGATATTAGGGGCAGAGCATACCTCTCAACCTCTTGGAGCAAGAAATCTGGACAAACCAAAAAATAATGAGGGGGTGGAACAAAGGCCCCAAAATAAAGACACTTTTTAAATATTGCTCTTACAAACGTAGAAAGTTGATAGTAGAACAGGTTTTGCATTAGTATGAGTTTTCTGAAGGATATGACATCTGAAGCTCAAATGTCTGCTATTATTTTCCTGACTTCAGTCCTCAATGATTTGCCAGTGATTTTCCAGATAACCATAATTTTACAAGAACAGACTAAAAACGTGAGGCAAAAATATGAACATTCTGTAAAAATCTGTACAGTTGAGAGGTATGGAAAAGTGTCTATAACTGCTGGGCAGAGGGGTAGTTTGCTTGATTTTAAGATGCAGGGGTGAACAGTATCAGACAGTGGTATCAGATGAGTGCATCAGCTTAAGTAAGCAAAAGCAGGAGAAGCTGTGGTTTACTGCAGCTCGGAGTGCCTTACCTGCATTAGTGCAGATACTGCAGCCAAAGAAACGAGCACCAAGGCTCGTTTGATTTAGCAATACTTCTTACTGGGAATAAAGCTGCTGAACAAACAACCCACTATAGAGCAAGTCCAACAGCAACACTCAGCACAGCTTTTTCTTCCATTTCTGATGAAAAACACTGTTTGGATCACGTGTAGGATGCCAAAATCAATGCAGCTCTTTTCTCAGTGTTCAGGGTTTATGACATTGTTCAAAGTCTTGATTCAAATGCCCTGTGTGAGTTTAGCTCAGTGCAAGTTATAGCAGAGGAGCTGAATGAGAAAACCAATCAGAAAGGCTATAAAATTTAAACCTGAGCACTTAAGAACCAAGGCAGCCCTATCTCTGAGTTAGAGAAAGTCAGGGAGCGGAAATAGAAGTTGCTCAACCAACAGATGAATGCTTGGAAAGTATGAAACAAAAGAGGGGAAAACAGTGACTAATGCTGGACATAGAAAGTCAAAGAATAAAACACCCTAACCCCATGTCTATAATCTGTTGACACCTATGCTACAGAATAAAACACTGTGATAATATGGAATTACACTCAGAAAGGAAATGCCAAAAATGCAGCGATTCAATAACTAGTACCTGTTACGGAAGTGCTGAGGGCTGACAATAACTCAGAAGTCGCGAAGTCAATGAGATTAACAGAAAACACAGAGCAAACATCAGCACCCAGTCAAGCAGAACTCAGCATAATTCAGTATTAATTTGTCATTGTACCAAACACATACTTAAATGCTTCAGATACTTAAGATTCCATGTTTTCCTGCATTTTTACAAGCTGAAAGACAGGTACAAGCAAACTAAAGCTTATTAGATTCAGGCTAGTGTCTTAGAGATATCACAGGAAGACATGGAAATATTGACCTTACAGACCGATGAGCAGACAAATCAAAATATGAGATTCCATTTAAAACCAATAAAAACAGACCTCAGATAGTTGAAACAGTAACAGAAGGAGCTTCAGCCAGGTTTAAACATTAATTCCAAATTTCAAAACAAGTATTCTCACACCTTTGAATGTAAACTACAAATCCTGGGTCACAGGTGGGCTAGAATAGAATTAGAGCTAAATGTAAAACAATGACAAAGAAAGCAGTAACTAAACATTCACAGGATGAAACAGCGGGGGTGACAGAGGCTATGTAACAAAAGAGGCTGGGGAGTGCACTAACAATTGTATCAAATATAAGCAGGGATTGCAGCAGATGTAACATACAGAAAGCACTTTTAAGTGCAAATTATATCAGGCAATGTCTAGCAGAATTAAATAAAAGCTCAGGATATGACCGGCTATATTTAATACAGAACTTGCAGCAAATCACAATACTCCAAATAATATGAATCAGACTACAAACATATAGGGTCAAAGGTATATACTAGACTAATGGCCACCAAGGCCTTTATAAGCCACACAACCAAATCCAATGGTGTGCTCTTGTAATGTGTGTCTAAATTGAAGGGGTATGTTAATTATGAGGGGTATGTTAGTTTGAGAGGAGTTGCTAAAAAGTTATGTGGGAGAATGTTTACGTTTGGCCTCTGTCTATACGAGACATTAGGGCCACCCTGGGATGAATTTACAATTTCCCATCCAATGGTGAAGGTTGCATTTGAACAGGGTTAGGGATGGATTCTACTTCACATGGGTGGGTAGCCTATTCCAGAGTATGGGGATCCTCTGAGACACCTATCTGTCTCATAAGCAAGTTCTAGTTATGTTGTAAGAAAAGTTTAAATCCCTTGATCTAGTGTTTCAGATGCAGCTAATTTTGTGGATGTGCAAAAGCTCCATCCAGATGGCTCAAAGGATGCCTTACATGCTAATTGCCTCTCAACAACCTGTAGGAGACAAAGTATAGAGACAGGACTCTAAGATGATCTGTATAGGAAAATGTGTTAATACCCTGGATTCTGTTAGTGAGGAACCTCTTTAGGCCTTCAAACTATTGCATATGCCTAGTCAGGTAGAAGCCAAAGGGGGCACTGTACTCAATGACTGGTCTGGTAAGGGCCAAGTAGAGTGGTTTTAAAACTTCCTTGGACCTGGATGCCATACCGTTACTTATAAGTTGGGCAGCATAGAATGATTTCCTTGCCACCTTAACTACATGTTGACCAAACGACAGATTACTATCTACATATGTCATGAAGACAAAATGAGGCGTCCAAATGCTGAGAGTAAAACGATTTAATATAAACACAGAAAAACAAATAAAATTAGGTTAACACTTTTACAGTTACCTGCTTCTTCAGACCTTAATAAAAACAACAGTTACTAAAAGTTCTTTAAATACTCTGAACATCCAATAAGAACACACATAATTAATGAAGCAGACCTCTTTTCTTTAAAATAGGTATTAAGGAGACAGTGTTATTCAGACCTGTGGAGCATATGCCTTAAAATTAACAATCCATTTCAGCTCAATACATTCTGTCTCATTATGTAGATCAGATCCCCTTCTCTTAAACTGAAATTAACCTTTTGTAGAACCAGGAATTTAAATCTATGGTTCTCCCCAGCTTCAAACACATGCTTAGCCAGTGCATTAGTTAATGTATTGTTACGTATGTCATTTAAGTGCTCTAGCACCCTTTCCTTCAACATACGATTAGTCTTACCCATGTAAAAAACAGTCACATAGGTTGCACCTAGCCATATATACTATATTTTTAGTGGAACAATCTGCATAAAAAGAAAACTCTATAGATTTCATAGTCACAGGGTGTATGACCATATAAGTTGACCAAATATATAATAAATATTAGGGCAGGCTTTACAAGTCCTGCATGCATATGTGCCCTTAAGCTGCGAGATAAACTGCCCATAGGACCTATTATGCTTATAACACAGGTGCTGCTTCAAATTCTTACTATTTTTAAAACAAAATCTGGGGTAGATTCTATTACCCTGCTTATTTTAGGATCCATCAATAGAATAGGCCAATTCCTCTTGACAATATCACATATTCTATTGACATCTCGAGAGTAAGTCAAACACATTCTGTTCACTGCCATAGTATCCATGGCCTTTTTACTCTTTGGGGTTACAGAGGATAAGCCATAGAAGAAAGGTTTCATTTTATTCCATTCCAACGTATTAACTTCTTCTATAGTTCTCTTTATTTCTCTAATTTTGTAACCCCTGTCCACAAGATCTATACAAAGTACATCAAGCGCCTCCTTTAATGGTTCAGGTTCAGTATACAATATTTTGCACCTAAGTACCTGATTTTTCACTACATTTCTGGTGATATGCCTAGGTTGCATACTAGCAGTATGTTACTTTTCCTGCATTTTTTCCTATACTGCTTAGTTGACAAACTGCCGAGCATATTCTTACTAATTGTAACATCAAGAAAATCAATGGTTTCTAAAGAATAATGCAAACAAAAGCACAGATAGGTGGTGGTACTCCCTAAATACACAAATATTTTAAGGTCTTCCTCACTGCCATGCCAAATGAAAAAAATATCATCCACAAAATGTTTGTAAAAGGTGACATATGACTTGAACATGTCACTGCTAAAGACTCTTTTTCCCAATTGGCAAGAACTAAATTGGCATATGTATTCGCACATGCTGTCCCCATATCTACTCCTACTACTTGAAGGAAATATTCAGATTCATAGAGAAACACGTTGTTCTCCAAGATCAAATCTAATAGGGCACAGATCATGTTGATCTTAGAACTGGGATAGCCACTTTCCTTAGTCAAAAATTGTCTCACATTTTCAACATCTTCTTCATTCGGAATAACTGTGAATAAAAAAATTCACATCTAAGGTGACAAAAAACATACCTCTGATTTCCTTTTCATCCTTGTGCTTAGCCTATATATAAAGATGTTCCAAAAATTGCTTACTGTCCCTTAAAACAGTCTTCACTTTGTCCAGAATACTCCTAAGTTGTTTTTCAACGTATTTGGACATTGGCTCAGTAAGCCACCATCTCCCGGATACAATAGGTCTAAGGGGAGGGTTCAATGGATCTTTATGCACTTTTGCCAGACCATATATCACCGGTATGGTGGGATGTTCAACCAAAAAATATGTATATGCAGAATAATCTATTTGATCGGTCATAAGCATGTCATACACGTAAAAATTCAGTCTATTAATAATTCAATTTACCTGATGCATCTGTAAAATAACATATACAGTATTAACATATAACATCTCATGCACTTTATTCAGGTAATCCAACTTGTCAAAGACAACAATCCCACCTCCTTTGTCTGCTGCTCTAATAACCAGGTGCTCAGCTCTAGTCAACATATTCAATGCTTCATACTCCTTAGCTGATAAATTAAAAAAGCAGGGCTTACATTTATCATTAAAACTTTTCCTTAGGTCATCCTCACAGATTTTAATGAAAGCTTTCATTGCTAAAGAGTTATCAGGTGTAAAAGTACTTGGTTTCTTAAACCCACAGACATTATGCATTTCTGCGTCACCATCCATAAAAATTGTTTTTAACATAATATTCCTAGCAAATATTTTCAAATCTAGAATTGTTTCAACCAAATCCATCTTAGTAGCAGGGATAAATGAGACACCTTTATTCAATACAGACAATTGTTCGTTCACTAGTTAATTCAATGGACATATGTTCCCAGATCGCTAACTACCAGGTCAACTCTTAGGGGTGTTTTGTCAATGGAGTAAATTGCTTGTGTTGATGTTTTCCAAAAACTGTAATGCACTTCTTTGCATTGAGTTTTAATCTGTGGTGTTGGCATCAGTCATTTGTCTCTGTTAGAATTTCTTGCAGGATGTTGGTGTCATGGGGGTAATTTATGATAACTCCCAATTTGTAGTCATCTGTCAACTTGGTGAGGCAGAGGCCCTTGACATTAGCCTCAACCTCTGAGAAGTAGATGCCAACCAGGAGTGGCTCCAGCATGGATCCTTGTGGTACTCACTGGTGACCTCCCTCTTGGTGGAGATGGTCTCACCAAGACTGACTACTTGGGCTCTATCTCTGAGCCAGCTGGCAATCCATTCAGCTATGTATGGATTTATGCCTAGTTTGATGAGTTTGTCTAAAGTACCTGAGTAGGGTATTGTACTGAGTGCCTTAGCCAAATATTGGTAGGCAGTATGCACCATTTTCCTTCATCAATTGCCTTGGTTACCTTCTAAAATAATCTGCCATGTTAAGTAGTCATGACCTTGCCCTGACAAAACCAAACAGAGATGGGTCCAGTGCCTGTAGGTTGCCAACGTCTTTGTTGATTATTTCCATGATAATTTATTCTATGGCTTTGCATATTGGCCTAGTTAGATTAATAGGTCTGTAGTTTCTGTGGTTGGTTAATGAACCATCCTTATGAAGGGGGACAACCATTGCCATCCTCCATTCTCTTAGTATGTAGCCTGTTTTAGGCTGTAGGTGAGAAGTAATTCAAGTAGTCCTGATAGGTAATGTTTCAGGCTATTTAGGAAACAATCCAGGATACTGTCTGACGCCACTGAGGCTGTGTATTTGACCTTAACAAGCACTGACATAACCTGCTCCCTGTTAACAGTTTAGGGGTTATGTTATTTTTTTTCAGGGAGTGGAATGGGGAGAGAGAGGGGTTAAGTTTGAGCTGAATTTGTCAGCCAGCAGGTTTGCTATGTCACTCTGCTCAGTGAAGGTGGTACCATTTAGTAAATGTTCAGAACACTGGTGTGTTTTACCTTTGATGTTTTGGACATAGCTGTAGAAGGCTTTGTGCTTGTCTTTAGCCTGAGAGAATATCTTGATCTTATAAGTGGCCTTGTTGGATTTAATTAGCCCTATTAGTTTCCTGTTTAATTTAATTGGTGATCTCTTGTCATTAGGAGAGTTGCTCTTTCTGATTTTGCCATGATTTTTTCCCTTTTATTATATACTCTGTTAAGATTAAGAGTCCACCAATGTGTTTTTTTTAGTTTGTTTTGTGCTAACTTCTTGCAAGTACAGCAGTCTCTAAGCAGCCATTTTCATGTCTGTACAGTGTTTCTATGAGCAATTCTGCATAGACTGCTGTGAGCTCACGGTTAGGCAGGGCTATGAATTTTGAAAAACATTCACTTAATATGATATAGTTTCCTTTAGCATAGATCCTAACTGTAGCAGGTCTTGCTGGGTTTTGCAAGCTGATTTTATTTTGAAATACACAACCTTGTGATTTGATCTAACCAATCAGGACATGACCTGGGGGTAGAGGGCATGCAGCATTCTTCCATATTGGGAAGGACTAGGTCCGGTATGTTTGAACCTCTGGTTGGAGTGCATACTGACTGATCAAGGGTATATGTGTTAATAAAGTCCAGGAAACATTGTACCTGCAAGTTGAAGGCAGTGTATGTTTTCCATTCTATAGAGGGATAATTAAAGTCTCTCACAAATAGAGTGTTTGATTGGATGATAGTGTCTCCAGTAGATCTAGATAAGAGGTGTGGGATTCTTGTGACACAGATGACCTATAGCCTGCTGAGATATGGTAATGGACTCTATCTAGGGTGATTTCCACATGGATGAACTTCAGGGTATCATCCTGTTTAACCAACCTTGAGGTATGTATTTGTCGCTAATGTAGATTTAGACCTCTGCTTTTAGTTCCTGTTGGTGCAGCTGATGGTCTAAATGTGTGGAAGACACTGTAGTCTTGCACTGCTCAAGTACTTACTATGACTTTAAACCATGTTTTGGTAATGGCAAAGATGTCTATATATTTTAGAGTAAGGAGAGCTTGCAGGATCTGGAGTTTCTTGTTAAGGCTCATAACATTGAACAGTAAACCATTTAGGTTGCTTTGGGGTTTATTTGCTATGTAGGCAGGTCTGTCACTTTGGCATTGTCTAAAAATGCTGTAAAGGTGGGTAAAGTTTTAGCTTTAATCCAGAGGCCAAGGGACAGGTACAGGCCATCTTTGGCAAAACAACATGGTCTGTTGACCATATCCTCCCAACATCTGGAAACACTGAGCAGATCCATAGTAGTTTATTTAAAAAGCAGTAAAACCACAAAGCTTTCAGGCTAAAGCCCTTCTTCAGTGTGTAAGTTACACACTGAAGAAGGGCACTAGCCTGAAAGCTTTGTGGTCTCTGTATTATGAAATTCGGAATTTTAGGTTTTCAAGCTTATAAAGAATATAGATAGACATATATATATATATATATATATATATATATATATATATATATATATATATATATATGTGTGTGTGTGTGTGTGTGTGTGTGTGTGTGTACCTGTCACATCTTCGAACGCTCAAAATTTGAAACGTTACATTGTCGAGACCAAACGTTCGAAATTTTGAGTGCTCGAAGATAGACTTTCAATGGCACTGTACGGTGCAGATAGGGAGAATTTCCCTTTTCTGCACTGAAGTGTAGTCTCAGAGTTGGTATATTAAAGTAGTGGGGTGTGGGAGGTGCACCCCCCATGTGGGGGGTGCAGGGGGGCTTGGCTACATTGTTAAAGTGTTTTTTTCTGTGTTTTCTTTTTTTTTTTTTTTTTTTTTTTTTTTATTACGTTTGAACATCCAAATGTCAAACATTTAAATTAGAAAAACAAATAATGTTCGACATTTTGGATGTTCGAACATTTAACATAGACCCGTGCATGAGTGTGTGTGTGTGTGTGTGTGTGTGTGTGTGTGTGTGTGTGTGTGTGTGTGTGTGTGTGTGTGTATGTAGATATATATATATATATATATATATATATATATATATATATATATATATATATACACATATATATACACATATATATGTATATAATAAATGTCAGTAGACCGACTTTCATAGGACCAAGACCAGAAACTCAAAGTTTCACATGAGTGAAACTTCATAGGTTCATAGGTTGGTACTAGGCTATCGGCCCTAGGGCCAATGCAAGCCTAGCCATAACAATTCCCTGGATATTTCTTCCCGCAATATTTACTTCCCTGGACCCTTGTCTAGCAGGGCGACTGACATGATCCCCGGGGTGAATTTCCTTTTTCCCATCCAATCGGCAAGGTTCCTTTTGAAGAGCACCAAGGAGGCCGTCTGCTTGACATGTATGGGCAGTCTATTCCAGAGTATGGGGAGTCTCTGGGTCAGGAACCTATCCCTCCAGCATGTTTTGTTCATTATGATGACAAGGTTTTGATCCATGGAGTGTGTGGCTCTGAGGGATTGGGATTTCTTTAAGTGGAGCATGTCCAACAGCTCAGGGTTTGACATGGTCTTGTATGTTAAGCAGAGATCACCTCTGAGTAGATGATATGCCACAGAGTATAGCTGGAGTTTTTTTAGATGGTCAGTATAGGGCATCTGCTTTAGGCCTGTGATTCTCTTAGTGAGGTATCTCTGTGGCCTTTCCAGCTGTTGCAGATGTCTTGCGAGGTACATACCAAATGGGGCATCATACTCTATAATGGGTCTAATGAGGGATGAGTACACTGGGACAATGACCTCCTTTTTTCTGGATGAAAAGCCCTTAGTGATGAGGTGTGCCACATACAAGGATTTCCTGACTGTTGTGGCAATGTGGTTATCAAAGATGAGACCACTGTCCACCTGTGTCCCTAAGTCTCTCATCACACTTTCGGCATTTAGTGTATTGCCACTTATGTGGTAATTCATGGCAGCATGTTTTTTCCCAAAGGGGATAACTATACATTTCTTGGCATTAAGCTTGAGCCTATGGCTCCGGCACCAAGTATCTGTTACTGTAAGGCCGTTTTGTAGAATATCCACATCATTTGGGGATTCAATAATGACTCCCAGTTTGCAGTCATCTGCGAACTTTGTTAGCCAGTGTTGGCCTGTACTTCAGAGAAGTAGATGCCAAACAGGAGCGGTCCCAGGACTGAACCCTGAGGTACTCCACTTGTCACTTGTCTGGAGCTGGATTTGGAGTTGGCTACTTTTACAGTCTGGGTTCTGTCAGTAAGCTAGTTGGCAACCCATCGAGTGATGTAGGGATTTATACCCAGCTTAGTAAGTTTATCTATGATTGCAGAGTGTGGGATGGTATCGACGACCTTGACGAGGTCCAGATAGGCTGTGTGGATTGCCTTACCCTTGTCCACAGCTCTGGAGACTGATTCGAAGAAGTCAATCAGGTTCATGAGACAAGATTGGCCCTTCATGAAACCAAACTGGGTGGGGTCCAGTGTTTGAAGGTTGCCAATGTCTTTGTTTATAAGTTCCATGACAATGCGTTCCATGCCCTTGCAGATCAGGCTCATCAGACTGATGGGACAGTAGTTCCTGGGATCCAAGGTGTATCCCCCCTTGTGGAGTGGGATAACTGTAGCTGTGCGACACTCAGTGGGCATGAAGCCTGAGGTGAGGCTATGATTAAAGATGACACTTAGATGAGGTGCCAGTTAATTTTGTAGTTCATGTAGTACACAGATGTGTGTCCCAGTGACTGCCCTTCCAATGGTACAGGCTTCCCATCCATATGAAGCTGAGTTCCTCTATTACCCAATTTATGAGTAACCTAGACCAGTGGATGTGGAATAAGACATTTACACTGGGCCTGGCACCTATGTCCCTTATAGAGAGAGGTAGCTTATAAATGTCTAGAACTCAATGTTCATATTTGGTAGAGGACATCATTATTCTTTTGAGAAAACTTGGCTAAGCTTAGAAAGGCCCCCTGGATCATTAGTCTAGTTAGAGTCTATAAATCTATGTAACTATACTACTCCCAGGCTGTGTCTGAAATCCATGTGGATCACTGCTTTACTCTGTTACATGCATACATATGTATAAACACATATATATATATATATATATATATATATATATATATATATATATATATATATATATATATATAAATAAATAAGACAAGCCCTTATTAGGACATAAGAAAATTAGAGTAACGTATTAGCAGATAACAGTGTGTGGTCCACAGCTTTAGCTGGGGTGGGGAGAAGGAGACAGCTACAACAGGAGGAAGATATCAGGGGGATTGATCTTCATTACTGACACTGAGTTTGAGTTTCTGATTGCTGGTTTATAGGTTCTTACTAAGCTTACCGCCAAAAGAGACAATTCAAAAGTTTAGCCACATCCCCAAGTACTGCTGAAAAACTAGCAGTGCCCCTCCGATTTAGTAGACTTTCTTTGTATATTCCTGGTGAAAATTTGCAGTCAACTCATTCAGTCCTTCAAACTGCTTTTAAAGGTTGTTAGGGAAGTACACTGCTAGAGAGGTAACAAACTAAATATATGCTGAGTTCTGTATCTTCATAGGTTAGTACTAAGCAAACTGCCCTTTCGAGCCATTTTAAGCCTAGCCAATTATACCTTGTGAGACTCAAACCCTGCACCTTGTGTTTGCAAGGCAAACACCTTAGCCATTAAGCCACCCTAACCTATCTGTTACTCCATCTGGTCTTGTTGATGTGATAATGTAAGTTAAGGTGTCCAGAATGGGTGTGTGCTTTGCCACTTGTTCTACTTAAGTGAGGAAATTCAACGAGTGATGGGTCATTCATAGTATGGAAATCTATGCAGTGATCACGCCTTCATACTCTGTATGATATTAAGTAGGGTTACACAGCAGTTAGTCTATCAGAGTAACTAATATTACTGAGGTCTTACTGAGATCATTTTGTTGAGGAAACAATGAGGTCTTTCACACCAGTTTAGGTGCTTTTTGAGGTACATGTTGAAGGGTACATTATATGCACTGATGGGTCTAATAATGGATAAATAAAGTGGGATTATAACTTCAATGGACCTTGAAGAGATGCCACAAAGGATAAGCTAGGCAAGGTAGAAGGATTTTCTAATCACCACAAAGACATTGCAGTTAATAGTGAGTCTGTTATCAAATATGTACCCAAGTCCTGATGTCTGTGTTAATTTAATGAAATGGTGATGCATTTGCAGAAGTGCTTTAGCATTCTATGTGTGGTCTAGTTCTTTATCAGCTAACAATGCCTTTTCATTAAAGGATGGAGCACTTTGATCTATGTGTTAGACTGTTAGCTGTAGTAAGCCATTTGTTACACTTGTAGTAAGAGATCTGCTACAATTTAAAACAGAAACAGCATTTTTTACCTCAAGTATGCAAGGACCTTACTGTCTTTCCCCTTTGGATCTCAAATTAAAGTTAAAGGAAGCTCCACATCAAGGAATTCCCTTGAGTGCCCTTCTGGTTTAATTCATATGAAATGCTCGTAAGTCATGTGTTCAAGCCTGAAAGGTAGAATTCTGAAACAGATGACTAAGTTTTCAGTGTAGAAGCCAGTAGAACCACTTTTTCTGTTATCACCTAATAATGCTTGTGAGTTGATCATTTGCAGAGGGAGAGCTGATGGCTTCTAAAGGGATTGATAACATAAAATGGTATAGTTGCATGCAGAAGGTATTCTGGTCTACTGCTTCCTTGCATTCTTTGTATTTTTCTGTTACGCCCAGCTCAGAGACATTTACCTTTGTGCAAGCTCCCCTCACCATTACTCTGCTGCTTATGCTGAGGTAGGTGTCTGACTTCACTGTTGTTTGAGAAGTGCCTATTTGTAGTTAGTTAGGCCTACATCCTAGACAGTAGAGCCAACTTCTGTGTGCTTGGCTTAGTATTGATATAATGATACATAGTTGCTTTGATGACTGAACATTTCAATATCAGAAATACTTCTACAAAGTACATACACAGCAAGGTATAAATGGGAAAAATAAGGTCAGCTTTGGGCCACTAGTCAAACATGGTGACATAATGGCACTTGCTATGGGGTTCATAGGTTCATAGGTGGGTACTAGGCTATCGGCCCAAGGGCCTACGTAAGCCTAGCCAACAAGGTTCCCTGGCTTATGCCACCCAAGAAAGTTATTTGCCTGTGCCACTGTTGAGCAGAGACACAGAAGTGATCCCCGGGGTGTATTTCCTATTTTCCATCCACTCATCAAGATTTTTCTTGAAAAGTGTTAATGAAGAACTTTGCTTGACATAGATGGGTAGCCTGTTCCAGAGTATGGGAACTCTCTGGGACAGGAATCTATCCCTCCAGCATGTCCCGTTTATTGAGGTGACAAGGTTTAGGTCCCTAGAGCATGTAGCTCGGAGGAATTCGGATTTCTTTAGGTGTAGCATGTCCAACAGCTCTGGGTTTGACATAGCTTTATATGTTAGGCAGAGATCACCTCAGAGTAGGCAATATGCTATGGAGTAAAGCTGGAGTTTTTTGAGGCAGTCAGTAAAGGGCATTTGTTTGAGGCCTGTAATCCTCTTTGTGAGGTACTTCTGTGGCCTTTCCAGCTGCTGCAGATGTCTTGTGAGGTACATTCCAAAAGGGGTGTTGTACTCTATAATGGGTCTAATGATTGTCGAGTAGAGAGGAACAGTGACCACTTTTGTCCTGGATGAGAACCCTTTTATGATGAGGTGTGCCACGTAGAAGGACTTCCTGACTACTGTGGCAATGTGACTATCAAAGGAGAGACTACTGTCCACCTGGGTCCCAAGGTCTCTTATCACACATTCGGTGTTAAGTAGATTGCTGCCTATGTGATAGTTCATGGGTACAGAGTTTTTACCAAAGGGGATGACACTGCACTTTTTGGCATTGAGCTTGAGGCCATGGCTCTGACACCAGGCATCTGTCTCAGCAAGGCCCTTCTGTAGGATGTCCACATCATTTGGGGACATGACTATGGCTCCTAGTTTGCAGTCATCTGCGAACTTCATTAGCCAGAGGCCTTCTGTGTTAGCCTGTACTTCAGAGAAGTAGATACCAAACAGGAGAGGTCCCAGGACGAAACCCTGTGGTATTCCACTTGTCACTGCTTTGAGGTCAGATTTGGAGTCTGCAACTTTTACAGTGTGGGTTCTGTCAGTGAGCCAGTTGGCAACCCATCTTGTGACATAGGGATTAGCTTATGGTCGGATCGGACCAACGAGGTCTAGGATATTGTTGCCCCTGGTGGGGGTATGGATAAGTTGATCCAGGGCATTGGAGTTTATAAATTCCAGAAAGCGTTGAGCTAAGGAGTTGGTACATGAGTAGTTTTCCCAATTAATGGTGGGGTTGAAATCTCCCATTATTAGGGTGTTTGGTTGAACCCTAATATCTTCCAGTACATCAAGAAAAGAGGAGTGGGAATCCTGGGGCATGGTGGGGGATCTGTAACAAGCTACAATTTGGATTGCAGTTTTGCCCAGAGTTAGTTGCACTTGGATAACTTTGGATGCATTATGCTGAGCAGCTAGCCTGGACGTGTGGATATCCTTAATGAATATGGGCACACCTCCGCCTTTGGTGTTTCAGTCCAGGTTACATGGCCGAAAAGTGTGGTATGAGTTATAGGCTGGTAGTGCAGGGGTGATCTCTGGAGCCTTGAACCAGGTCTCAGTCACTGCACAGATATCGATGTTCTCCATTTTAAGGAGTGCCTCGAGTGAGTGCATTTTGAGATTTAGACTTCTAGCATTGAGTAGCATTACCCTCAGTTTTTGCTTGCCTGTTCTTGTTATGGTGGTGAACCTGTTATTTGAACCTTGCCTAAAAAAGGCCCTATAGGGGCAGCAAGAGCCTTAGCCAGTATCCGGAATCCCAGGGGCGACAGGTGCAGGCCATCTGTGGCAAAGCATCGTGGTCTGTCGACCATGTCATCTGAAGCAGACAGATACTGGATCCCCTTAGAATGACACCAGAAGCTTAACCAATTGTTGAAGTCAATCATTTTGTCCTTGTACTGCAGTATCATTCTGGACGATGGCAGAATGCTACTCAGGGCTGGGGTCATACCTGCCTGGGCTACAAGATTGGAGAGCTCTTCCATGTCTCTTTTCATGCAGTTCAGGGAGATACATCTCAGGTCATTCACACCAACATGGATATTGACAGAGTCATATTTGTAGTTGTTGTGGAGTGACCGGAGTGTGTGGGTTATGTGGCGGATCCTGGCACCCGACAGGCAGCTGACAGTAACCTTCGACTTGTTTAGCCTGGTGAGTGGGACATCAGTGTGCCTGACTATAGAGTCACCTATGACTAGTCTGTTGGGTACGTTGTTTTGCCTTATTGGCTGTGGTTGAGTGGCACACTGAGTCTGTGGGCTATGTGTCATTTGGGTTGTGTTGGGGGATGGAGGTTGCTTGCGTTTCTGCTTTGGAGGTCTCTGTTGCTTAGACAGATTATTATTGAGAGCCGCCACAAATGTTTTTGTGTTACTATGTGTGGATTTTGGTGGTGTAGATTTAGTGAGACAATGTGATGAGTGTGGTGTGGTGCAAATGTTTACCTTCTCCTCATGACTGTCAAGTTCAGTCTTGGTTGGAGAGAGCTTTACCTCCAGTTTGGCTAGATAAGTGCATCTCTCACAGGTTGTAGTATTGGGGGTAGAAGGAGAGGGTTGTCTGTGTACTGAGGCAATTTCTACATTGCCTCAAGATGCCCAGATTCATCAGATAGACAGGAGAGAACATTGGGAGCTGACCCTTGCACATGCCTGAATAAAAAATTATTTTCTTCTAGATAAGTGAGGAAAGTGAGTACAAGAACTGTCTTTCTCTAAGCAAGTGAGAAAAGTAAGTACAAAAACTGTTTTCCTCTAGGTAATGAGGAAGGTTGAGTGCTATAGTAATTAGTAGCTTATTTAGTTCTTACAAGTTCTGAACAAGTGCTGAGCACGAATAAGCAAATTTAAGTGTTAAAACTAAGAATCTGTATCTGCACTAGACGAGTTACAGGACAGAAACAAGTGCAAATGCAGGCTTTCAAATCAGAAAGTTGAGAGAGATAGAAGAGATTTCCCAAACGGCCAATAACTACAATTTCTGGGCCAGAACCACTCCTTATGTGGTAGACAGGTTACCTAGTGCTTACCACTCCCACTGATAAGCTAGAAGGTTTCCCTCCAACACAGAAAGGTTTGGGGGACTCAGAAGCTTACATACAGTCTTGGGTATAGCAAATCTGTATCTGGAACACTAGTTACAGGAAAGGTAGGAAACAGGCTTACAGTTTTTTTTACAGAAAAGTAGCAAAAACAGTAGTGAAAACAATTCACATGCAGTGCAAGCTAGCACACTTGAGTATGTAGCAATATTAGACCAAACACAGTTTAAAAAATGCAATTAAATTAAAAAGGACTAAAAGCAAGTGCAGAAAGAGTTTATTAGGTAGAATGTGGTAAAGAGATGGGACTTTGGGAGTGTCCCAGAACAAATCTACAGTGGGGCAGGCAACTGCAAAAGCCACCAAATTTAAACTACAAAACAGTTTCAACAGAGATCTAAGCAACAACTAACAGTACAAACTCTAAAACCAAAAAAATATACTCACCTCTGTATATTTGCAGATAGATTGGAAAGCAGTCTCTCAGAACAAGGAGACAACAGTTTCAACAGAGATCTAAGCAACAATTAACAAACTCTAAAACCAAAAAGAATATACTCAGCTCTGTATATTTGCAGAAAGATTGGAAAGCAGTCTCTCAGAACACAGGTTACAGCAACTAAATGCAGGCTGTTGCTAACAGGTCTAATTTTATGCAAGTCATCCTTCAGTTAGATAACACACAAGCTGTAAAAAACAGTTATACCAGCTGAAGACACGGCAGAAAATAGGGGTGGGGAAATCAGTTTCAACAGAGATCTAAGCAACAACTAACAGTACAAACTCTAAACCCCAAAAAATATACTCAGCTCTGTATATTTGCAGATAGATTGGAAAGCAGTCTCTAAGAACAGGGAGACAACAGTTTCAACAGAGATCTAAGCAACAATTAAACTCTAAAACCAAAAAATATATACTCAGCTCTGTATATTTGCAGATAGATTGGAAAGCAGTCTCTCAAAACAGGGAGACAACAGTTTCAACAGAGATCTAAGCAACAATTAACAAACTCTAAAACCAAAAAAAATATACTCAGCTCTGTATATTTGCAGACAGATTGGAAAGCAGTCTCTCAGAACACAGGTTCCAGCAATTAAATACCAGGTATGAATCAATAAGACTTTCAGGAAGGAGATCCCAGTAGTTACCCACTGGAGAGGACCCACTAAGTAACAGCTGTAATGCCTATGTAACTAACTTTAAAAATAGGTAGATTCTTATAAATTTAGTAATTTGTCTGAAGTGCAGATGGAGAACAGATTTGTCTGTGATACAACTATGGAATCATTAAAAAAGGCCAGCTTAGAGAACGGATTCCACTTAAAAATTGATATAGCTAAATTCTCCTGGCTGAGTTGGATGCTATTACCTACCATCTGATATTCAAAACTGATAAGTATACTTTTTTGCAACTCGATTGGCACTGTGCAATATTTATATATTTGCTTTATTATTTATATATTCCTTTATTGTCACTGTCCTGTTGTTCTGCACTGTTTGATTCTCAGGATAGCTCAGAAGCTAGTTTCAGGTGGGTGGTTGTTGAGCCAGCCCATCTTAGGTGTTAGTCATTCATTGCCTGAGGTCTATTTTCTGTGTTGCACTTTCAGTACAGACCTCACTTCTGTAAATTTGTGCAGAGTTGATATAGTTAAATTCTCCTGGCTGAGTTGTATGTGATTACCTACCATCTGATATTCCAAACTGATAAGTATACTTTTTTTGCAACTCAGTTTGCACTGTGCTGTATTTATATATTTGCTTTATTATTTATATATTTGCTTTATTGTCTCTGTCCTGCTGCTTGAACTGTTTGTTTTCCCTGCCCTCCCTCCCAAGAGTTCTTGTAGTCTTAAACTCGGTGGCTTTAGAATTGCCCACCCTGCTGTAAATCTGATTTTGGTCACTGCTCCCAGTCCAATCTCATTTGATCACTCAACATAGTGCAGTGAGATTATTTGGGTAGCACTACCCCCTTACTTCTTTGACTGTGAGCACTCCTCATTGCCCTATCTCATCAGCTCAGCATACTAAGTAGAGAGAGCTTTTGGGAAGGCCAACCCCCTTAGTTCTCTAATCTTGAACTATCTTCTATTTCCTCCCTCTCCACCTAAAAAATATTACACTTTATTCAGCTGCTTTTTCTGTAATTGTGTTCCTAATACTTTATTACCTTATTTTTGTTGTGTGCTCTTAAATGTTCAAGTGCTTTTATTCTGGTGCATTTATTACTGCTTATTAGTAGTCTAATTAAAATTATCTGTTATTCTAAGCATTTTTAGCTTTGGTCTTAGCATTTGTGCTTCAGGCCAGTTACTTTACATTTAAGAAGTTTCTTGTGGTCAGCTGTTGTGGAGAAACCCTTATCAAAACCCTCTCTCCATAAGTCTGCCCAAGCATTCAGAGCACTATATCTGGACAATTCCCATCACTTTCTCCTGGCAACCTGGTCAACATGGCATACTGAGACAGTGTAGCAACTGCCTCATGTTTACTGATATCCCTCTTCTCCTAGCACATCATTCTTCCACCTGTGAGAAATGCATGCACATCAGTAACCCGGAGTCCATGCTACCTCGCGCCACAGTCAGTAATCTGACAAAGTGGAGATTGCCAGCACAAACACCACAGCACTCATATCACACAGCCAAGCACAACACACACACACACACACACACACACACACACACACACACACACACACACACACACACACACACACACACACACACACAAACACCTATGCATAGGTCCTCAAAAAAAAACTTACCTAAACAGCAGAGACCTCCAAAACACACTCGTAAACTTTCCACACACAATACCAAACACATCACACACATCAGACAACACACCAGTGTCTCACAAACACAGCCCATAAGGTAAAACAATAAACCATCACAGCCCACAAGACATAACAATAAACCAAATACACTAGTCATTGGTGATTCAATTGTGAAACACACCAATGTCCCCCTCACTAGGCTTGACAAGGAGAAGGTTGTGGTCAGTTGTCTGTCTGGTGCAAGAATCCGCCACAATGTGCAAGCACTTAAGTCTCTGCACAACAAGTACAAGTACAACTCTGTCATTGTACATGTTGGTGCATCCGACTTGAGATGTACCTCCCTGACCTACATGAAGAGAAACATGATTGAACTCTCAGAGTATGTGTTCCAGGCAGGTATGGCCCTAGCCCTAAGCAGCATCCTACCTTCACCAAGAATGATTCCACAATAGCAACAAAAAATGTTTGACCAACAATTGGCTTAGTTTCTGGTGTCATTCCAAGGGGATCCAGTATCTGTCTGCCTGGAATGACATGGATGGCAGGCCTCAATACTTTGCCAGAGATGGCCTCTACCTGTCACCACTGGGTTTTCATATTCTGGCCAAGGCGCTTGCCTCCCCCATTGTGCCTTTTTTAGGCAATGTCCCAAAGACAAACTTTCCAACTTAAAAGATCTGTCAAAAAGTAAACTAAAAGTCATGCTGCTTAATGCTAGGAGCCTTAACCTGAAACTGGACTCACTGGAGGCCCTCCTTACACTGGAAGATGCTGATGTATGTGCTGTCATGGAAACTTAGTTAAGGGCTGCGGACAGCACCCCTGCCTTACCAGGCTATACCTCATTCCACACATTCTAACCCCAAAATGAGGTTGGAAAGACTAAGGGTGGTGGTGTCTATCTTCATTAAGGACAGACATACCTCCAGACTGGTTTGTTAGTATGATGCACTGGAACAACTTAAGGTACAACTGACAGTTGGCAAGAAACCCATACAAGTTATAGCTAGCTATAAACCCCCCTCCATGACTCAGGATAGCTACTCCTCTTACCTGGATCTACTTGACTCCATAAAGGTACACCTTAAAACACCCTGATCCTTGGCTATTTCAACTACCCCACCACAGACTGGGTGAATTATTTTTGCACTAATGCAGTCTCTCAATGATTCCTCGACTTCATCAATTCTAACGCACTAGACCAGCTCGTCTCATCCCCCACAAGGGGAGATAACATTCTGGACTTGGTTCTTTCCAACATGGGTGACCTATGCACTACTCCCATAGTATGTTCTTCCTTGGTGAGATAAGATCATCAGACTGTCTCTTTCAAAGTTTCTCCCCACCCAAACCCCCAGCCATAATCAAGCTAAAAAACTTCTCAAAAGCTGACTACAACCTCCTAAGGGAGGGTATCTGTGGCTTCACACCACCCCCCCCCCTCAGAGTGTGCAAACAGCTATGCTGAGCAGTATGCCAATGCAGTATGCAAGAATATGTACAAATGCATGGACTCAGCCATACCCAATAGAACTAAATACTGCTCCTTAAGGAAACACAAATCTGTTTGGTGGACATCCTCTACCAACAGGTTTTACAACAAAAGGAAGAAACTGTTGTCCAAGGGTAAAAGGGAACACATTCCAAACTGGAAAAACTCCCTCCTTAGCCTCAACAAGCAAATTAGATCACTAGTGAAAATCTCCAAGACAAATTATGAATTGAAACTAGCCTGCATAACAAAGGGAAACCATAAAGTCTTCTTCAGTTACATTAGGAACCTTCATGGCAAAGCCCAGGTTTGTTCCAAATTAGTACTTAACAGTATCACTTACACTGATCCTGTTGACTTAGCTAACCTGCTAGCAGATAGGTTCAGTGCAAACTTCACCCCCTGTCCCCCCAAAGGCCCTTTCGACATCCCCGATACTTGCCCAGCACCTCTCATCTCCATAGAGCAAGTGTTACAGGCCCTATCCAAGGCAAAGAACACAGCTTCCATTGGACCTGATAGTATCCCAGAATGTATTCTGTACCATCTCCAGCATAAACTGGCTTTTCCATTGAGCACCCTATTCAACCACAGCCTAAGTACTGGCTTCATTCCAGAAGTGTGGAGAACAGCCATTGTCATCCCCTTGCATAAAGGTGGTGCCACTACTGACCCTGGAAACTATCGCCCATTAGCTTGACAAGTCTGATCTGTAAATCCATGGAACGTATTATTATGGATCTCATAAACAAGGACATAGGCAATCTCCAAGCACTTGACCCCATCCAGTTCTGATTTGTCAAGGGCAGATCATGCCTGTTGGACCTGGTTGACTTCTTTGAGACTGTCACCAAGGCCCTGGATGAGGGAAAGTCAGTACATACAGCTTATCTTGACTTGGCCAAGGCCTTTGACACAATCCCCCACTCAGGCATCATCGAAAAGTTAACACAACTTGGCGTAAATCCCTATCTCATAAGGTGGGTGGCCACCTGGCTCACTGACAGGACCCTCAAAGTCAAAATAAGCACCTTCATCTCCAATAGCAGATCTGTCACTAGTGGAGTTCCCCAGGGATCTGTCCTGGGACCCCTACTGTTTGGCATCTATTTCTCAGAGGTTCAGGCAAAGACAAAGGGCTTGTGGTTGATCAAGCTTGCGGATGACTGTAAGTTGGGTGCTGCCATTGACTCCCCAAATGATGTTAACATACTGCAAGAGGGTCTCACAGCACTAATGACTGGTGCCAAATTCATGGCCTCAAGCTAAATGCAAAAAAATGTATCATCATACCATTCAGTAAAAATATGAGCCCTATTGATTACCACATCAACGGCAACCTCCTAAGTACACAACCTGTGGTGAGAGACCTGGGCACTCAGGTTGATAACAACCTCACATTAGATCATCATGTAGTGGCAGTGGTCAGGAAAGCCTTTTATTTGTTTTATCTCATAAGTAAAGGGATTGCATCAAGAAAAAAGGAGGTTATTACCACTCTATACTCCTCCCTCATTAGACCAATAATTGAGTATAACACCCCATTTGGGATGTACCTCTCCCAACATCTGCACCAACTGGAAAGGCCACTGAAATACCTCACAAAGAGAATCCATGGCCTCCAACACCTGTCCTATGCAGACAGGCTCAAATCACTATCACTCTACTTGGTATCATACAGATTGCTCAGGGGTGATCTGTGTCTCGCCTACAAGGGAATCTTGGCCCTTGCCCTACTAGAGATGCTCCACATCCATAAGTCTAACTTCTCGCACACTACCTGCTCAGAAGGCCTGAATCTAATATGTAACATCAACAAAACCTGCTGAAGAGACAGGTTTGTCTTCCAGAGGTTGCCACATCTTTGGAATAGACTTCCCATACATGTCAAACAGAGTTCCTCGCTGACCCTCTTCAAGCACAACCTTTATGAGTGGATGGGAAACCACAAATTTGTCTCAGGGGTTCCACCTGTGTCCCTCATTGACAGGGGTGACAGGTGCTGACTGAGGTTTCTTTTTGGGGATACACTCTTGGCTAGGCTTGGAAGGGCCCCAGGGCCATTAGCCTAGTAACATCCTATGATCCTAAGAAAACACTTGATATTAGTAGAGCAACAGAGATTGCAAAATGACAAGTAAACACAATGAAAGGAGATAATGTCTACAGTACAATGTAAACTACAGGGTAAACAGGGAAAACAACAAATCCTAATCATAACTTAATTAATTTATTTATGTTTTGATAACCAGATTAACCCTGCTGGGCTTACTCCAACTTCAGAGGGTGCACAAAGGAGAAATGCCCAGATAGTTACAAGAATTGTAAATAGCTAACAGCAGAGAAATATTAAATACTGCAGTATATATAGATAAGATTGTATAGAATAGAGTAGCACAGATAATATATCTAGTTACATAACACAATACCAGCTATACACATTATAGTATAGTAGATAGGAAATCATTCAAAAATCTTTCACTGATTTGTTTTTTGACTGTGTAGTTCTTAAGTCCTACTGGTACAGTATTAATCTTTTCCTACAGGTTTTATTTTTTGATAATTTTGGTTTAACCAAATCATTGATTCTGATTAATATGCCGATTACTGACTTTGTTAAAAAAATAAAATATCTTTTGTTATGGTCCATTTTGGCATCGCCGGGAAGGTTATAAGTAGAAATTGGAAGAATGAGGCTTCACCTTTTCTATACAGAATTTAAGAACATTGCAACTGAACTTTGTCACATGGAATTGATTACCATTAAAACAAGATCCATCAGAATTACTTCATCTTATAACCTGTGGACTGGATTCAAAGAACTATGGGACAAACAGTTATTGAACATTCAAGAATAATTGATCTTTATGAAGGATTTTGGTAATTTTAGTTAGTAGACACCTCTGTAAATACCTTAGCTGTTGTTTGTTTTTGATTTTATCTTGTGTTGTTTGTTTTTGATTTTATCTTGTATTGTTTTTTAAATTTCTATATTGAAGTTTTTGTTATTGATTATTACCTTGTTAAAAGTCAATAAAAATTCTTAAAAAAAATCTTTCACTGACATTCAAAAATGACAAAAAAATGCTAACTCACTGCTTAATGCCAAAAAACAAGCTTATATTATTTACTCCAAACCAACACCTTAACCAGAAACGCACACTTCATATTACCTCAAGTAATAACTCAAAAACAGAAACCATAAGCCAAACTAAACTACTTGGGGTCATAATAGATGATAACCCCAAATTTGATCACCACATACTTAATTCCATCAAGAAAACTCACCAAAAACGCATCTCCTTCTATAGGACCAAACACTACATGACAGATCAGGCAAGGACTACCTTAGCAACAGCAGCCTTCTTCCTTCTTTATTACATGCTTCCCCTAGTCTTACAAATATCAGTACTGTGCATAAAAATAAACTAGCATCCTGTTCCTACAAGATAGCTAAATTTGCAACTTATAAAACACACCACTGCCTTGCGTTAAAACAATAAAACTGGTTTGATCTCCCAAACAAGTTGACATACTCACAACTAATCATTGCCCATACCCTATCTAGACAAATGCCCTGCATTACTATTCACCCACTAGAGACCTTCACTCTAGCAATATATTTTTGCTGTGTAGCAGTAAGACATTCAACACCACTGGAGACTCTCACTACTCCCATTATCTGTCAAAACTTTGGAGTGAAATCCCCACACAGTTAAAACAGATATTTCAAAGCTTTGCTTAAACACTGAAGTATCAACAGAGTCATGCACACGCTGTATACAATGAGTAGTGACTTGAACAAATAAGATTTTTCCTTCCGGTAAGAAATTGCAAACAAAACATTCCTCATACTTTCACAACTAGTCAGGACAAACCTTAACACATGAGTCTGACAATTCAAAATTCTGAAAATTAACTTTGCAGGAATATAAACTTTTTCCCCATACTTATCAATAATCTTCCCATCCCTAGAAATAATATGATTGGAACTAATTAAGTGTTTAACAACAGAAGGATTAACTAAAGCTATAGCTGTTGGATCAGATTTGGGAAGAGTGTATAAAAACATAAAGAACTGAGGAACTTTATACATCCTATCTGCCTTTTTAGGGTCAACTGTCTGACTGTCAGGGAATTTCAGGCAGTAACACATACATCCTCCAAGGCAGACACAATTGGAGGAATGGGTGCAGGTTCTGAAAATTCCTCCTATAACGGCACTTAGAATTTTCTTAGGGACTGAAAAACCTTGGTGTTCTCACACTATAGACACTAGCACATTCTACAAATAGTCTCAGAGAAAGAGAATCCCCAAAAGGAAAGTCAGAAACTGAGCTCTCCTCTGAGTCTGAATCTGAAATCCAAAGAGAAATCCCATCATCCGTCTCTTCATCCTACTGTCCAGATTCAGAATTTTGAATCTCTTCAGGAAAGGAGAATGCTTCTTTCTTTTATCAGAAACTACTGTACAAGAATGCTCAATAGCATGAATTTTATCCTGAGCCAGACCCTATAAACTACTTCTGTCTAAGGAAATATGAGGAGGAGTAGATGCATGCTATTTTTTCTGTTTGTTTGTTTATTTATTTATTTCTTATTTTATTTTTATTTTACATTTGTTTACTGGGAAAGTCCAACTGGATGAGCTGTCCTTTTTCACTGGAGACCCGGGGAGAAGAGCTCCTCATTATTATATAGAGAAGAATACAAAGTTGGTGTACATATACATATACATATACATATACATATACATATACATATAGAATAATTTTCTTTGGGACTGAAAAACCTTGGTGTTCTCACACTATAGACACTGGAACATACTACAAATAGTCTCAGAGAAAGAGAATCCCTAAAAGGAAAGTCAGAAACTGAGCTTTCCTGTGAGTCTGAATCAGAAATACAAAGAGGAATTCTATCATCTGTCCCTTCATCCTACTGTCCAGATCTTTAAAAATTTTGATAGTGAAGGGGAAAGTCTGTCCGCTTCCCCTACGCAATTCCCTGCAGTTGGCTGCTCGTATCACTCCTGCTTCCTCCTCGGGTGCCTCCCATCATCAAACTTAAACCTAACTGGAAAACCTCCTGCAAAGAACGCCTGCCTTGGACTGCCTTTCTTAGTGTTACCCCTCCAACCTGCTTAGACTAGCGTCTTGCTCCTCAGGTGCCTCGCCTCATCAAACTTAAACCTAACTGGAAAACCCCCTGCAAAGGACATCTGCTTGGACTGCCTTTCTTAGTGTTACCCCTCCAACCTGCCTAGACTAGTGTCTTGCTCCTCGGGTGCCTCCCATAATCAAACTTAAACCTAACTGGAAAACCCCCTGCAAAGGACGCCTGCCTTGGACTGCCTTTCTTAGTGTCACCCCTCCGACCTGCTTAGACTAGCATGTATGTATCAAGACTAGCTCCTGGAATGTTTACAATACTGACAATAACTTACCCATAGTGAGTACATTAGCAGCCTACCACAGACCCTCACCCCCCCCCAAGCTACTCCATACCCTTGTCTCTCTTCCCCAAGACCAACTAGTTTTATGCTGTATCCCACCCCTTGTTTTTTAACACCTCTACCCTTAACCTCTACTTATTACTAAATCTCTGCAGTCTACCTCCCCCTAGCCTATACTCAGTTCCAACTACAGAGCCCTACTAACTGATTGTTTCTGGCTGCTCTGTAAACTCACACCTACCTGGCTCCATCCTCCTCCTCTTCTAATACTACCCTTTCCTCTTTCCTCCTTATTCTCTCCCCTAAGGTGCACATCCTCCCCTGAACTTATTTCCTGGTGGTGCTATCAGTGACGCCATCTTTAAATACTTTGATAGTGAAGGGGAAAGTCTGTCCACTTCCTCTGCTCCAATTCCCTGTGGTTGGCTGCTCGTATCGCTCCTGGTAGGTTGTGCTCTACTGCTAAATACAAACAAATGTTTAAATGCTGTATCTGCTGCACTATCTTGCATGTAAATTACTGTATTTATATTCTGTGAGTCAATACACAATTGTAGTAAATTACTTCAAATACGGGATGCCTAACAGCCACGTGTAGGAAGGCAGGGTTACTGTATTGATGTTTTTAGCCTAATCTTGTTTATTGTATAGTAGCATTTCACTAGATAGCTATTGGGGCTGAACGCTACAATCGTTTGCTCCTTCTGTCTTGCGCTATTTCAGGTATGTGCCCTTGGGGCTGGAAGCTGAAATTGCTTCTCCTGAAGAATGGTAGTGAACTCAGAGTTGGGGTTTGAGGCTGAACGCTGTACCCAACTGATTTAAACATTGTATCTGGCTCGGTTTGAGCTTCTGGGGCTGAACGCTAGGTCAATCACTTCCTGCCCTTGCCCCTGTCTTTGTAATTAGCTCGGATTGAGCTCCTGGAGCTGAACACCAGTACAGCCGCATCTATACTTTATTCCATGCACAGTATTTCAGCTCGGTCTGAGCTACTGGGGCTGACAGGTTTAATATTTGATGTTATTTCATCACAAATAGCTCAGATTGAGCTACTAGGGCTGAAAGTTATAGTTGCTTATATTCACGATAGAAATAGCTTGGGTTGAATTTTTAGGCGCCGAACTCTATCATAGTAGAACCCAAGCAGTATTATCACTAAAAATAGTCCAAACACTACTGTAGTCGCTCCCTTAACTGCCTTATATTCAGGACTTAGCTCAGGGCCAAAAGCTGCTTGTCTAACAGCTAACTAGCTTTGGCTTGAGCTACTGAGGCTCAACGCTACCACAGATAGATCTATACAATTGACTAAGTAGTGCTTTAGCTTGGATTGAGCTCCTAGGGCTGTAAGCTCACAGTATTACATTAAAAGTCTCCTAATTTACCTGTATTGAGCTACTTGGGCTGAATGCTATAAACACTGGCCTTTAAACACTGTAATTAGCTCGATTTGAGCTCCTGGGGCTAGACGCTGTAAAATTGTGTCTTCATTTGCTGTTTCTCACTGAAAGTAGCTTGGATTGTGTTACTAGGCCCGTTAGCTAATACGGATTGTTTTCTGACATGGCAGGCTGCCTGTATTGTGATACTGGGACTGAATACTAACTACTGTGCCTAATATATCAGACAATAGCCATTTCTTCACTTCTGCCATAACTGTTTTGGTGCTGCAAAGTACAATTGATTGAAGTCTACTCAATGAATGATTGTTACTCCTTGTATTTTATTATTTCCTGTCATTGCATTAGCTGCATTAGTATTTTATTTGTTTCTAACTGTTTTTGCATTAGCTGTATTTAGTATTTTATTTTTTAGTATTTTAGCTATTTTATTTTTTCCTGTTTATACATTAGCTGCTTAGTTGCCACTGCGTAGCTTTTCATGCATTGTAAACTATGTATTGACTGAGGTCTTCTTAAATGAATGCTAATTATTTTATCTGCTTTTTATGACCTCATAGCTGTACCTCCTAACTTCCATTCACTCTCTACTCAGCTTCACCTACTTTCACTCACTCACTCTAACTTTTTCTAGAGCCTCCTGAAGTGTCTACTTTACCCACCTGTCCTGCAAACTCTAACCAACTCTCTCTCTCTCTCTCTCTCTCTCTCATTACAGCTTGTTCCTCAGGTGCCTCCCCTCATCAAACTTAAACCTAACTAGAAAACCCCCTGCAAAGGACACCTGCCTTGGACTGCCTTTCTTAGCGTTACCCCTCCAACCTGCTAAGACTAGTGTGCATGTATCAAGACTAGCTCCTGGAATGTTTACAATACTGACAATAACCTACCCATAGCAAGCACATTAGCAGCCTACCGCAGACCCTCACCCCCCAAGCTACTCTGTACCCTTGTCTCTCCTCCCCAAGGCCAACTAGTTTTATGTTGCATTCCACCCCTTGTTTTTCAATACCTCTGCCCTTAACCTCTACTTATTACTAAATCTCTGCAGTCTACCTCCCTGTAGCCTACACTCAGTCCCAACTACAGAGCCCTACTAACTGATTGTTTCTGGCTGCTCTGTACTCTCACACCTTCCTGGCTCTTCCTGCTCTGTTCACCCTGGAGGCTCACTCCGCTCTCCTACCCTGCCCCCAATTTCCACCTGCCCCCAGCACTCCTACTTTTATTCTTCTCCCTCCCCTCCCAGTCAGACTAATTATCCAATAGACACCCATCCCCTATTACTCCACCCATTTATGTCCTTCCCTCATACTTACATCACTCTACTCCCTAAAAATTGAAGTCTCCACTTCTTTCATTTAGTCCTATGGAAACAAATTATATCTCATTCTAAGACCTCTCTTCTGCATAACCATCCCACTTCTCCTACCTCTTCTCCTCCTCCTCTTCTTTCATTTAGTTCGATGAAAACAAATTATATCTCATTCTAAGACCTCTCTAATGCATAACCATCCATCTTCTCCATTACTACTATCATTCTCTCACTGAACTCACATGTCTACTATAATGTTTCACACTCTCCTGGCTCCCTGTTGCCTCCTTCTGCCCCTAATTCCATTATTCTATACCACCTTATACTCCTCTCATACCTATCCAGTATTACCTTCAAAAATAACCTCCATACAAACCTACCCCCTCCCACACCCTTACTCTTATTTCCTTTCTATCTCACCTTCATTCATTCAGCTCAACCCTCTACACCTATTCCACCCAAAAATCTTCTCCACCTCTGCTAATAAACTGAAAAATAAATGTATCTTAGTTCTACCTAAACTATTACTCTGTAAACCTAAACAACTGCAATGTACCTCTTTCTACAACCTAATCTTAGCTGGGGACATCCACCCCAAACCTGGTCTCAGTCCCCCTATTTACAATACTTCCCCCTTATCTCCTTCCTCCCCTCACCACTTCCTAAAAATATTCACTATCAATGCCCAGAGTCTCAACAACAAAGCTCACCAATTTCACGCTTGGCTAAACCATAACCAACCAGACATCCTAGCCATCTCCAAAACATGGCTCAAACCCCATATCTCCGATACTGAGATCCTGCCTTCTGGATTCCATATTTTCAGACATGACTGAACACACAAAAAAGGTGGTGGCACTGCCTTAGTCTACTCTAATCTTTTAATCATAATACCATTTCAAATTCCAGTCCCTCAATTCAATAACACCAAACTTACAGCTGGATTACTAGAACTAAATAAACACAAAAATATCTGTATTATTGCTCTTTATATCTCACTTGGTAACAATATCTCTACCCTTGAAGACATACTCCTATGGGCATATATCAACATTAACTACGAAACATACATTCTAGATGATGTAAATATTGACTGGAATAAAGTTAATAGTCCCTCTCCCTCACTATTCATTAACCTCTATAATTTCACTCAGATGATTCTTCCCATCACCCGACCTAACAAATCTAACCCCCCCTGGATCCACTATTGACTGGATCCTAGTCTCTGACCCTAACAAAATAACTAACTCTGGCACAATTCCTGACTCCATCAGTGACCACCTCCCAGCTTTCATTCATCATGCAACTACCTCTTCACCTCATCAGCACAAATACATTCTCACTTGTAACCTTAGTAACTTCAACCCCATAACTTTTTCTAACATGCTTAAATAAATGCACTGGCAAATTCTAAACACCCTTCCTCTTAACTATAGACTACTTCAACTCTGTCTTCCTAGACACTCTCAAATCTCTTGCCCCGCTGCAAAACAAAAGGATAAAAATTAATACAGCTCCCTGGTTAACCAAACATACAAAACAAATCATGGTCCAAAGGGACAAATTATGGAAGCTTTACCAAAACAACAAATTTCCTAATACCCTGCTCCAATACAAACAACTCCACAACCTTGCAAAACAGCTAATCACTAAGGACAAAAAATCCTACTATATCAAGCTCCAGTCTAATAATAATAAAAACCCCAGGAAATTCTGGAATTCAGTACACTCACTTCTTAATCTTGGCTCCAAGAATAACCCCTGTCCTGACCCTAGTAAATCCGACCTTGAACTAAGTTCCGAATTTAACTCATTTTTCATAGAAACCATCTCTGCACTGACCAAGACATTCCCCAACAACAACCTTCCAATCCCTCACTCTTCTCCATCCAGTTCTCCTAACTGTCATCCCTGCATGTTTGAGCTCAAACATGTCTCCACTACCTTCATAAAAAACTGCCTTCCAAATGTAGGCCCTGCTCCAATGTTCCAGACGATAGTCCCTCCTCCTTCCTAAAAAGTGCTGCTGATGGAATAGTTCTCCCAATTAACATCATTATTAACAGATCCATAAAGGAATCATACGTCCCCAAACTCTGGCACTCAGCTTATATCCTTCCTCTTCAAAAAGGTGGCAAAAACACCAGTATCTCAAATTTTTGCCCTATAGCTCTGCTCTCACCAATCTCCAAAATCCTAGAAAAGTGTATCCACCACCAACTCATGCCTTTTCTTACCCGAAACCATCTTCTAACTCCTACCCTACATGGCTTCCACCCAGGCCATAGCACTATAACCACTCTATTGTCTTTCCTAGAAACTGTCAATCAAGCCCGAGACTCAGGACACTTGGTGTCTACAGTTTTACTTGATCTGTCTAAAGCATTGAATACTGTTTCCCACAAACATCTTCTCTTTCACCTCTCAGATCTTCATCTCTCTCCAAAAACTTTATCCTGGTTCTCCAGCTACCTATCTGACAGATCTCAAGCAGTAAAATGGAATAACTCCATCTCCTCCATCTTACCTACCCCAACAAGTGTACCACAGGGATCCATCCTTGTGCCCATGCTTTTTAACATCTTCATCAATAACTTCCACACTGTCATTCCTGATGCTAAAGTCATTTAATACTAACAACTCAACCTTAGTCTGCGCTGCCTCTAACCCCTCTGAACTGCTCAATAAAACCAAAACTGCTTTTTCAATAAGCGAAGACTGGATGCATCAAAACCACATCCGTCTCAATGCTAACAAATCAAAAATTTTACCCCCCCCCCCCCCACCAAGACTTACTCCTACAACAAAAGTACTTTCAAAGTCCTTAGTCAATCCTATTCACCTATAGAAGTGGTGCCTTATGCTAAACTGCTCGGCATTACTATTGATGAGTACCTCAAATTTGACATCCACTTCCAACAAAATATTAAGAAAACCCACCATAAACTAGGCATGCTGTATAGGAATAGTCACTTTCTTTCAAACTCTACTAGGCAAACTCTGGCCAATACTTATCTTCTTAACTACTTATTATATGGAGCCCCTCTCCTAACCAACCTGCCCACCTCCATCTCCTCTAAACTAGAAAACTGCGATGATAAAATCTCTAAATTTGCCACCAAATCCAGGAATTCCACCCATTACTGCCTTACCCTACGATCTCTGAACTGGCTAGAACTCCCAAACTACCTAAACTATCTCCACCTCGCAACTGCACACAGAGTTATATTTCACCCTACTACTAAATGCCCTGCTCTAGCAAATATCCTTCCCCCCATACATCCCCAACAGAAATCTCAGATCTGAACATCAAAACTTAGTAGCCATCTACAAGCCTAAATGTCCTGCTGGCCAATTATGCCTCTCTTTCTCCATAGGCAAGAAATGGAATTCCCTTCCTCCCACACTAAGAACTATACCAAACCCAAATAATTTTAAATCCCAGCTTTTCAAACACCTGTCCACTAAATGGAAATGCACCTGCCATCACTCTACCTAATTTCTATCTAAGTATCTGCCCACTTGAGGACTCCTCACAGGTTCCTAACCTCTCTAAATCTCATATATTTACTACACCATGAGTGTGTCTAAGCTCTCCACATTTACGAGAGCTATCTAACACACAATAAAACTATGTAAATATTGTAAATCTCAACAAAAATGATTGCTTGTAAAGTGTTTTCTACCTCAATTCTATTGCTGTTAATTAGAGTGTTTGCTTAAATGTATCTGCGTAATCCACAGAACAACCTTAAACTATTGTATTTGAACATGTGTTACTCTGTGCATGTTGTATAACTGTCCTATAATATGCATCTCTCAGTATGTTCTATACAACGTATTGCTGTATCTCTGATATTTGTATTGTACTATGTTTACTGGAGCTTTTCTCCCCAGGCCTCCACTGAAAATGGGTTCTATGGGCCCAGTGGACTTCCCCGGTAATCAAACTGGAAATAAATAAATAATAATGACTCAATTGATTGGGTACAGAGATATAAGTCAAAAAGTATAACATGTTAATCATGTCAGCACAAGCTTTTCCAGTATTTGAGGATTTACATTAGATTGTCTTTCAGGTATTACAGCTAGTACAACTCTAAGTACGGAGGTCCTAAACTATACAGTATGATGTAATACAGTTCATGGGGGGGGTCTATTACAGATATTTTTCTTAACTTGGGTTAGTGTAACAGCATATCCAAGTTTTTGCTAACTTTATTTTAAGGGTCTCCCTGAATTTTGTAGTGTTGGTGATAGTTTTTATGTTTAGAGGAAAAACTGCTAAAGTTTTGTTATGCAGTTGGAGTAAAAAGATTTGCCAGCATTGTTGTTAGCTTTAAAAATCTTTAATAAAGATGTGGTAGTGGAATGAAGACATAGCTGGTAAAGTAAGGTTGGAGGAGGTTTAGAAGGGCAGGAGGTTTGTTTGGTTGATAGATCAATTGATGGGCCATGGTCAGTCGGTTGTAGGCTAAGAGATTGGGCAGTTCTAACCAAGAGAGTTGTTTTAGTGCTAGGCAGCTGAGTGTTGGCTAGCCAGGATTCTACTGCCAAGAAGGATTACTGGCTTATCAGTTGAAGTTGTGGGAGTGTGGGAGAAGCACATATTAGAGTGGGGTCTTCTGCATACTGGCCAAGGGAGGCATGTAAGGCAGAAGTATGAAGATTGTTAGTAAATATGGTGAAGAGGACAGGACCCAAGATAGAACCTTGAGAGACTCCCATAGTAACTGGCTGGAGAGGACAGAGATTTTGCTGCCACTTGACTGCTTGTTGTCATCCAGCTAGATACTCCTGCATCATATTAGAGCCAAGTGGCTGAGTTTAAGATTTGAAAGAGCTATTATAGGTTTGATATGAGAGACATTATCAAAAGCTTTGGAGAGATTGAGAAAGACAGAGGATGCAAGTTTGCCTTCATTTCTGTGCTGGTTAACTATGTTAGTAAAGGACATTAGAGAAGTAGTTGTGTTGTGTTTTCACCAGGATCCATGCTGAGTGTTAGAAAGTAGATTGCTAGTTAGGACGGACTTTAGTAATTGAGAGTGAATGCAAGAATTTGGATAGGGAGATAAGATAGGAATTGCAGGGTAATTGGATAGCTCTGTTGAATTACCACCTTCATGCAATGTGATAATGTGTGATATTTTCCAGATATTTGACACTTTTTGTTCTGAGATGGAATGATTAATGAGGATGGATACTGGGTGGTAGATGGCTTCTGCAGAGAATTTGAGGTACTCTCCAGGTATCTGATCAGCTGCTAGGGTTGTCCGCTTAAGTTTTCTTAGGTATTTTTTATAGCTCCTATAGGGACAGGTTGGAAGGAAGAGGTATTGTAGTCCTGATTTGAAGGTAAGTAGGGTGATGGAGGTGTAGAGCAGTTGTTGTTTGTAAAGGCTATCATGGTTCTATGAAGTATTTATTAAATTGCATTTTGATACTGTCTTTTGTATTCTGTTTCTTTTTGACAGGAAAAATGGGATCAACAGTGGCAGCAGCAGCTTCCCCAGGAATGGACACAACATTCTGACAAAAGAGCAAAGCCTTCCCAGTTCCCTCTCCCAGGACCAACAAGAGTGACTCTCCATTACCCACTGTGGGGACCCCAACAGCTGCAGACGACATAGCTAAGCCCCAGTCTATATGGTTATAGGTGTTACACCAGAGGGATCTGGGGGTAAAAAGTGAATGGTCTGAGGTTTAACAAATGTCGACAGCAGAGCACCCATCTGTGGATGAGGCAAACTGCTGGCCTGCTGAGGAGGCTATTTGCTTAACCTTTTCTATGTGTGGCTGGAAGAACAACCCACAGTGGGACCAAAAGATTGTTCCATGGTCAAGCTGAAAATGGTGCCTCTTTCCCAGGGAAAACAACAGCAAATATTGGTAAAAACTAACAGACAAACACAACAAAATGCACTTTCAAATACTTTGCCAGTACCACAATGTAATATAAACACAATTTCTCTGCAGAAAAACTGTTTTTTTTTTTTCAGTTACGTTAAACAACTTTTAAACTGATAGGAAAAAAGACTGCCCCCTTTTAAAAGTAAAGCACAGTCTCGTGGTAGTCTGTTAAAACACAAGAGGGCACTATCAATAGTAAACAAAATTATTAAATGGATTTTTTCCCTAAAGGAAACCTATCTGCCCAGGAAAGGAACAACACAAGCCAACCATCAATCCTCAAAAACATCAAAGGAGCATATTCTTCAAAGGCAGGAAAACTCTGAAGGGTTTGGCATCCAAATGTTTCTTTTAGTCAACTCAGCTAGAATGACAGTTTGGGCATATGGAAGGTGACCTGAAGCTTTGGAAGCTGACCGGCTCTATAACTCCATATAGCAAAGGCTTTGCAGCAGTGATCAATATGATGAACGTATACGGGTTCTAAGTAAAACTCTGGCAATGTTTGAATAAAAGAATATGGAGAAATAGTTTAATTTGGAACCAAAAAAAAGAGCAGTTTATAATTCATCTACAGAGGAGTAACAGTAAATAAGTGAGTTTAAATGAGATTTGCATAAAGAGTGAATATTAGGATGGTACACCTTGTGCTGGATTATAGTTCACGCTAATGGGTTGACAGAAAGTGAAGAGCAAAAAAAAGGCACTTTACTGTAATAAACTGATCCAAACATTGCAACAGGCAAGAGATCATCTTATAACAGTTAAATCTATGATGACCATTCCCCGGCTCTCCCATTGAAGAGCAAAAAAAAAAAAAAAACAGATGAACTTTCTATTGGTACACCAGCCAGGAAATTTGGGCAAGATAAGATGGCTGCTGCAGATTTAACAGCCCTGCTGTAAGCTGATGACAATTTGGATTGTCAGTTTTGGGCAGTAGGGTAAATAAGGTGGGGCAAAACGGGCAAGTGTCTCAGGCCCAAAGTGCAGGGAGGAGTGACCAGCTGATCAAAATCATTCAATAATGTAATACTGGCTTTTAAAAGTGGGTATGGCATTAGCGGTCAAACCTGAGCACTTTAGTGCTCCATGTGTGGTCTAAAGCGCCAAGACTACTCCAAATACCACAAAAAATCCACAAAGGCATATTAGAAGGAGCAGAATGAATGCAAATAAAATACTTTATTAACACTTAATAAGAAACGATATTAAATAATAAAAAAATGTACAGTATATGTAAAATAACATTCCATAAGTTCATTCCTAAAAAATTATAGCCCCATCTAATGTCAGGACAAAAAAAAAAATTACATATATTATAAACGTATGGAGAAGGATATATTTTGACACGACTAATATATTACATATATAAAATGTAAAAAAAATAAAAAGAACAATAAGGGGGACAATAGTAAAAACCTCAATAAATATATGCAGATTACAGAAATATTAAAATGTGATATGTAAAATATACTATATACTTAAAAATACACTTCAAATAAATGAAGTAAATCAACTTCCTGTAAAAACCTAAAAAGGAATGGGAAGAAGGAACATTTGCAAAGACAGTGTGGACACCCACCATCGTCATGATCTAGTGAGTCTCAGTTTTAAAACGTGTGCAAGGGAAATGCCCATTAACCCAGAAGAATTTATTAGCTTCTAAAACCATCTGCCACTAAACTTTGTATATTCAGTTTTTTTTTTCCTCAGGGGCCCCCTCTAATATCCGTCGGTACCTCTTCAAGTACAAAAAAATTAAATCTTTGCTCCCTCACATACTAGTGTGTGTTTATACAATTAATTTTTCTAATTTTTGGTAGCATGTTCTCTTCCTGAGTTTATGTTCAGTTTTACCAATATAAAATGCATTACATGCCACACACTAGCTGTCTAAACCACTCCTAGGGTATTACAATTTGAATAGGTGTTTCCTAAAATGTATTTATTTCTACTTTAAATACATACCCTATCACTATGAATGATGTAGGGGCACTGAGAACATGTTCCACATTTAAAGGTAATAACCACAGTTTCAAGGATAGTGTGCCCCCCAAAAAAAGCCAAAATCAAATAAAGAAAGGCACACAAGTGGAGAGACAGCACAATGTATTTGAAAAAGGCTTTATTCCACACAAAAATTAACGCCAGTAAAATGGAAGAGTCATTTTTGTCCAAACCAAGTCAGACTTCATCAGATAACACACATCAAACTGACAAGTTCCTTTTAAAAATGAATTCAGATAGTTTTATCCAATCATGTAAACCCAATTAATTAAACTAATTAGAACCACATACTGAGTAAGTAAAACTCCATAGTTCCTTTAAAATATTTCTTGTGAAATGTCAAAAGTTTTCACAAATACATTCACTGGTGTTGCTCATATTTTGAACATACCATAGAACCACTTAAAAAATTATAAAAATAATATACAAATAGTGGCTCAGTTAAAAATAACTCAGTAAAAAAGTTTTATGTAGAAACATTTTGTTTAAAAAATGTAATAGTTAAGTAAACTATAACAAAAGTCTAAAGGCAATAGAAAACCTTACTCAAAAATGGAATAAGATCCCATTCTCAATGGATGAGAAACTTTTAATAATTAAGACGATCTTTCTACCCAAAATTGTGTATATTATTCAATCTCCTTACTCCCTCCTACTTATATTATTAAAAAATTCAATTCTGTGATGCATACATTTTTATGGTACCCGACCAAACCCAGAATATCTTAGTCCACTCATATGAAAAATTGGAATAATGGAGGTATAGCTAATCCAAATTTAGAAATGTATGCAATCTCATCAATGGTTAAAACTATTTCTTTTCTTATAGATCCACAATACTTAGCCAAATGGAAAATATTCTAGACATTTTAGTTTGTAAAGCAATAAATAACAATGGATCCCAGAAAATATACCTGTTAAATAATACTTTCATGTGGGTTTTAAAAGAATACATTACTTTTAATAATATTCAGAATTTTAAATCAAATTATATAACTCTTTTATTGAAATCTTTCAGAAATTTAATGTTTAAATTTAATAATTTTAAAGATTGGTTATTTCCGTTATTTCCAATAGCCTACACATACAGTGTTATATTCTCTTCTGATTATACAAAAATGTGTTCATTTAAAGAAAAAAATATTTTGGTTTCACATGATGTCAAATAATGACTTAAAATCTATTAACATACTTAAAAGTGAATATGAAGATGTCACACTTTCTTAGTTGGACTTACATGAAGCAAGGAAATATATTTTAAATAAGTTCGATACTATGTCTTTTACAACTAAGAATTCAATACCTAAGATTATTCAATATATGGTTTTATCTATACAACATAAATCTCCTACCAAGAACATATTATCTCACATATATAAAATAATTAAACTTGACTTGGAAGCTGTTTCAGATACCAATTGGAACTACTGTACTTTAGTTAATAATCATTTTCCGACAGAAAATGATAAAATAAACATATTGCAATCAACTAGTCTTACCACCTCATTACTGAAATGGAAACTTTTTACTTGGAGATATTTATACAGATCTTTTATTACCCCATTCTCTCTTAGTAAATTTAACAAATGTGATGTCAACTGTTGGAGGTGCAATAAAGAAGTAAATACAGAATGGGCTCACATGGTATATGATTGCGTAATTTTAAATGAATTTTGGAAAATTGTTAATTCCTTTTTACAAGCTATTTTCACAGATAATTTTACTCTCATCAAGTCACTTGTTATTTTCAATACTCCGGTACCTAACTGTAAAAGCAAAGCTAATCAATCTTTAGTCTGGACTATATTATCAGTTGCCAGAAAATTAATTACAAGAAACTGGAAATCCAGTGCTACTCCCTCAATTCAAGAATTCAAAACTTTACTGCTGGAAGTCTGTAATTTGGTATATTTAACTATCAAATCAAGATCTCCTCGGAAAACTGTTAAATGCAATATATGGAAAAAGTCTACAATTTATTACAAAAGTAATTATTTAATCAATTTATAATTGTTGAGAATGTCTTTGTATATAGTTTATTTATGTTTGTTGTATCATTATTTGACTATTTGAAAATTGTTCATTTCTAATGTACATATTTATTTTTCAATTTTAATTCTAATAAAACTGTTTTGAAAAAAAAATGTAATCGTTTAAAACAGTATGTAAATACTACCATCTAGTGGCCAAAAGATAAACCACATCCAAAAAATACTTAAAGTGTAAATTTATAATAGACTAACTGAATGTCAATATAAAACATAAAAAAGCATAAAATGCTGTAACCATATAGCACCAATACCTAACTATTGTAGTGAATCTACATAAAAGCACAATAAATATTTTTTTACAGTGCAATACAAATTTTGCATAATTAGGTTGTAAAACCACAGTTTAGCTGCTCTAAGTTTTAAAAGAGGGGCAATGCTAATATACTCATTGAGCCCAGGTGGTCTCCCAGAATCAAAGGTAACCTGACAAAAAAGCTCCCGGTACTCAAGGCGAGCCTCCCAAGGGCCACCCCTGATGTCCATAGGACCTTGCTCAACCACAAAGAATACACAATTAGCACCAGCACAAGTCAAGGTGTGCTTATACAAGGCATTTTCTCATTAATTTAAAGGTACCAACCCTTTTAGTCATAGCTTTGTTTTTATGGCTGCTATTATAATCCAATAACTACTTTATACTATGCCCTTTCCTAAATATGCACTTAAAAGTCTACCCAAAATGTTGTCCAAATCTGATAAACTGGAAACATTTTCCCATTCCTTTTCAATAACTTTTTGATCACATTAGCATCACCATTAAAGTCTGTAACAAATGTTCACAAGTGAAATCAACCTTTCATTATTAGATCTTAAGGTAACAAAATCATTCCCTAAAAGGGGAAGAAATCTATCTTTCCTAAGCTCCACCACTTCCTTCCTTACATCCTTAATATTATTGCATAGCTCCTCTCTTTAAACATACCCTCCAAAAATTCAGACATTATGGAAAGCCAAGTCATTGGAAGTCATCCTACTCCCCTTGACATACTGCCCCTTGACAATACCTCTCCTCTAATAAAAAAGGTGTACATTTATAAAATATAAGAAAACTACTATAAGTCTCCTTCATAAGGACTGCTGATTTAAACCCCTCATTTATCTTGTGTATAATTACGTCCAAATAATTCATTTTCTCATAACTAATATTATGGGTGAACTTCAAAAAATCAGTAGTGTGGGAAATATAATCCATAAATTCTTTAAGTTTATCTTCTATGTCCTCCCAAAATAAACAGATATAATCAGGGTACCGTTTGTATAAACTCCAACAGTCAACATACTTGATTGAACACAACCTTGTATTCCCAAGCTGAAAGTATAATATTAGCATAACTGGGGGCACAACTTGCCCCATTGCTACCCATTAATCTGTTGGAAGAACTCACCCTCAAAATATATAAAATTTGTCTTTAACACCACCTCAAGTAATTCTAAACACATAGGAAACTCATTGTTAGAAAGTCCCCCTCTGTCAACTAATGCTTCCTCAAACCATTCCATCCCCTTATCATGGGGCTTGACAGTAAACAAGTCCATTATATCAGTGGTGACAAAAATAATCTTCTAATTGAATAATTCAGGTTTCATGCATTTTAGAAAACCCCATGAATCTTTCATGATTTCATTTTCACTCATCCATCCATATCTTCTTTAACCTGTGATCTAAAACCTTAGCTAGTGGGGCTCTTATGGACCTTTCTGCAGATCAGCCTAAGAGATGGCTCGTCAACATCTTTATGTACTCTAGGTATGCCACAAATCAAGGGAACACGACACCTTTCATTCACCAGCAACTTGTAGATGTCTATATCGACTAATCCCTCATCCAATAAATCAACGCCAAATTAAGTCTTCTATAAGCTACATTAATCTAATTTTTGACACCCTAATATATTTGCTGTTGTCACACAGAATGCCCATCATCTTTGCTTCATATAATATAGTATCTATCAAAACTATTCCGCCACCCTTATCAGTCTTCATCACGCTCAAATACGTGCTCATTCTGATTTCTTCTAACAACGTTCTCTCATCCAAAGTAAAGTTAGATGCAAACCTATTAATCTGGATCCCCTTCTACAACTCTTTTTCAACTAAAACCTCAACCTTTTAAGTTGGGAATGTAGTGGGGGATTAAAGGTGATTTTCCTTTTTAACATTTCATTATACCTTACCCTTGCTTGATGCCTAAAACATGATTTCCAAATTGTTTTTACAAACAAATAATTTAAGATGTATTAATACTCTGCAGATGTCGCACATTTGTGTTTTACAACGAACTTAAAACCTTTTGAAAATAAATCAAAATGCCCTTCTTGAATATCTACACTACTATAATTAAAATGTTATTATTATTATTATTATAACTATATTTGAAACCATTGCTAAGAATTCCTTCCTCTGCCAAGCTAACTGTCTCAATCAATATCTATTTGTAGAGATTACACTAATAAAACTGATAAGCCTTGCTGCACTGAGGGTTCAGAGATGGTTAATGCCACTGTAAACATATCAAACTAACACAAAATGAAACTAGTAAAGAAGAATGCTTTTGCAGGTGTCTATTCAATAACTAAAGTAGAAGCTGTGATCAAAGAACACCCAGATACATGCAAATGCAGTTGCACTCATTAAACATTTTCCAGTAATTAGCTGCAAATTGAAGTTGATACAGTGCACCACTCTGCAAATTAAACTTTAATGCAGATAAAAGGCATGAATTCAGAGGCATTACATGAGATAATAAGCCAAATGTTGATTAGTATTAATGGCTATGTGAAGTGTTGTGAAGAAATACAGGAAACTAAAAATCTGTTCAGGGTTGAAAAGGTGAACATCCCTAGAGTTATAAGGGAAGTATTTGAGAGACTATGTAAGCACTGCTTAGAAAAGTAAACATGGAGACTGGATATTTATCAAGCAAAGATGAATTCAGGCATGGAAGAAATATGTCCATGTGAATTTTGTAAAAAACATACTAAATATTGCAAAATAATTACTTCTACAAAATTACATAGGCACCTGTGGTTTGTCACATCACATATTCACATTGTGTCATTGACCCACATGGAGTATCTGTGTGCAAACATTGAGATGGTACATACTGGTCATTAGCAGAATCCAGGAGGGATACAACTGTGCTGCTTCAGTGACATTTGAAAGCATGCCATGTTATGCCTGATCAACTGCTGGTGGTGTCTTGTCATGTACATCAATGCCAACATCTATCATACATAGCCCTGCTGCAGCCACTGATGTAAGTCCACTTGTGCACAAATGGTGAACTACTCCTACTATGGATATTCAAGGCACAGAATTGCTGTTATTACATTTCCCATTGGAATCCTGCATTGACAATCCGTGTTGCATGATATAAACCGCCATTCCATCTTTTGGTGCAGCCCCAATGCTGCATACATGTACTGACATTTTATGTTTCTACCCCTGATGCCTACTCAGATTATGACTGTTAAAGCTATTGTAAAATACAATGTTTATAAACAGGTGACAGTGTATAACGTCATAGGTTATCAAGACATGTATCTTATCAGTGTTCTCTAGGTTTATAATTTATTTATTTATTTATTTATTTTATTTAACATTTGTTGACCGGGAATGTCCGACTAGGTTCCACAGAGCCTGTTTTCAGCGGAGGCAATGTCAATGACTTTACCAATGTAGGCATTATGTTTCTCCTTGTGATTGTAGTACACATGGCATGTCATAGTACATGTGCTTTCACAGACATTGCCTTATCTGTTTCACATGGACATACAGCTAGTGTGAGTCTTTCTTTTCAGACTCTTTAATGCCTTCTGTTTTTTTATCCTGTGTCCAGGCAGGCTCAGCTGTCCAAAGGATGTAGGGTAGTCTACCATATCAAACAGCTTTTTACAGTGTCAGCCTGCCATCTTTTCATGCAATAGATCTATTCTACCAGCATTAAACTCCAGATACAAACTGGTTCAGTAGATGTATGACTGAACTTCACCAATAAAATTCATAATACCGTCTTTGGTCTCTGTCTTATCACCACAGGAGTCCAGCATGGTTCTGTTCTCCAGTACATTTTCATATTTACTTGTGAAAACAAATTTGTTATGCTTACCCAGAATATATTGTATTTCCTAGTCAATAATATTTAACATAATAAACTCATATAAATGCCAATTTTAATTCAAAGTTTATCCTGAGTAAGAGCTGCCTAACATTTGTAAACAGTCACGCTTCTCTACCTTAATATAAAGCATCTCTGTATCAGTCACATGAGGGTCGGATGATGATTTCAGTGCCAGACCAGAAATACAGTGATGTTCACTAATATACAAAGTGCTTTAACTTGATCACTATAAGCCATTAGTAAATACTTTATCACTTTATCATAAGCAACAAGCTTCCTTTCTTAATTCCCTCTTCTTTGTCCCCCAGAATGCTCTATTCATATCATCTCTGAAAAGTTATTCCTCAGATAATGCTCTTTCATTTACTACAAATTCATTTCCAATACCGTAAACCTACCTCACCAGATGTGAAACCCAAGACCTGCATAAATTGTACAAATGCCATTGACCCCACAATGGCAAATGGACAAAATGCAATTCCTTTCTCCCATGTTTCTGCTCTCATACAATTTCCTATTCACAAATATTTAGAAGCTCACCATTTCAACTGTGTGCCAACAATCAGCTGGGTTTGGTGTGCATTACACTGCAATTTGTTCAAATTAAGAATCCATTGTCCATTTATATTATCAATAATATAATCAGTACCTGATATAAACTGTCATTTTGTTTCCTTATATCTCTCCACTGTAGGTTTTAATCCCCCAGGAAAATCCCTCATCTTTTTGTGAATCAACAACATAACAAAATGCTGCCAAGCTGTAGCAGTACGAATGTTGTACTTATTTCAGCAAGTAGAAATACATTGTGCAGCACTAGTACTGCCACACCACATCAGTGATTGCTGTTTGCAGTCGTCAAACAGCAGAAGGGGTAAGTCCCTTTTATTTACCTCATTGTGCAGTAAAGCATACATGTCACCGTCTCTGATTTCATAGCCCTTCCCTGAGTTCTCATAATTTTGCTTTGTCCTTCTTAAAAGGTTAGAGTTGCTGGCAAATCAATTTAGTTTACAGTCAATGAATCCAGACATACTTATTGTTTAAAAAGCATGTTAATGCAAACGGTCTTATTCTAGTAACTTTTTAAGTGAATTAGAATAATATTTAAAATGTGTTTCTGATTTTGAGCCTTTATTCTGCTACTATTTCTGGCTTTTCCTAGAATTCTTTGACAAAGAAGTTAAGAGTTATAGTAACTGGTTTTGTCAGCATTTATAAAATTCTCTGAAAGAGAAGAACATTCCTGAAAATTGGAAGCATCAACTCTTTTTAAAAACCAAGGTATGCGCTAAGATCAGACTCTGGGCTTTTGATCTCTCTAGCACTTACCTTGCTCATTTCATTAACAACTTTATCCTAAAAGGGTCATATCACAACCCTGTTCAGATTAAAGAGCATAATCAGGAAATGAATACATTTTTTTCTCCTCCTTTCCCAACCAGACGCTTCTTTTGTGGGGCCCCCACACAGTCAGGGATGATTAAGGAGGCCTGCTGCAGCCACAGGTATTGCAGGTTCATAAAGCTGGCTATGTTGTTAGTTTTATTGGAAAAAATGTCCACCAGCTGGATTTAACTAAGCCAGGGGCAGTATATCAGTGGTAAAATATTTAAATGAAATGTGAAGCCTGTTACTTGATAAAACACTATTACAATAACTAGAGATATCTTTGAATTTTAAAGGGGATATAAATAAGATTCATTACCCACCTGGTTTATTAAACATACAAGTTTGCTGTACTAGCTTTTGTTGATTTTACAGGTGCTTTACAAAACATCAAGAAAAGATAACTTGCTGTGTTTGGGGGCCCCCATGAACAGGGGGGCCCTTCAACCACAGGGTTCACTGCTGCCTAAAGCCAGCTACGGATGGGCTTGTGACAGAATTAAGGCTATGAACTACTAATACACTGCTGTTTTCTATTAAAGACAATATCACAATTGAAAACTTTGATGCAAAATTTAGATTTAGCATAATTAAAGATAAGATTATCAATGAAAATGAAACTTTAAAGAAATGAAAAATAAAAATGTTTCAAAGAGACCAGAGGGAATATGAAGGAGGCATGGCTTATTCAAATCAGGAGGCCAGATGGATTCCTGACTGAGCAGGAGTGATGTGAAGAAACAGGAAATAATGTGAGATCAGTTCGAAATGAAAGTGAAAGAGTTATGAGGTGCATTGAAAGGTTATCACGGTGCAATGGAGGTAACGAAGGTCAATCAAGAGTCCTAGAAACCAACAAATCTAAAAATACAGCTGCTTCTAACAACAAACAGCCCTTTCAGCCCGTCCAAGTTTACCAGCAAGAAGGGACTTCAAACAGAACCTGGGTGGAGGTTACAGCATCAAGAACAACTCCTCAGCACAAGTGGCAACAGAAGAAAAACAGAAAAAGGCAGAAGACGTCCTGGAAAAGAAAAGAAAGACAGATGTTAACTGTTTTAAAATTGTAAATCTGTCTTCTCTGCCTCTCAGCAATGAAACTTGCAGAATGTGTCAGTCACATGAAGGGCAGAATTTTGTTCCAGCATAGACAACTGACAAATGTGATGTGATAAACAGTTTAAGGCATTATGTTAGAAAGCTTAATTTAAAACTGTTATTTAAATCTGACAGTTACAAACCATATACTTTTAACCCACCACTCTGAAATAAATTAGAAATTGTTCTAACTGTGCCTGAACTGCAGATTATTGAACTGTTAAACAATAATCCTTTGAACAGATATTACAACTTATTGAAAATGAAAGGAAGTTTTTTTTTATAATCTTGTTAACAAGAAGAAATTGATTATAACTAAAGGTAATAAAATAAATGCTTTGGTTTTGCTAGACAGATCTATGTATGTTAAGAAAATGTTTGAATTATTGTCTGATGTCAAACATTACATGCCAGTATAATTTAGTGAAGTAAAAAGAAGCTTTTTCACTGATAGATATGTTTATTGAAGAATGGTACAGTTGTGGAAGGATTAATGAAAACATTAAGAAGTTTTTGAGAGTAGATAGCCTCAAACCTAGCAAGATCTTTGGATGGCCAAAGATATACAAAGAGTTAGATAATCCACCTCTGAGGCCTATAATGGCAAGCAGTAACAGAAAAACTGAAGGTTTAGCTATTTTTGTTGATAAGCATTTGTGACAAAAGTGGTAGAAAAGGGTAACTCATACATCAGAGACTCGTTTGATTTTTTAACAAAAATAGAAAATTTGGAAGTTAGTGAAAAAGACATTCTAGTGAAATTGGATATAAAATCTTTATACACAGTTATTCCCAATGAGGAGCGATGGATACAGTAAGAGGAGAGCTGGTTAAGTCTAAGCTTTTTTTCCACTAATACTATATACAATTAGTAATGTGTTATAAATCTGCTTAAGTTACCTGTCTGAAGCAGCTCCAAAAACAAGCTAAAAACCACGGCTTTCTAGCTCAACTCTTCTCCTGATGGGTTAAACACTCTGTGGTCATCCCCTGCTCAACAGACTTGCCCAGCAAAATGTCTTGTGAAAGTGTTATAAAGCTGCTTAAGTTACCTGCCTGAAGCAGCTCCAAAAACAAACAAAAAAACACAGCTTTCTAGCTCAACTCTTCTCCAGACGGATTAAACACTCTATGATCATTCCCTGCTCAACAGACTCGCCCAGCAAAATACCTTGTGAAATTGTTATAAATCTGCTTAAGTTACCTGCCTGAAGCAACTCCAAAAACAAACTAAAAACCACAGCTTTCTAGCTCAACTGTAGGTGCTCCTTCTACTGTAATTTATCCACACTTTGAATGTGTTTTTAAGACAATCTGCTTTTTAAAAAGTGAACTGCTCCATATCATTTAAAGTATTACAACAGGCAGGTGAGCATACACGCAGGTTAGTTTTTCTGGCTGTAGTAACTTACTTTGGCCACCAGGAGGCAGCACAATGCCAGCAGGCTACCATATTCCTTGTTTTAACTAACAATAGTACCCTTAGCTTTTAGTTTAATGTTATTTTAACTCTCAATAGTTCCAGTGTATGTAGGTTTAATGTTGCCAGCCACATTCTATTTAACCCCTAGTACGTCTTCTGTACCCTTTGTCTCCTATTTTTAAAATTATATCTGCAACATTTCCATCTCTGGCTTGCTCTCTTTTTACCTCTTCAGCTCTGATTTTCACAGTTGCTTCCTTTCTGATTGTTATTTTCATTGCTGTTTCACACTGCTGACCTGGCCCTTCCAGTACTGGCTCCAACCAGTTAGGCCACTGTGACATCCATATCCACTCTCTCTCCAACCCCTCCTCCAGTTTCTTTCACTTTCTTTTCTTTCCACCCCCTCCCGCAGACTCTTTAACGTTACCTTCCTTTCTGTGGCGCCATCTTTACCTCTCTGAACCACTCTAATCCTTTCCCTATACCACTGCTGGAATGTCCCTTACCTCCCTTGCATACTTTCCTCTGAACTTACTTTCCACTCTACTGATTTATTTATTTTTGTTGTTCATTGACCTTGATTCTTCTTTCACTTGGCTCTCATTTACAACCCCTCTCTTTGTCCCTCCCTAGCCACTGCCTTTGAAATGCATGAACCAGAACAACTTTGAAGATCTAATTCCCCAAAACTAACTAAATTAAACAAACCCACATGTCTAGCTGGGAATCACCTAATGTCCTTCTCTCTTGCGTGCCTCTGGAATTCTCTACCATTGCCTATCTGCATCACCAGCAGTCTCTCCTCATTTAAAACATTGCTGCACTCACACCTACCTTCATAATGGAAGTGCTCCTGTTCCCATCCTACCTAATCCTTCTAATGCCACTTCCTACTCTCCTAGAACTAAATACACCATCACTGCCTCCTATATTTCCACAGCTCTATTGAACTATTTGACCATTACTTAACAGTTACCCTATGCTGCTACTTTTGTAAAAAAATGCTTTTTATTGCTGTTTAATGAACTATACTGATGTATTCTATCATTGTTAACCTTTTCTTTTCATATTTACTTTGTATTACTATGAGATAATCTGTAATGTATATGTGCAATGTGTACTATGTATTTGTATTTTTATGGAGCTTTTCTCCCCAGGACTCCATTGAAAATGGTCTCCTTATGGCCCAATGGACTATCCTCCTGGCAAACAAACTGCAAATAAATAAATAAATTATTATGGAAGCTATAGACATAATCCTCAGTTACAACTATTTTGAGTTTAACAACATGTACTGCCAAACAGAGTGACCATGGGTGCTGCCATGACACCGAGTTATGCAAATATTTTTATGCTTGGGTGGGAAATGGCACGCATTTTCAACAGCATGTATATGAACAATATTCTCTTGTATACACACTTTACTGACCATGTGTGTTTGATGTGGAGAGGGAGCAATGATGCACTTGAAAAGTTTCATAAGCACATCAACAGTTTAAGTTCTTTTTAGAATATACCATAGAATACAGTGACACCAGTATAAATTATTTAGATGTGATGATATCAAAAGAAAATGGTAAACGTGTCAGCAGGATATACAAAAAAGAAACACAAAACAATTATTTTTTAGACTATTCAGTATGCATTCCATCAGAACTAAGCAAAATATAGTGAAGGGGTAGTTAATAAAATCAAATAGGCTCACCAAATAGGATGGGGACCTTCTGAAAGAAAGTGGGAGCATATGCAACAGATTTATCCACAGAGGTTATCCAGTGGAGATGGTAAAAAACAAATTGAAAGAAGTATGCAGTATTAGGAAAAGTGAAGTCAGTGAGAATGTGAACAACAAAAATGTTGATTATTGTTTGGCTATGCAAGTAGCAAACAGTATAAGTTCTGGGGTTTCCTATTCAGCTGTTTTTGGCTGTTCATGTTTTGGATATAACAGGTTTACCTTTGATTGAAATATCAATATTATGTATAAAACTAAACTAGCCTCCTGTTCTTACAAAATACCTCATTTTTGCACACAAACAGCCATATAAAACAGACCACTGTCTTGTGTTAAAACAACTAAACTGGTTTGAACTCCCAAACAAGTTGTCATACTCACAACTAATCATTTCTCACAACATCTCCAGACAAATGCCCAAGATTACAAAATGGTCTACTTTACTATTCATCTACTAGAGACCTTTGCTCTAGCAATAAACTTTTACTACCAGTAAGACATTCAACACTGCTGGAGACTCTCTACTCCCATTATGTCAAAACTCTGAAATGAAATCCCTGCACTGTTAAAACAGTTAGAAAACTTAAATAGTTTCAAAACTTTGCTTAAACAGCACCTATGCCAAAGGTGGCTCTGTTCTTCCTGCTCACTTGGGTACCTTTACTCAGAGTACTTTTCTTCAACTCTCACAGACACTTTGCTTCCCAAACATTTGTACCTTACAATTCCTCCTCATACTGCACTAATTTCCTAAACACTTCGGGCTGGATTCACGATGGCTTGCACGGAGTCTAAGAGTAGAGTAAGACTCCATGCAGCCATCATGTTCGACGAGCGATCCAGGAACAGCCTGCAGGGGCGTGCAAGAGAGCTCCTAAAACGGCTCTTACACGGACAGGGCTGGGTTATGCAAATTACCTCAATTGCAGGCGAAAGGCATGCAAATGAGGTAGATTTGCGATTCAGGAAACCCGAACCTGTCCGAGTAAGAGCAGTGTTATCTGCAGAAATGTACTCAGTTGACAATTGAGTACCATTCTGCAAATAGCAAAACGGAGCCATGACAGCTCCAAATAAAGGTTGCATCCAGTGCAGGAAGCATGCCAATGGCCAAATATACGGCCAATGACAATGTTTCCTGATGCAATATGAAAAACAAAATAATTTTTTTTTTCTCCGATTTCCGATGTTTAAGCGTAGCGCAGCGCCATGCAAACGGGCTGCGCTCTAAAAACCAGAAAAATAAAAATTAAAACCCACAAATGTGGATTTTATTTAAATTGTCAATTTACAATGCAAGGGAACGGCAGGCTGAAGACAACATGGCCACCGAGTAGATGTTGCTAAGGGGGGAAGCACAGTCTAAGAGATGTAACCAAGCATTAGTAGGCAATCCTATGCAAAGGAGGGTTAGGATAGTGAATCGCAGGTTTACATAGCAAATGAGCACAGTCAGTGGAGTGTAGGAGTAGGATAAGGGGAGTAACAGAGTAGAAGATAGGTGACATCACGAGTGGGGTATGTATGAAAGAAGGGAAGCTCATTGGAGCAGAGTGGCATGTGTCAGCTGTCATTTACACATCACTGAAAGAGGTGTGTCAACAGGTAGGCTAGGTAAAGGCAAGAAATGGAAGGTGTATGCCATGAATAACACCAAAGTTTCTTGCTGAGCGGGTATGCGCGCGTGTGCGCGCCTGTAAACTCGAGTAAGACAGTGTCCGCGCGTGTAAGCGTGAGTGTGCACGTTTAAGCCAGAGTAAGCATGTATAAGGCAGTTTAAAGTGTTGTAAGTGCGTTTGCAGTGGTGTGCGTGTGTTTTAACCCGAATAAGCAAGTTGTAGTCCATGTAAGCATGTGTGTGCGCATGTAAGCTGCTGTGAGCATGTTTGCGCTTGTGTGCGCGGCGCTGCCCCCCCGAGGAAACTGAAAGGAAATAGGAAGCACAACAAATAGTAGGAAGCTACCAGGGAGTACTAGCAGAGCTAGCAGGTGAAAACAATCAGAATCAGGCAATTACACAGGCAGTACACTAGCCCAGCCCAGCCTAGCACTTAAAACTCTGCAAACAACAGTCCATTATGTTTCTCACAAGAGACACTGCAGTAAGCTAATAGAAGTGAAAACTGAAAAAGCTTTACTGAGACAAAGAAATGTTAGGGGCTGCCATTGCTGTTATAAGGCAACATATGCAACATGCTAAGGGTGGTGACAATGGAAATGCTGCTGGACAACCCACAGTGAGGAGACGGAGAAGAGTGTACAGGCCCAGGGTAACCTACCAGGGTTTACATGCGCTGGAAATAGTGGACCGCTATAGAGTGGATAGAGACCTCCTGCAGAAAATTGTTGAGCTGTGCAGGCCACGCCTCACACACAGAACCAACAGAGGGGGAACCCATCCCAGTGGAAACCAAGGTTTTGTATTGGCCTAAGAATATTAGCAACAGGTACCTTCCACAGACCAACTGGTGATATGATGGGGATATCACAGGCATCAGCATCTAGGGTACTGCACCAGTTCCTGGATGCCATGTCAGCACATGTCGGTGATCATATATATTTCCCCAATTCCCGTGAGGTATTGGCCAGCAATATGCATCTCTTCCAGAAAATAGCAGAATACCCTGAGGTAGTGGGTGCAATAGACTGCACGCACATACACATCAAAGCACCAGCCAGCGAGTTGAGTAGGGTCTACTTCAACCGCAAGGGCTTCCCCTCCATCAACTGCCAGGTCGTGTGTGATGCCCAGGGCATAATACTGAATGAGTGTGCTGGCTGCCCTGGAAGCTACCATGATTCCCATATCTGGCATGTGACGCAGCTGTACCAGACATTTGCCAATGGGGACATCCCACATGGTCACCTAGTGGGGGATGCTGGCTATGCACTGGAGCTGTGGCTGATGACACCCATCAGGAATGCACACACACCTGAACAGGAATGCCGTAATGAGGCACACGCACAAACACGAAATGTAATCGAGCGTGTTTTTGGGCTGCTCAAGTCACGGTTCCAGTGCCTGGACACATCTGGTGGAGCCTTGCAGTACTCACCAACTACATGTACCCAAATTGTCATGGTATGTGCTATGCTACATAATATGATCCTGCGAAAACAGCTGCAGCAGGACCAGCATAGGCCTGGGCCAAACAGCCCCCACCATTGCCAAGGTCATCACAGGCAGAGCGTGACTCAGAGGAGGAACAACCTGAGCCTGCGCCAGTACGCAGAAGGAGGCGTGTCCAGTATGCTTTGGCCTTGGCAAAGAGGCAACGCATAGCACATACACTGGCTCAGTAGGAACTTTGGAAATGATACCTCTCTCTGACTCGCACATATAGTAAAAGTTGACACTACCTGCTTTCAAACATGTACAGGGAGTGTAGTATGTGCATCTGACATAGGCAGCCCTGTCAGCCCTGCAGCACCACGTGAGGCATGATTGTCATGTGTTAAGCAATTTAAAGCAGTGCTAAACAGCATTTACCACCATGTAGTATATGCAAACAGAATCGCACACACCAACTAGTGCAACTGTGGTCGATGTTGAGTAATATTGGGCAACGTCCAGCAAAGTTGGTGAATATTCAGCAATGTTGGACAAGCCTGGTCTAAGTAGGGCATAGCTGAACAAAAGCCAACATGCTCATATTTGCTTAACTGGCCCTTAAGCAGTCTGGTCTGCTCAGTATGAAAATATAAAGCAGTGATGGGCCTCGAACCCAGAATACTGTGCACTATAGTTAAAGTACTGAACCACTAAACCATGACAGTATTGCGGTGGGCAACCAGTATGAAGGAATGTTGATAAGTCTATGCAAAGTATCTCATGGAAACCCTGCAGGCACAGCATAATCCCTGTTGAGTTATGACACAAAGGTGAGTCCTGCAGTAAGAACAGAACTTGAAACCAAAAAATGTGGTCCACAGCAGAAAGAAGGTAAATGAAAATCCAGGAGGTGAAATTCAACGAACAAATTTATCGGATAAAAACCACACAGTAACAAATCCCTCAAGCGCTTTTGCTCAGTGCAATACTGAGCTTTATCAAGATGAACACCATGTAACAACTGCTCCTATTTAAATACTAAAAAAATTATGTGATCAATTAAGTTAAAAAACTAATTGATAAAATATCACCTGCAAGTGCTTGGTATTAAAAGGGCTACATGTAAAACCAGTTAAATAGCCTTGTCATAATATTTCTCATATACATAAAGGCTCGAAACATAAACTTCTTGCTAAACATTGTTCAACAACAATAAAACATTAAATGAATCATATTGCAATCAATTTGTGTTCAAGAACAGAACTTGACTTCCAACACACACACACAGTATAAATGTTAATATTGGTCATGTTCACATACATCCACAAATGTAGTGGACCTCAGATCGCAACATACTGAAAGGTCACACTGGGCATGCTCACACACTTGAATAAATGAGACAAATGTCAGGCAACAAAACATGGAAAGCCTGAAATGGGCATGCTCACATACGTAGGCCATGTCTGAGTACAGCAGTTGGCCACACATATCTGGCAGTTGCATGTGTTAACCCAGGAACCTCTCACTATCCAGCAATCCACCCTGTGCACACAGTTGCATGACAACAGACACATATATAGTATAGTGGAACCCTGTCATAATCAAATATGTTCTGCAGATACCTAAGTTGTTCATAGAAACTGGGAAAGCAAAGACGATAAAGACCTGCAAACAGTATCAGCAATAAATATTGTGCATCCCGAACATAAGCATAGGTTCAGAGGTCGATACTAGGCTATCTGCTCTAGGGCATGTACAAGCCTAGCCAGAGTGTGTTTGGCTTTTGCAACCCTGTCAGATTACTACACTGTGCCAGTGAATATTAGGTCACACAAGATAGCCCATGTATGTCTAGGCTAGTGTGCCTCTGTCTAGCAGGGACACAGAAGATATCCCAGAGGTAAACATACGATCACCCATACAGCCATCAAGATGTCCCCTGTAGGTGGTCAGTGGGTGGCTCTGCCTATGTGAAACTGTGATCACAATCCGGAGTAAGTGGAGGCCCTGGGATAAGAATCTGTCCCTCCAGCATGTCCTATTAACATATGTGCTGAGGTATATGTCGCTGGAGTGTGTAGCTCCAAGGGAGTCGGATATCCTGAGGTGGAGTATGTCCAGTAATTCTGGGTTGGGTATTTCTGTAAACAACAGGCACACATCATATCCGAGTAGGTGGTAAGTGTCTGAGTATAGCTGGAGTTACTGCATCCGAACTGTGCAGGTCATCCGTGTGAGTCCCTACATCTGCTTGGTAAGGAACTTCTGTGGCCAGTACAGTTGCTGCAGGTGTTGGGTAAGGTACACCCCAAATGTGGCATTGTAACCAAGCATGGTTGTGATGAGTATAGGGGCACAATGACCTCACTCAATCTAGATGTGAAACCATATGGGATAAGGTGGCTTATATAGAAGGTCTGTCCAACCACTTTGGCAACGTGAATGTCAAAGGCGACAGTACAAACAAGTTGTGCCCCCAATCACCTAACAACTCTTACCGTATGTAATGGAGTACTACCTATGTGGTAATGTGTGGGTATTTTGCTATTTCCAAAGGGGATGACTATACAACTAATGGCATTTAGCTGTAGGTCATGGCTCAGGCACCAGTCATCCATCTCTGTGAGACCCTGTTTGAGTATGCGTGTGGCAGCTGGAGGGTTGATTATGGCACCCACTTTGCAGTCAAGTGTGAACAAGGTCAGCCATATTCCCCCTGTGGTAGCCTGTACTTCAGACAAATATATACTGAACAAGAGAGGTCCCAGGACCGAGCCGTGTGGGATGCCACGTGTAACTGGTGTATAGTCAGACATGGCACCTGCAATTCTGACCATGTGGGTGCTATCCCTGATCCAGGTAGCAATCCATCATGTGAGATATGTGTCCATATCGATGCTGGTGAGCCTATGCATAATGGCCCAGTGGGTTATTGTGTGGAAGGGGTTTGCAAGGTTCAGGTAGGCTGTGTGGACAACTGTCCCTATGTCGATGGACCTGTTAACCGTCTAAAGAATACAAACATGTTCAAGAGGCAAGATCTGCCCACAACAAAGCTGAAATGTGTAGGACACAGTGTCTGTAGATTCCCGATGTCTATGTGTAAGAGACCCATGACAATACGCTCCATAGCTTTGCAGAACAAGCTAGTTAGGCTTATAGGGCAATATTGTCTGTGGTCCATTGTGGCACCAACTCTGTGGAGTGGGACCACTGTCACTGTACGCCATTCCGTGGGTACATATCCTGTAGTAACTCCGATATTGCACAGTGATGTAATGTGAGGGTTATGTCTGTCATGAAGCTCGTGTAAGATGCATGCCGGGACACCATCTGGTCCCATTGATGCTGTGATGTATGCTTTGGGGAGGGCAGCACTCACCTGTTACTGTGTGATGTCAGGGAGGTTACACTCTGTTGGGATGGATAGTTGCTCCCTAGGGGGGATGGGGGGAGACATCTGCACTGAACCTGTTTGCCAGGATGCTGGCAATGCCAGTGGGTTCAGAGTAAGTTTAGTCAGTATGCAGTAACTCACAGCATATCAGTGAGTGTCCACCCAGGTTCCTGACATAAGTGAAGAAGGCCTTGTGATAGTCCTACATGTCTGGTGCAATTGTCCATGAGAAGCAGCCCTTAGATAAGTTCATGAGTGATCGTAGCTGTCTGCTAGTACAGATCACAGATGCTTTCCCCGTCTGGGATTGTGCTCTATCATGTAGTAGCTTCCTCCTGGCATTGTACAGCTTATTAATGGCTGGGGTCTACCAGACAGGTCCCCTGCCATTGGAGGAGTGAGTCCTGTTGTTATTTGGGATAGCACAATCCATGCAGTCCACTAGGTGTCCATAGAATGGGTATGTAAAGATTCAGCAGTCGGAGCCGTATTTGCCACTGTCTCAGGGTCTCTGAAGGATACCACCTTGCTTTGGTGAAGTGAGATGTTGGCTCATAAGAAGTTCACCAAGATTACCCAGGATGGGTGTGTGGAGGGTATATGCATGTCCAGTGAGATATATGTATGCTCTGACCTTACCAATGAGGGGTATATCGCTGGTGTGGAACATAGAGTCCCCATGTTGGTGATGATCAGGTCCAATATGTATTCCTCCTTGTGGCTGTGGTGACTGGTTGTGCCATAGCATATGAATTTACAAACTGTAGTGACTGTAGGGCGAGGGTGTTGGGGCTTGAGTAGTATCCCCAGTCAATATTTGTGTATTTGAAGTCACCCAATATAATGGTGTTTGTGGAGACCTTCATATTCTCCACTGTTCCCAGGAATGCCGAGTGTGGTTCCTGAGTATGGGAGGGTGGTCTGTAGCAGGCAACAAACTGAAAGGCAGTTTTGCACAATGGTAGTTGTATATGTATGGTCTGTGATGCTTTGTGCAGTGCTACTAACCCGGAGGTGTGTGTATCTGTGATGTATATGGATACTCCCCCTAGTTGTGTTGTCCGTTCCAAGTCCTGTGGTCAGAAAGCATGGTATGAAACATAACCTGGTAGTGCTGGTGTGCATATGTGAGCCTAAACTAGGCATATGTTAGTGCACAGATATCGCTATCCTCCATACTGAGGAGAGTCCTGAGTGGCCGCAATATGAGGGTAACACATCTGGTGTTGAGCAGCATTACCCTTAGTGTCATTTAACCTGTAATGTCTATGGAGGTGGGTTTGTGTTTTTAGCCCTGCTCAACAAATGCACTATGGTGGTAGCAGTAGCCTTAGCCAGCATTTGAAGGTCCAAGGGTGACAGGTGCAAGCTGTCCATAATGAAGCTACGTGGCATGTCGAGCATGTCACCACAGGCTGACAGACACTGTATCCCCTATGAATGACACCAATTTGTTAGCCAACTGTTAAACGTGATATGTTTGTCTGTATAGTGTGATACCATAATTGGTGGGTGTAAGATGCTAGACAAGGTCAGGGTCATACTGGCCTGGGCTACATGATCAGACTGTTCCTCCATGTACCATGTCATGTGGTCCAGGGAGTAACATTTGAGGTTTTACGCACCAGCATGGACAATAATGGTGCCAGTCCTGTACTTGCTTTGGAGTGACCTGACTGCATGTGTTATGTGGCAGATCCTGGCACCCGACAGACAGCCCAAAGTGACTATTCCTATGTTTGGGCTGGTGAGTGGTACGTCACTGTGTCTGACAATAAGTGTCGCCTATTACAAGTGTATTAGGTGTGTTGTTTAGCCCGAAGGGCAGTGACTGTGTGGCACACTGACATTGTGAACTATGTGATATGTGGGTATTGTAGTGGGGTAGCAGTTGTGTGTGTGCCTGCTGTGGAGGTCTCTGCTGCTTAGGCAGAGTTAATTCACAGCATCCGAGTATGTCTATGTGTGATAATGTGGTTTGAGTGCTGTCGCCAGATGATATGTGAGACTGATATGTGGTGTGTGTGGTTACCTTCACCACCTGGGTCGAGAGAGTTCAGCACCCTGTATGTCTCTATAGGTGCATCTCACACATATATCTGAGTTTGTCGGGAGGAGGAGAGGGTTGTCTGTGTACATGAGGCAGATGCGACATTGTGTCAACATCACAATATTCACCAGCTGGACTGGAGAGTACACACGAAACTGACCCCTGGACATGCCTTTATATTATGATGACATACACTGTAGCCAGATCACAAAGGATCAGTAGGGTGTTAAGTGTGTAAAAGAGTATAACAGGGATTAATGCTCAGGTACGTCGGTGTTCTGTAAAGAGTAGCTGAGAAGGAGTCCAGACTGAATCATGACACCTCCGACAGCTATGTCATATATAGCAATGTACACCCATATATGTCCTGAGTCAGGGCCAAATGTACCTGACTGACAATGCCGACATCCTGACAGACAGGCCCATATATACAGACCCACCTCCCACTGACGATAGTCCATATCATCATACCAGGAGATATCACATGTAGAATGGATGAACAGCTACCCCCAATGCCAAAAGCATGGCAGCAAGTGGAATACATTGATTCCCAATATGTGTCATGCATAAACTACAGAGCAAACAGATCCTGCACCTGAACAGTCAGCTGAGCCTCCCCCCCTACACAGTATGTGGAACTGTTGAATGTGTTACAGCAACATATGGCACTCCACACAAGTGTTGGTGTACAACACACCATGGGAAGTACAGTCCAGTATGCCTATGACGTCTGATCTGCAAGGCCATGGAGTCCATCATGGTTGAAGTCATAAACAGAACTATTGGAAGCTGACATACACACAACCCTACTAACTGTGGTATGTTCATATGCGGATCATGGTTCCCAAACATGCTAGACTGTTTGCAAGGCAGCCACCCAGGACATACATCACTGAACACAGCTACACATGTCTCACATAGACTTTGAATAGCCCTTTATCAACATCTCAGACACATGTAGTACCCACAAAACCAACAAGCTGTGCATAAATATGTGTTGACATATGAAGGAATGTCAATGTGTCCACAGATAGATCACACAAGGTAAGGATTATGAGTTCCTGTTCAAGCTGTTGACACCCGACGACCCACATGGACCATTCCTGGAATGGCATAAAACAAAGTGCACACACATTACCATGTCCAATCTGATGATGTTACCATCCTATAAATACAGCAGGAGAAGAGAAGCCAGCAAGTAAAGCAAATAGCGTGCTGTTTTAATGCGTCTCTCTCTAGAATCATAACATAGGTAGGGGGTTGAATCCTGCAAACACTGAGTGTGTGTGTATGTGTGCAATTGTCTTTGAAAGGAGTGCCCTTTTTGGAGACTGGGAAAACACACTAAAAGAGGTATATTCCTCTTTGGAAAGACTGATGATGTCACCATCCTACAAATACAGACGGAGAAGGGAAACCACCCAGTAAAGCAAATAGTGCGCTGTGTTAATGCATCTCTCTCTAGTATCATAGCATAGTTAGGTAGGGGGTTGAATCCTGCAAATGCTGACTGTGTGTGTATGCGTGAAATTGTCTTTGAAAGGATTGCCCTTTTTGGAGACTGGGAAAACACACTAAAAGAGGTACATTCCTCTTTGGAAAGACTGATGATGTCACCATCCTACAAATACAGACGGAGAAAGGAAACCACCCAGGAAAGTAAATAGCGTGCCATGTTAATGCATTTCTTTCAAGTATCATAAAATAGTTAGGTAGGGGTTTGAATCCTGCAAACACTGACTCTGTGTGTGTGTCACTGGTGGTCAATGCCATGTGGGTTTTGCTTTTACTATGGTATGACATATTATGATTACAACAGTAAGTGCATTGCACACATCAGGTATCTGCATGGCAAATATATATGTGTACATGTCCCCTCAATCAGTACATAGGTGTGAAGCCTGCATACTACATGAATATATTTGTTTCCATTGACAGGTTGTGCCGCTGCTTCTCAGATCGTAGGTCACATATGTATGTATATGACAAGGCTGTCCACTGTCATGATCTGTGGCCAAGGTCATCTGTGCCACACACACCCATGACAGTTACTTAAGAGTAGTGTGAATGAGGGTATATGCCTGGGGTATATGTCAGACATGTTCATGCACAACAACGACTGCCAATAATGGACAGTCTTTATAGCTGTACAACTGCCTTGTGGATATGCATTCAGGCCTCTAATGTCTTATGTGATACACCTTGGGACTCCACAATACCTATGGATATGTGGATACCAAGGGACACATGACATAGCATGAGGCTGTATGTACACATTGGTACCCAACATACATGTTGAGGGCTACCACCTATGTGGTACTGACGGGATAGTATGTATAGTACATGTGGATGACTATGCCATAGTCAGCTTACTGCTATACAGCATGTATCAGACAACAGGTATCTGTCTGTATGATACCCTTGTGTAGGATATGCGTCCCATCCAGGGAATGCATTGTAGGCCAATGCATGCATTTCCAGATTTAGATGGACACATCCCTAGTGTGTTTGCATGTACCTAAGGGGGCTATATGCCAAACAGGTGTAGTCACAGGAATGGGTGGCGGTCAATACCACTGGTTAGTGTTATAGTGTAGCACCGGAAGGATCCAGCTGTTACTGAGTTCCCTACGACTGTGTATCATTTGTCAGGACATCATCCAATGATTGCTTATAGTCATGCTGTTGAGGTTGTGTATACTACCAGACCGCAAATCATTGACAGATATTAATGGTATCACCCTCAGCATAGTGTCAACCCATGTCATACACACATGTCTACCCATGTTAGTACATAACTGTAGTAGAATGCATACTGGCCATTGAAAGATACTATGAGATGTTAACAATGTGTACAACAGGGTATGCCACATGTCCCATGTGTCCACTATGCACGTACATGCAGACAGTGTCACCCACCATGTTCACAGATGTACACTTGCTAATCTGTACTGCACACATCACACACGTACTGTCCACTCACTAACACATGCTGGCAACACATTACACTTCAGCCAAGTGGCACATGGGTGGACAATACATACTCAGACCTAACAGTGGTGCAAACAATGCTACATTGACAATCAGAACTTTGATGCATAATGTCTGCTCAGATATGCCTACAAGGATGTCATTACACTTTCCTGTTGACAACTTGCTAATATTGCTACACTGCTATGGTGTCACCCTGTGCATCAGCACCATGTTAGCCTGTTCCTCCGTCAATGTTACAGATGACAGGAGGTGACACAGGTATCATCATATGCACAGGGCGTTTTGTTGCTTGCCAGAGCCTGACATTGACCCATCCAATCGACATGTCTGTGTGTGTGTGTGTGTGTGTGTGTGTGTGTGTGTGTGTGTGTGTGTGTGTGTGTGTATGTGAGGGACAACAGTACAGCATGGGCCAATGTTGATGTAATGTGTGTGTGTATGTGTGAGCCCTAGTTGTTTGGTTAATGTGTGTGTGTCTGCATGCGCACAGCTCCACCATGTGGCTGTCATATACGGTAGTTTGTGGGACAGCCACAGACTGTACTTACTAGGCTGTACAGATCACTGTCTCTGGCCACGGACACAGTACCTGTGCCTGGCAGGGGTTCTACGGACAGTATCAGGTACCAACCCTGACTGGGTACTGTCATCAGAGGCAGAGGTATGACGACTGGACCCATGTCCCTGCTGGGACTGGCCAGAGCCACATGCACATGGTCTACTGAGATGGTCAATGGACAGGCCAGCCTCAGCATTGCTGGGGCTGGTACTGGCACTACGGGAGCAGCTATGAACTGTGGGCGATCCGCGACCACTGCCAGCTGTTGCTGTTGCTGGCATGCGTCCGCGTCGACGTCGCAACCGTCTCGCATGGTCCTGGCTCATGGAAGACATATTGTGGAGGGCATCTAATGTCTCCCCCCAACGTCTATCAATGACCTCGGTGTAATCCAGATGGCACCAGCAAGGTCACGGATGCTGTCATTGATAGCGGTGTAATGTGCCCTCTGCACCCTAAGTCCCTGCCTGGTGTACCATTCCATACGTGCCTGAGCCTGCATTACAGCCTGGAACATATTGGATGTCGTAAGACCTGTGAGGGCACGCCTGCCAGGGGCAATACGACCAGCGGTGCTCCCCTGAGAACCCCTGGACCTCCGCCTATGTGGTACCGTTCCAGGAATATGGCTATAGCTGCTGTGAGGGGATGCAAGTGCCATGGGTACCACACTCTCCTGGTCAATGCCAATTTAATGCTGTCCCTCGCCTATGGCCAATGGTGGTGAGGGATGTAGTGACAGTATGAGTGTGTGCATAGATGGGGTTGAATGCTGTGTACTGTCGATTGGCAGACCAACGACAGACCCTGTCAAACCTTCCTGTGCCAAAATACATGTCTCATCATCACCACTATTCGTGGCAGTGGATTCAGGTTCCCTGCTGCTTTCGGCCACCCCTATCTCAGCACCTGTGAGAGGAAGACAGGAAGCACACTTTACGGTCTGCACATGAACACATGCACACATGAACACATGCACACATGCACACATGCCCACATGAACACATGCACACATGCACACATGAACACATGAAAACATGAACACTAATACACTCCTCACTACAGCACATACACACACACCAGCAATCCAACACATACTCAATAGTGGGTGAAGGTGGGTGTCAGTATCACAAAGTAAACAGTCACCACACATGTATCAGCATGCAGAATATGTGTTGCACAAGACCATGCAGTGCAAGTGTAGACGCCCCTATTTAACGGCAGTATACATGGCTTTGATGCAACTGTGTAGTTGTTCAGTGATTGGCTACACCCTGGAACACAATGTGTACATGGACACAACATTGCTCTGCAGGTATTATCAGTTCTGCAATGCCCTGTGCACCATCACTCACAAGTATACATGCCATGGCTGCATGTGTTATCTGTGTGACACATAGATATCCATGTCTGAGTACAGTGTCTGTGTCCATAGCAGATAATAGTGGGCATAGGTGTAGCACATGCATGCTATGTACACACATGGGATGAGTGGTGCATGTTGACGTGAAGGAATCCCAATGCAGGACATGGCCAGTGTACAGTGGTTATGGTGAGTGTGGGACATATTGCAGATATGTCGGTGCCAGACATGGCATGGCATGCTACACGACTGCAACATTATACACCACACATACCCAATGTGTGTCAAGTGACCCACTAGCATTCCAGGACATATATGTGACACTTTGGATGGCGACTGCTGTGCATATTGCGTATACTGGCATATGTAAGCACACACACAACATGTTATGCATATTGTGTATAGGTGCATATGTTTGCACACACACAACATTGAGGTGCAAAGCAATGACTGCTATGAGTAGTACTGTGGTCACTGTAACTGGATGGGATGTAGTACCTTGTGCCATCATCAACATGCATCTTTTGGTCACTCACAGCTACTAATGTGTGCAAGACCACCGCCTAGCATGCTGTACCTAAACTGCAGTGCCGTGGCTACGTTCACAATTACACAGCCACCTTGTACATGGGTGTGTGAGGTGCCCAATAGGGACCATTGCCTAACATGACTGTGTTATGTGTTGCAGAGTGTTGCACAGCCCCATAGTAGGCCTCTATCCCTGAGGTACATCATGTGTGTGTGCATGACATGTGGGATACTGAAGTGTGACCTTACAGCGGGTGTGTGGTAATGCCAAATGTAGCATGTTTTCGTGTACTGCGTATGATAAACGTGTTATGTTGTGTACAGCTGTAGCAACTATGCATATCCAATGTGCAGTACAAGAACAAAGTAAAATATCCAAAGGCTTGAAAGGAACGGAACAGTCCAACGTATCTTGAATCAAAATTGACTTTAATGAAGAACAAATAAAAAGTAGAACATTACATCAAGCGCTTTCGCCTGGAGTCATACCAGGCTTTATCAAGATAAACCATCATTAAAAATTTAGTGCTTAAGTACCTTCTAGTCCAAATCATATGACTAGAACTCCAATTAATAAAATATGCTAATTAGCCATTGAAACTAGCAAACCACCAGGTTATGTTAGAGACTTAAAAAGTTGTTTTACAATGCTGTCAAAGTTAAAACAAATACATCAACATAACCAAACTACAAGCCAAACTTGTAATATCTTAAGGCAACATTAAATGTAGCCAAATGTAACATGTTTTCGTGTACTGCGTATGATAAACATGTTATGTTGTGTACAGCTGTAGCAACTATGCATATCCAATGTGCAGTACAGTGTTGCCACAATTGTGTCTGCTGCACTGTGCATTGCATGTGATTGAGGCAGCTACTGACTTTACTGAGATGATTGATGTCTCACAGCAAACATGCACAGCATGCATTATGCGTATGTGTGTTACGTGTACATGGCCTACACCTCACCTATGACATGCACATTTCATTACCAATATTAAAGTGTTAACACACTCACCAGCATGTATCGTCTGCCCTGCTGTCACACCAGAGGGACCTACAAGAATATGACACAGTTTGTCAGTGGCCACAACTGTGGCATTGCTACTGTGAGTGTGCTAAACTACAGTGGAACAACAGTCAACAGTCACAGGTGTACAGATACTATTCCAAATATCAGTATTGCACACAACAGGCAGCACAACTGCTAAACACACAGTACACATCTCACATATGCATATTCTAACAATACAGGTAACAGTAGTCTACAGCTAGGGCATATTACCTGCACGCTCCGTGGCAAGCTGTTTCATATAGATATCAGACGCACACCGCCGGACATGTCTAATTAAATCACTGCAGTGATGGCGTACCTGCTCATATGTCCAGTTATGCATGCCTATGTCATTTACCCGGCAAACAAGATCTTGCAACAGTGCAGTACGCTCATGCTGGTGCTGGCTGGCCCTGGAAAAAAGCAGGTTATAGTGCTGCACCAGGCTGTTCTGTATTTCCTGCTCCTCCACAGCTGTATACGATGGATTGTGTTGATGAGCCATAACCCTGGAAGACAATTAAACGATATGTGTGAGCAAGTCATGTGGCACACTTAACATTATGAAGTACAGATATCACTTAACTGCCATATATAGCATCTATCTGTCTATCAGAGGATACACACATTCAATACCACATATCAGTGCTCAGCCCACAACTGGCTGACAGTGCCTGCCACATTCCATATAACAAACCAGTATACACCAGTAGTCGGCACACTGTTTGGGATACAATGCACAATCTCACCCCGGGGGTATATATCAAGCTAATGCATGAAGAAATATGTCATCCAATGCAATGAATGTAATGTACATTTACAGTATTACCAGTAAACCACCCTAGTCTTTGATGCCATACCCCTACCTAACATATGTGCATGGTTGTTAATATAGCTGGCATACTGCTGTAACAGAGTATACATGTTGCTAGGTATACACACATACCCTGTAACACACATGTGATTGCTGGCATGGTACAGGCATCCTTACACACACATCAGACATACATACAACACACAAATGTATGCCGACACAGATGAGCATTACCTGTGTACCTTATAGTACTGTGTGCCCCTACTTACAGATACGTATGCCTGAGGTATGTAATCTGTGCAGACTACAGGAAACACACAAGACAGTGTTACCAGGGAATGTGAACATACACCATACTGTGCTGTTTAGGCCTACAGCTTCAGGTAGTACAACAGTTCATATGTGAGCTGGATTCACTAGCAGTACCACTTACTGAGCATACATGTATTGCTTCAGCCTACAATGGGACACCACAGTCGTACACAAGGAACTACGTTACAACATATGCCAGACTACTATGTCTGCATCCCAATAACTGACACATCTTTCTCTGGCCACACACCTAGGACACAAACTACCATGACAGACACAGCCTCACACTAAGCTATCACACCTTTACAAACATTGCACACAGTCACTGTCACACTCATTCCACCTCACATAGCAGGTATTGCACTGAGTACATGTGTGTGTGCATTGTGTCATAGGTAGGTAATATGCTATTGGCTCTAGGGCCTAGAGCAGCCTAGCCATATGCTACCCTGCCCTTTGACACACATGTAATGTGATTGCACTTGCTCCTGTCAACCGGATACACAGAGGTGACTCCCAGGGCATATTACCTATCTCCAAAACAATCATCAGGGGTATGTATGGCATCTGCTAATGAGGAGCCTTATTTGTTAATGCTGGGTGGTTTAGTCCAGAGTATGGCATATTTGTGGATTGGTCTTTCTTTTCAGTGTCTGTCTCCTACTGCCTGTTTGTATCCATCTGTCTGTCTGTCTGTCTCTGTCTGTCTCTCTCGCTTGTGCTCTCTCTCTCTCTCCCAGTTGGTGCAATGATATTATTGCATGTGTGGACAGCAGATACAGGCTGCTTTTCTAGGTATCTGCACATGTGCATGTGATGGCCTCTGCACCAATTGGTGCCCACCATTTAGTAATTGCATGCAGCCTGCTGTGTGGTTCTCACTGTGATTTCAGGACACTGCTATAAAATGATAGGTAAGGTAGGCATAGCCCTTTCAGTTTTGCAAGTTGGGGACCATGCTTGTTTGCTGTGGACACTGTTGTCTCAGTCAGAAGGTTGGTATATGTCTCATATCTGAAGCTGGGTTGTAGCCAGTGAAATGCATGTTGTACTGAAACCTGACTGTTGCTTCTTCCAGTACACTCTTCTCAGTGTGTAGGTTTACTCACACCTCCTAATGCTAACACTGGATACATGGGAGTATGTACTTTCTTTTCGAATTAGAGAATTAACTGGCATAAAACAGTAGTTATTGCAATGTATTCCTATGGCTTTCCTATTTTCCCTTTACATTCACTCATTGTAATGCATGTTATATTTCTTTCAGCACCAAGTTATTGCATATCTGTTGTGGCTTAGTAGTACGTCATGCAGACTGGTGAGTCCAAGGTGTGCGGTTTGAGACTGACAGGGGTATTTTATTTTGCTGCTGAGCAGTACAAGGGCCCTGTCATACAGAGTGACTAAGGCACTTTTAAGCAGTTGTAAGCGGGTTTGCGTGGGTTTGTGCAACGCTTAGCAACGCTAAGCTAAGCTTAACTTAGCTTATTTTACTTTAGCAATACTAAGCTAAGCTTGGCTTAGCTTATCATATCTTAGCAATGCTAAGTGCACACATGCGCACACTGGTGCAAACCCACTTACTACTGTTTACAAGTGCTCACTCCAACTAAGAACTGCGCTCATTTCTTTGACAGAAAAGTAAATGGGGAGATAGGAATGTGGTGATAAAGGGTGCACAAAGAGGGGAAGACAGTAGGGAAACCAGCTCAGGATGTACAGGATGGGCGTGGAGAAGGTCCATAGCTGCCCATTTCTTTACCAGCAACAGCTGTGCATATGCAATACATTAGGAGGGATATTTGAAATCTTCCACCCCTGAGAGAGGGGTAAGGACAACTAAGTATGTTGTACTACCAATTATGAATATCAGGCACATGCACTGTTTGTGAACTGCTATACTGTCATTAGTACATTACTCACTTCTGAACAGTTTATGGTTTGTTTGTGTTGACATTAGTACAGTCTGCTCAGGACAACTGGACATATTTCACTACTGTGTATGCCTACCTACACCCTTGGTTGTGCCTGACTACACGGGTATATAGTACCTTTGGGTAGGGGTGCAGAACTGCAGAGTGCATTATTTATTATCGTGTGATGTTTATCTTGCTGAACATGCAGAGTTGCTGTGTACCTGTAAGTCTATAAAGGCTAGTAATCTGTCTGAGTAGCTCTCACCTGTGGACATATCCAGATGGTAGACAGAGGTTAGCCTAGTATTCATTGACTGTGCATCACACCAGTCTTTTCAGCACCTGAACAATGGCATTGTCACAGGTGGTTGCTAGCAGTACATGGCTACATCCTTTGATATTTCTGTGTTGTACTCCAACATAAGGGCATGCTTGTGGAATTCATTCTGCAGCTATTCGCAGAGTGTGTAACAGCAGACAGGCTGATATGCCTGTGTGTTTCTGACTTTTCCAGGCCTCAGATACTCTCAGGTATATATTTGAACAGCCTCAGGGAAAGGTACATATCAGTGGGATACACCTGTGATATATTTCAGATATTTTGCAGTTGCGACTTTGGGGGATTCTGAGCATATGTATTACTACACCTTTTCTGACGTGCAAGCAGTGTCTACTCTCACTTATTGACATTTATCATTAAGTAGGATTCCTGACCTTTCTGCCTACTGTTACTACATTTCACAGGGAGTCTGAGGGGCACAGCTAACATTTGCTTGCAAATCAGGGACATCCCTGTAAACCATTCACAGTTGGGAGGTCTGGCCTCTGACCTATTCAAATATGCCAGTGTTTATCCTGCTCTGATACTGTGTGGGGTTTGTAAGGTGCTACTGTAACATTATTCCCTACTAGCATGGCTGGTTCTCTTTACACAGTCATGTCATGCAATTCCACAACACTTGCTGGTTAAGGGCCACAGAACATGATTTGTGTTATGCCATTCCTATTCACCCTTTACATTCACTCATTGTAATGCATGATATATTTCTTTCAGCACCAAGTTATTGGATATCTGCTGTGGTGTAGTGGTACTTCATGCAGACTGGTGAGCCCAAGGTCAGGGGTTCGATACTGACAGGTGTATTTTATTTTGCTGCTGAGCAATACAAGGGCCCTGTCATACAGAGGGACTAAGGCACTTTTAAGCAGTTGTAAGTGGGTTTGTGCAGGTTTGTGCGATGCTTAGCGATGCTTAGCTAAGCGCACACAAGCTCACACTCGCGGACCCCCGTTAACTACTGCTTAAAAGTGCTTACTCCCGCTAACCTCCGCACTAATTTCTTTGAAAGAAAAAAAAAATGGGGAGATAGGAAAGTGGTGAAAAAGGGGGCACAAAGAGGGAAAGACAGTAGGGAAACCAGCTGGGATGTGCAGGAAGGGTGTAGGGAAGGCCCATAGCTGCCCATTTCTTTACCTGCAACAGTTGTGCATATGTTCGTAATTTGGTGTGAAATTTGCAACCTTCCACCCCTGAAAGAGGGGTGAGGACAACAGAGTATGTTGTACTGCCAATTATAATTATCAGTTTACATGTCTGGTGGACATGTGTGTGAAATGGGCAGCTATGTATGGGGCATAATTTTTTTGTGGGAACAGATTGCCCTTTTTTTATTTTTTTTTTTCAGGTGAGAGTGGAATGTGAGGTAGGGGATGTAGGTATATTTGGGGAGGTAGGTTGGGGATGTAAACAGACAAGACAAACAAGATGCATACAGGGGTGGAATTTGACACATGGGGTGGGTGAACACAATTGACGGGGAAGGTTGTTTGGAAATCGCAAGCCCATGAGCCCACAGATGGTAACAGTGGAACTGAGATCCCCACCCATGGGCAGTCACCACTACACCTTCACAGCCCCGAGGGTGGCTGTGCTGGGGGCTGAGTAGGACGGGCAGGTTCACCCGAGAGATGCGCCACTCTCACCTCAAGCTGGCGTAGGGGATCAGCAACTGAACATTGGATCTCCCTACGCACCACAGCCCGGACCCTTTGAAGGGTGACAGGTGGCCCTTCTCTGCCCATGGTTGCACGGGTGGATGAGCCCCATCCCCTGCAGTGCTTCCACCCGAAGGTGGCATAGGACCAACGGAGGAGGGGAGCCCGGGCTGGGCACCGGAGCTGCTGGTGCTAGGTGCACTCGCCAACTGAGGAGGGACAGGTGGGTCCTCTGGGACCGGCCTTCCCATATGTTCTGTGATAAGGTGTGTTTAATTACAACATAAACAACAGCATTCCAGATTAGTTGTAACAGCATGCAGTAATATTCCCATTAACCCAACACACCTAGGTTCCAACAGTTGAACAGCAAGCATAACAGCATGCAGGGATGTTTGGTAGCAACAGGCCACCATGAACGTGGTGTTTGAACAGGGCACATGCATCAACATGAATGCAAATATTTATAAAACAATAGGGCATATGTCCCAACAAATATTTAAGATTACACATACTCACTGAGGTGTGGAATTGCATGGTTTATGCACAAACAGTAGGGTGTAAAAAAAACCTCAGTTAACATCTTATAATCACTTTTACTCTACAATACATTCCTAGTGACTGCAAGTGTATATTCCCTACATGTATTATTACACTTGCCACCATGCATTAGGTTGTGTAATGGGTTTGGCTAGTTCAATATATACTTAACCTATATCTGACATACTAACTGTCCAAGATGCAGATGTTACTGCTACATATTTCATGGTTGCATTTATATTTCTTTATCTACATGTCTGGATGTTTTCACATGACATTTTCACTTCAATTTGTACAGAACCCTGCATTTATTGAAGTACACTCACATTTCTGGGGAACATATTAGCATGCTACTCGTGTGCCAGATTTACTTATGCATGCCAGCCAGTAAATGACTGTTGAGGACTGTATATATGCTTCACAGCTACTAGCACTTCCATCACCCACTGTAGATGGGACTGCAGAACTCTGGGTTGCCAGCACTTTCTAACACAGTACTATTTGTATAATGCAAGGGTACAACAACATTTCAAACTAAGTGACACACACACACTCCGGGTTTTAAACCTTTATTACTGACATTACACAGTTTTCCACAGGCTCACTCCTTTATTTGTTATAACAGTGCATATGGCAGACATATTCAAGACATATTATACCTTTATTAATGGGTTAGAGCACACTTTTGCAGGCTCACTCACATATATTATATGACAGTACCTGCAGAGATTTTATTCCAGACATATGTTACCTTTCTTAATGGGTTACTGCGCTCTTGTTCTGGCACTATGACTATTTCGTATGACAGTACACGCAGAGGACTTATTCAGGCCATTTTATGGCTGTATTATTGTACTACAACACTTTATTTCATGCTCTCTCCCCTATTTTATATAACAAAACATGCAGAATTTTCACTAACCTGCCTGGTGGTGCAGCCTTTGCAGCCTATCAGCATAGGCTTGCTGATTCGCAGCACGGTCACCTACAGCTGTGAAGTAAATGAAGGGATATTGAGACATACCTATCCGTTATACAGAATCAATTATCAATTCTTACATACTGCATTCTATGGCTACTTACCCAGTTGTGGGGCATCCTGCATCCCACGGGCCTCCTGTATCCATTGGTTCAGGCGGTCCTCCTTCCATCTCTTCAGGTCTGCATGGTGGTGATGGACCTGCTAACCGGTGCAAGGAACGCCTGTGGCACTGGTGAGGTCATGAGCTAACCGGTTCCAAGCCTCAGCCTTGTACTCCATCCCTTGGAACTGGCCCTGCAGGAGTCTGGACTCATGACGGTGGACAAGGAGCCAAACCATGTATTTCGACTCCTCAATGCCCCAACGCTGCACTCGGAAGCATGAACCCTCTCCTGCACCTGCCATTCTGACTGCAAATGTGAGCTACAATCAGTTATGGTGAGTATTCCCACCTATGGGGCTTAAATATGCCGCATTTCCCTCACTTTTTTGTGATTGGCCATTTTTGAGAATTTTAGGCTGACTGCAGACATGCTTAGTAATGGTTAATCTACCATTTCTAAGTATATGTATGCTAATAGTAGCTGCTTCTTCTAAGCTGTCATGGCTTAGTGGTTCCTTACTTTGATTATGATGCACAGGGTCCTGGGTTTGAACCTTGTCATTCTTTTATTTTAATACTGTCTAGACAGGCTAGGTGGTGTGGCTGCATTTAAGCAACTTAGTTCTATGTTGCTCCCCGGTGCCTTGGTTGGTGCGGTGTGCACGTCCGCGCAAACACATTGCACTGGGTAAAGCGCATTTAAACTTTGGCCAACTCTATTGTGCTGGGTAAAGCGCTATTAAGCTATGGGCACCTGTATTGTGCTGGGTAAAGTGCTTTTAAACTTTGGGCACCTCTGTTTAGCTGGGTAAAGCGCTGCTTAATGGCAGGCTATTATATATCTGGATCCTTTAAAAATATATATTTTGTTCACTGATACATTGGCCATTTCACTGCTTTTACTAATATTTTAATCATATATGTCTGGTATTATTTCATATACTGATTTACAACATAAATACAAAGGGGAGTGTTGGGACTCGAACGCCTCCTCTTTGTACATACGCTCTACCATTACACTATTGCAATTTGGTGTGATTTACATAAACATTCTTTCTTATGCTCTTCCATGCCGGAATTGCTAACTACAGCTAAGCAATGGGCACACCCGCACACACATGCACAAATACAGGCAGCTATATCGTGGATTTAAAAAAAAATAATAATTATTTCCTTTATATAAGTGTGATGGGGGTTTACAGTGTCAGGGAGTGTGGTGTTGGGTGCAAGTACATTTGAGCAAACTCGCTCTTGTGTGTTGACATTATGCTTTTTAAAACCTTGCAGAGGCGTGGACATTTAGACTGCTCGGCAGTTGGACATGCCCCCTGCTTTCCTACTCAGTCCGTGTAAGAGTTACGGTTGAGTCAGCATGTCCTCATGAATATTCATGGCACACTGATGTCATACCGTTCAACTGCAGCTTCCGAGTAAGACATATTAAGTCTTACACGGAGGTTTCCTGAATCCGGGGGTTCATGTTCCTCTTTCTATCACACCCCACCAACTGCAATTCCTACTCTGTTCATTTATCCTCCTGCTAATTTCCATAATTTCTCCTTTCATATCTCTCTGATCAACTTTTAAGCGATATTACTACTTGTCTGTTTGTACATTTTTACTAACCTCAAAACACCCTAGTTTGATCTTTTCCCTGCAGCCATCATGCTATAAATACTTTAACTGTTATTGCATTTTATGTTTCTATTCTATAATTATCCAATTTATGTTAATGTCTCTCTTTTTTGTGTTAAAATGTTATGTTCATGTGAGAAATATTTAAAAATCATGTGAACAAGCTCATGTATAGATTTTTTTACTTCACAATTATAAATGTGTGTCATGTATAAATTAAATGTGGAGCTTTTCTCCCCAGGCCTCCACTAAAAATGGATTTTACCAAGTCGGGTTTTTCATGGTCAACAAAGACAAATATATAAATAGATAGATGGGGCATCAACTAAAATATAGTCAAAATACAGTTTATATGCATGACAGTATTGTATATATGAAAGTAAGTACAGTAATGTATAAAAATTCAAGGAGACATTGTACTGGGAATTTTTCAGAAGTTTTGTTCAAGATATTCCTCACGAAAGATAAGAAAATGCCAGTGGCTATTTATAATTAGATTTGTTATAATATATAATGCATATTATTTAGATGACCATACATAAGGTTCTATAAGAAAGTGTGTGCTAATAGTACAGTTGTGCAAGTAAGCGTATCATGGCAGTAGATGTTCAAATGATCACTGCTGTAGAAGCCTTAGCTATATGGGGTTATGTCCTGCCAAGATATAACAGGTGGCCAACTTCCAAAGCTTCAGGGCAACTTTCATGTGACCAAACTTTCTGGCAGCTAAAGCTAAGCTGATTAAAGACAAATCTGGGCACTGAAACCCTTTAGAATTTTCCTGCCAACAGAGAGCGAGGGAGACTAAACCCAAAACAATAATGATAGGAAGAACAAAAATTAAATAACTACACCTTGGCATAAACAACACACAAAAAGAAAAAAAAAAAAAACAAGGGAGATAGAGAGAGGCAGCAGTTACTGTAGCAGTGATCATTTGAATATCTACTGTTATGGTAAATTTACTAACACAACTGTGCTATGTCCATCATATTGATCACTCTATAGGTAGATTACCCAAACTTACTACATTTGTGACGTGGAAGAAGAAGAGGAGTCAGGAGCCCATGGAGAATGGCCCTTTGCAAACATCGAGAAGTAATCAAGCTTATAGTGCTTTGTAGAAGTATATACAGAGGACAAGTTGCAGTTTCTAGAATACGTCTACAAATCAACCCTTTCCAAAAAGCCATACATGAAGCCAAGTCCCTGGTAGAGTGAAGCTTGACCCTAGACAGCCATTTGGAAATAGTATGTTTTGACACAGGTTTTCCCTTCTTCCCAGCTTCACAAGAAATAAACAATTGATCCAAAGACCTGAAAGATTTAGTTCTGTCAATACAGTGCCTAAGTTGTTTGTGGACACCCAAGGTATGAAGTATCTATTCTCTCTTGTTTTTGGCTATGGAAAGAAATGGGGAGACAGATTGTTTGGCTTAATGTAAACTCAAATATCCTTTTTAGAGTTCAGAACAATCAGAAAAAACTGCTTTATTTGTCAAGTCAGTTAAGTTAGCTGGTTAAAACTGAGCAAATATTAGCTTCTCTAACACAAACTTAAGATCTAAAGGACGGGCAACCAGTTTTCTTGGAGTCTTATGTAAAAAGAGAATGCATTAAAAGAGGAAGATCCAATGGCAGACATGGTGAAATGGTTGATAAATGAGTCTTGGCAAAGGAGTAAGAATTGTGATGGAATAGTAACCCACACAAATATTGTAAACCCAGATAACAGCTAGCCTTGAATGGGTGCCAGTTGTATCATTGGCACCAAAATATTTTCCGTCTATGATTTCCTGGTAGCAGGCTTTCTTGCCTCCATTACTACCTGCTGCACATCCTCAATAAACAGGTGCTGAAAAGGAATTAAGGCCTTATAATCCAGGCAGATAGTTGAAGTTGATTGGTGCTGGGCTGTATCATACAGCTCTGTTCTTATGTGAGTAGATCCAATCTCTGAGGAAGCTTGTGGTAATTGCTCATGGCCATTTCCTATAGAATGGATAACCATGTTTGCCTGAATCAGAAGGCAGTCATCACAATGATATTAGGGATACCTTCAGAAACTTCAGAAGTATCTGGAATATTACTGGAAAGGGTGGAAAAGCATACTGAACATTCCTGTCCAAGGAAAAGAAAAGGCATCTGTCTTCCAGTCCTTCTTGCATTGTGTCCCAGAGCAGAATCTTGCCAGCTGATTCTTCAGAGAGAAGGTCTACTCAAGGAACTCTCCACAGATGGATCAAATCTTGGAAGACCACCGGTCAAGTTTCCATTCCTGATGATCTGCTTTTGACCTGCTCAGCTTGTCTCCTACACAAGTGTACTCTGATAGAATGTTGGATGCCTACAGAGTGAGACTGTGGTGTAAAGCTGTATCCCCAGCTAATCTGGCTAGTCTACACAGGGCGTACAATATGATTCCTCCTTTCTTATTGATGTACAACATGACTGCAGCATTGTCTGTAACAACTTGAAGAAGCCCCAGGGACCAGTGATGATTCAAACAGTTAAGTGCCTTGATCAGGGCAAGCACCTCTTTTATATTTATATGCTTGCATCTGTCCTTAGTGTCTCACACAACTTTCACTTTTATCTCTCCTAAAACTGCTCCCCAAACAAGGTCTCAGGCAGCTGTGGTGACCGACTGCTTTGCTACAGGGAGGGAGACATGGATATAAGGATATCTGTTGTCTCTTCCAACTGATTTCTCTTCTGAAAACCTCATCACTGGGATCTGAAAAGACAAGAGGTGTTTGTGTTGGGACAATAAAGACTACAGATACCACTGTATCTCTTTCATGTGGAGTCTTGCTAGGGGTCTTGTGAGAATCATAGAAATCATGAGACCAAATAGTCTGAGGCATTTCCTCACATTGCCTGAAGCCTGAGTGGAAAACCCTAGAACTAGATATAAATGTGGATCTATATTTCCTGTGGAACAAAAGCTCTTTGAACTGTGGTATCTAGTTGATATGCCAGCGACACAATCCTGTGAGGAGTTAAGGCAGATTTTTGAATGTTCTCTTGGAATCCCAGGTTGTATAGGAGATCTCGCACCCAAAAAAAGACATTCCTGACACTTTGAAAAAGACTCTGAAAGCATAAGCAGGTCATTTACATATGGAGAAATGCAGATAACCTGGTGTCTTCAATGAGCTGTAACTGGAGCTAGACACTTTGTGAGCACTCTTGGTGCAGTGGCTAGTCCAAAAAGTAAAGCAGAAAATTAATAATACGATCCAGTCACACAAAACCTTAGGAAACACGTGAAGTCGGGATGAATAAGTATGTGATAATAAGCATCTTTAAAGTCTAGTGTTACCAGGAAACTTGAAAGTGGAAGAAGAAGTGACAGCTTGTGAAGTAACATTTTGAATTCGGGCACTATCACAGACAGGCATAGGAAAGAATGATCTAGAGCTGGTCTCCAAACATTTTCTTTCTTTTGCCCTAGAACATCCTTGAATATAACCCCTTTCCCATCTGGGAAGGGAAAACTGGTTCTATCACAATCTGGGATAGCATGTGATGAAGGATGGGTGGTAATAAAAGAGTCTGGTCTGGAGGATAAGGAATTATCCCCTGGAAAGGAGGAATTTCCTCCTGTTGCTGCCTGTAAGCTTAATGAATGATTCATGAATGATCTCTTGCCTAAAACTATCTGTTGCCAAAGAGAAAAGTGGAGATTCAGAATTTCTGGAAGAAAAAGGGACTGACATGGTGGGAGGGGAAAGCAAAGTCTTAAATATACAACCTGATGTATTGGGCTGTCCTTGGTTTTGAGAGTTTCTGGAATTTTTCTTTGAACCCACTTGTCATTTCTTCTTAAATGTCTATTTACCTATATTTTAGGTTAGGTTAGTTTAGGAAATACTTGTCTTAAGGCAGCTAAAAGAACTCAACCAGTTATTTTTGTATTTGAATAGTATACCTTACTAAGCATATGTATACTTAACTTGATTCTTTTTTTCTTTTTAGCTTCAGTCACAGCACTGCTATTCTTTTTATGGTTTGCTATCAAATGTGCTAACGTCAAAAGAAATTCCAATCAAAAGACTGACTCTTGTCTGATTTCGGAATGCTGAAAAGGTCAGAATGTTGCAAACACACTTCCTGTTGCAAATTTGACCAGATACTCACAAACATGAAGGTTCAGCAACATGGGATTCAGCCAAATGTAATTCGACATCCCATGTTTGCCAAACCTTCACTTGTTATGTTGATGGTAAACCTCATTTTGTTCCTACCTAGACTATACAATTGCATTAGTGAAATGTATAACATGTATTTTTCATTTTGTGTAAATATCTGAGATTGAATCAACATTTGTATCTGTACGTTGTATATGTATCATACTGTTATTTCTAAATGTGGAGCTTTTCTCCCTGGGCCTCTGCTGAAAAAAGACATTTTGTCCAGTCAGACTTTCCCAGTAAACAAATGTAAAATAAAATAAAATAAATAAAATGTTGTTTTGACATTATTTTGTTTCTTACCAAAACTGGGCAGGGAGTTAGAGAATCCCTTGGAAAATTTAGAAAAAAAGGGCTAAAAATATGTAGAGATTACCTGCATCAGCTTATCCCTTTCATCACATTTTGGATCACTCTTCAGCAGAAGGGCTAACCAAATAAATGTCTATTGAAAGGAGAATTTAAAATCCTGTTTTAACATCATTTGGATGATTCTGACAAAGTATCCATACAATCATCCTCAAAACAGTACCAATGGCCATTGCCTTTGAAGAAGTATCAGCAGAGGCATGCGCTCACTCTATACAATGAGTAGTGACTTGAACAAATAAGATTTTTCCTCCCGATAAGAAATTGCAAACAAAACATTCCTTATACTTTCACAACTAGTCGGGACAAACCTTAACATATGAGTCTGACAATTCATAATTCTGAAAATGAACTTTGCAGGAGTATACACTTTTTCCCCATACTTATCAATAATCTTCCCATCCTTAGAAATAATATGATTGGAATTAACTGTTTAGCAACAGAAGGATTAACTAAAGCTATAGCTGTTGGATCAGGTTTGGGAAGAGTGCATAAAAACTTAAAAGACTGAGGAACTTTATACATCTTATCTTCCTTTCTAGGGGCAGCTGGCTGACTGTCAAGGATTTGCAGGCAGTAGCACATATATCCTCCAAGACAGACTATCAATTACTGATGTTTTTCTTAACCCAGGTTAGTGAAAAAGCATATCCAAGTTTTTAAGTGTATTTTAAGGGTCTCTTTGAATTTTGTAGTGTTGGTGATAGCTTTTTATATTTAGGGGAGAGAATTTCAAAGTTTTGATATACAGTTGTAGTAAAGAGATTCGCCGGCATTGTTGTTAGCTTTAGAAATCTTTAATAAAGATTTGGTAGTGGAATGCAAGACACAGCTGATAGAGTAAGGTTGGAGGAGGTTTAGAAGGGCAGGAGTTTTTGTTTTGTTTTTAGAGCATTGATGGGCTATGGTTAACTGGTTGTAGACTAGGAGACTGGGCATTTTTAACCAAGAGAGTTGTTTTAGTGCTAGGAAGTGATGTGATCTATATGTAGATTCTGTGACAAACTTTACAGTTTTATTGTAACAAATGTCAGGTTTGCTTAAATCTGATTTCTTAAGGTTAGCGAGTATGGGAGATGCATAGAGAAGGGTAGAGATGAGCTCTAACAATGGTTACTTTTGTGTTAGTTTTGAGGAATTTTTTTATGTATGTATAATGACCCGAGTTTTTTTAATGTACTTTTTTATAGCCTGGTCTATGTGAATGTCAAATTTCATGTTGCATTCTGTGATTACACCGAGAAGTTTGATATGGTGTACTGGGGAAATAATTGTATTTGTTGAAGAGATGTTGAAGGATTGAGGGGTGGTAAGTGGCTCTTGTAGGTTGAAAGAGCATGAGCTTACTCTTGTTGGGGGTTAAGAATAAGCTAAGTGTTGGCTAGCCAGGATTCTACTGCCGAGACGGATTGCTGGGTTATCAGTTGAAGTTGTGGGAGTGTGGGAGGAGTGCATATTAGAGTGGGGTCTTCTGCATACTGGCCAAGGGAGGCATGTAAGGCAGAAGTATGAAGATTATTAGTAAATATGGTGAAGAGGACAGGACCCAAGTTAGAACCTTGAGGCACTCCCATAGTAACTGGCTGGAGAGGAGAGAGATTTTGCTGCCACTTGACTGCTTGTTGTCATCCAGCTAGATAGTCCTGCACCATGTTAGAGCCAAGTGGCTGAGTTTAAGATTTGAAGGCGCTATTATTAGTTTGATATGAGACACAGTATCAAAAACTTTGGAGAGATTGAGGAAGACAGAGGATACAAGTTTGCCTTCATTTCTGTGCTGGTTAACTATGTTAGTAAAGGACATTGGAGCCACAGTTGTGCTGTGTTTTGTACTGAATCCGTGTTGAGTGTTAGAAAGAAGATTGTTAGTTAACAGGTAGTTTAGTAATTGAGAGTGAATGTATCTTTCTAAGATTTTTTGGATGAGGGGATAAGATAGCAACATTAGGGTAGTTGGATAGTTCTCTTGAATTACCACCTTTATGCAATGGGATAATGTTTGATATTTTCCAGATAGTTGGGACTTTTTATTCTGAGATGGAATGATTAATGAGGGTGGATACTGGGTTGAAGATGGCTTCTGGGGAGATTTTGAGGTACTCTGCGGGTATTTGATCAGCTGCTAAGGTTGTTGGCTTAAGTTTTCTTCGGTATTTGTTATAGTTCCTATAGGAAAAGGTTGAAAGAAAAAGATATTGTATTTCTGATTTGAAGTTAAGTATGGTGATGGAGGTGTAGAGCAGTTGTTGTTTATAAAGGCTAGCATGGTTCTGTGAAATATTTACTAAATTGCATTTCAATACTGTCTTTTGTATTCTGTTTTTTTTTTTTTTTTGCCAGAAAAATGGGACCAACACTGGCAGGAGCAGCTTCCCCAGGAATGGGCACAGCATTCTGACAAAACAGCAAAGCCTTCCCAGTTCCCTGTCCCAGGACCCACAAAAGTGAGTTTCCATTGCTCACTGAGGGGATCTCAACAGTTGCAGAAGATGTAGCTAAAACCCAGTCAATATGGTTATAGCTGCTACACCAAAGGAATCTGGGGCTAAAAGGTGAGTGGTATAAGGTATAACAAATGGCCACAGCAGAGCACCCACTTGTGGCTGAGGCAAACTGTTAGCCTGTTGAGGTGGCAAGGGCTATGTACTTACATTTTTCTTTTTGTGGTGGAAGAAGGACCCACAGTGGGACCAACAGATTGTTCCATGGTTAAGATGAAAATGGCACCTCTTTCCCATGGAAAACAAGCAGCAAATATTGGTAAAAACAAAAAGTCTTAAAAAGTCACATTTTTACAGACAGACACAATAAAATCCTCTTTAAAGCACTTTGCCAGCCCCATGATGCAATATAAACACAATTTCTCTGCAGAAAAAAAAAAACATTTTTTTCAGTTGCTTTAAACAACTTTTAAACTGACAGAAAAAAAAGGCTACTCCCATTTAAAAAGTACAGTACAGTCTCATGCCAGTCTATTAAAACACGAACTCCTAACTTTAAAATAACTTTCCTGAAGAGGACAGTATCAATAATAAAAAAATATATATATATATTAATTGGAAAATTTTCCCACAAAGGGAACCTATCTGCCTAGGAAAGAAACAGCACAAGCCAACTGTCAATCCTCAAAAACCTCAGAGGAGCATATTTTTCAAATACAGTAAAGCTCTGAAGGACTTGGCATTCAAACGTGTCTTTTAGTCAGTTCAGCTAGAACTGCCTGACAGTTTGGGCATGTGGAAGGTGACCCAAAGCATTGGAAGCTGACTGGCTGTTATATCCTTGACAAGATATAACCCCCATTCAGCAAAGCTATTGCAGTGGTGATCAATGTGATGAACATATATGGGTGCTAAATAAAACTATGGCAGTGCTTGAATAAACAAAAATATGGGGAAATAGTTTAATTTGGAACCAAAAAAGAACAGCTTATAATTCGTCATCTACAGGGGAGTAACAATAAATAAGGGAGTGTAAATGAGATTTGCATAAAGAGTGAAATGTTTTTATTAGGATGGTAGATCTTGTGCTGGATTATAGTTCATTCTAAGGAGTTGACAGAAAGCTGCTGGGAGCTCTGTCTTCTATTTTGGCATATGATTTTTCCAGTTTTATTGCTTCGTAGACTTTAGTTTTCTAATAGTCATATACCAAGACAGCATAGTGCAGATTACTAGGTAAGAATCTGAGAAATATAATTTGTAACAGTAAGAATATTTGATTTTGTTTTCTAGAAGCAGCCTTTGAATTATGCACTGCACAATAATGTGTGCAAGATAACAAGATGGCTGCTGCAGATTTAACACTCCTGTTGTAAGTTGATGACAATTTGGATAGTGTGTTTTGGGCATTAGAGTAGCTAAGGTGGGGCATGAATGCTTTCATTAAATGAAAAGGTGCTTTAACAAATTATTAGTTTAAGGGGGCGCACACTTATACAACCAGCTTATTGTACTTTTTTATTTTTTATATTTTTTCCCCTAACATTGTTTTCCAATTGAATTGTACAGGTTATAGATCACATTAAATGTGGGAAAAGTTTTGAAATGATTTATTGTGGTCTCATTTTTTTATATCACAAAATCCTGGCATTTTAACAGGGGTGTGTACACTTTTTATATCCACTGTATGGAGCTGGACCATGGTAGGCAGATTCATCACACCCCATGCAGGTGCCTATGCCTTCTGCACATTGATCTTATCATAATCACCTACAGAGTGATTCGGGTTTAAGGAGATATTCCCATCACTGCAACACTTTTTACAGTCTGAATAATTTCACTAAAATGAGTAAAAATCATTATTTACATCATCCCATGTCAGTCTGTTCAACTACTTACCAGTGCAAAGTGCATTTGAAATATAAAGCCAAATTATATTTTAAAATATTTAAGATGGTGAGTAGTAATTTTATTCTAAGTCCTGGCACTGGTACTTGTAGAAAATTCACATTATTTAAAATAAATGTGCTCTTAAATGTTAAAACTGTGTGACTTAAATATGTTTTTAATGGTATTTTGTTTTATGAACAGAGGAAATTCTTTCACTAGAGAACATAATGCAAGTATTAAGGTATATTCACTGGGAAGAATGGCATGCTGAGAGTAAAATTGACATTTTTAACATTCTGGGTAAATCCAGTTCTGATAATATGACATGATTCAAGGAAACTCATATAGACCATTTTCATATACTCACAGTAAAAGAAGTCACAACCGAGCTCTTACATGCAAAATTATACTCAGATGTTGATGTAACTTATATCTTAAGGAAGGTTTTCCTACCTTCTAGCAAAGAACATTGATTTATAGATTCATAGATTCATAGGTGTTTACCTGGCTAATGACTATAAGGGCTTTTTTAAGCCTAGCCATGCAGCCCAAATCTCTAGCAAGCTCTGAACCCCTTGATAAGTGTAAGCATGGTCAACAAAGGACAGGACAAACCGTATCAGATGGTATGGAGGACAGGAGACACTGTAGACAATATTTAATAGAATATTAAGAGGGAGTTTTGGAACAGGTTGTGGATTTTTCTTCAGGGAATGGGTGATGACGATATGGGACAGTCAATTTTAGAGTGCTGTGTGGAAGAGAGAAGTTTTGAAATGGAAATCAACAGTGGATGAATTAAATTTTGCTTAAAAATTACAGTGTAGTATTAAAACATATTAACACAATCAAAATGACAGGATAGGAAGGCAGTAATGGAGAAGTGGAATGCAGGAGTGGTTAGATATTGTATAGTGGATTTAATGGAAACAAGGGAACAGGTATGTGAAGGTAATGTGGGAGGGGTTTGTTAGGGAGGGGAGGAGTGATGTAATTATATAAATGGCATGGAAAGTGTAGGATATAGAATGTAGAATAAGTAAACACCATGAGTAGAAAATTATGGAGACTGGAGGGGAGGAATGTATGGGGAGCATGCAAGAAAAATAAAGACAGTGAGGAGGAGGAGGATGGAGTTTATGCTATCCATATTTAAAGTTCTTAATGTTTTTAGGCAAGTGATCAAGTAGTTAGTGAGTATCCAAGAGCAATCTGAGTCTTTATTTAAAACTCCTATAGTAATCACATAAAAGAAATGTTGCCTGAAATAGTTTGTATGTTTCTAGATTATGATCAATTATCGTAGTCTACAAAAGCAATATAGCTGATACAAAAATCAGTTTCTGTTTATTTGTAAAGAAGAATGTTAAGAACTGTACTTGTTATGAAAATACTGCACTTCTTCGTCTAGGTACTGTTCACCTTCCTTTGTGTCTCATGTTTTGCAGTCCTTCCTTTGCCACTGTAGCTAACCTCCCCCACACACCCCTCCATCCATGCAATCAGCTATTTTCTTGTGAAGTAGCACCCTGCTGTGATGTCAGTAAAGAACATTATGGCACAAAGGTGCAAAGGTGATCAGCCCAACTTAGTATGGCAACATTCTGTATACAGGTGGACTCTGCTTTTCTAATTTCCCCTAGCGTAACTTTTTTGCACACCCACACATCCAGCACATAAAGTAATGGTAAAGCAACTTCTGCACATGGGCATCTATGCAGGTACTCTCAGCTGTAGAGAATCATCCTGCATTATTCCTACAGTTGTTCTACCTGGGCTGGAACCGCTAGACATTATAAAGGGTTGTAGCCAACAAAAAAAAAATCCCTCGAGAGAAGGAGAGCTAGTAAGTTGGCAAGTGCTATTCTGTCTTCTCCCATTCACACAGCCAGTATTCAAACTAAGGTAATCAATGCTGCTGACAAAACCTTTCACACTACACCAGCAGACTGACTTGCCTTGGAAACATTTTATCAGTTTACTGAAAAATGTATCCCAGAACATAATGACAGTATGTTTGTAGAGATTACACTAATAAAATCGATAAGCAGTGCTGCACTGAGGGTTCAGAGACGGTTAATGCTACTGTAAACATATCAAACTAACATAAAATAAAACTAGTAAAGAAGAATGCTTTTGCAGGTGTCTATTCAAGAACTAAAGTAGAAGCTGTGATCAAAGAACACTCAGATACATGCAAATGCAGTTGCACTCATTAGTAAACATTTTCCAGTAATTAGCTGCAAATTGAAGTCGATACAGTGTGCCGCTCTGCAAATTAAACTTTAATGCAGATAAAAGGCATGAGTTCAGAGGCATTACATGAGATAATAAGCCAAGTGTTGATTAGTATTAATGGCTATTTGTGAAGAAATACAGGAAAGTAAAAATCTGTTGAGGGTTGAAAAGGTGAACATCCCTAGAGTTTTAAGGGAAGTATTTGAGAGACTATGTAAGCACAGCCTAGAAAAGTAAACATGGAGACTGGATATTTATCAAGCAAAGATGAACTCAGGCATGGAAGAAATATGTCCATGTGAATTTTGTAAAAAGTATACTAAATACTGCAAAATAATTATTTCTAGAAAATTACATAGGCACCTGTGGTTTGTCACATCACATATTGGCATTGTGTTATTGACCTACATGGAGTATCTGTGTAGAAACATTGATATGGTACATGTGACACCCCTGCTCTGGGCCAGTAAGCAAGGAGATTCTCACTACTGACACTGGTCAGGGATGTTCACTTGGAACAAAAATAGATGCTCATAGTGTTGTCAGATGCAGGTCTCTACACCAAGCACAGTTTCCCTTAAGAGGACTCAGGGAACACACTCAGTCCTGGGGGCTGGGTTTCCTTCCCTCTCTCTCTCTCTAGGCCCCCAAATAAAACTCACCACTGACACACCTGTATAGTTGAGTCCTCAGTCGAGTGTTCCAAGCCAAGTTCTCCACCACACTCTCTGTGAAACCAGTGCTTTGTGATCCTGCTCCAAGCAGCTCGCTCACATGCTCACACACACACACACACACACACACACACACACACACACACACACACACACACACACACACACACACACACACACACACACACACACACACACACACACACACACACACACACACACACACACACACACACACACACACACACACAACACACACACTTTGAGATTTCATTTTTAGATACACACACCTGGGAAAGGCTAGCACAGATTTACTAGCTATGCAACCCCTGCCCAGACTATAAGGTAGGCACTGCCACCAGAACACTCCAAAGCCAGCTTCTCCAAGGCTCTTACAAGGGTACCCAATTATACTGAGTTAAATTAATACTAATACAAATGGTAGTGTTTGACCAATGCAGCAAGGCTTTCAGGAGCAGCCACAGTGTCACCAAATAAAATATAAGTACTCTCAAAGGTTAAAATATTCTCTAAATGACCAGCCACAATAAAAAGTTTAACTATATTTATCTCATTCCCTCCAGTGCAGTTGTTTTGAGTATGTACCTTTAAATCCTGGTGTGTGTGGCTTGAGCTTTTAAAAAAATGAAGTTATCACCTTACAGGTCTAACAAATTCTCCTTGACAGAGGTAAGATATCACTATAATTGTGATTGCCATCATGAATGCATCAAGATAAAATTTTCTGATACCTTGCACATAGCATAGTTTTAGAATTATTAATGCAAATATGAGATAGCAATATTTGACGCCTAGAGGAACAGTAGGATGTAACTGCAGAAATGCCTGGAGGTGCACCAGGTTGTAATTAGTTAATAATAAATAGTAAAAGAACATGAAATACTAAATATCTAATTACAATAAACACCAGAGTTTCAATCACAGGACATATTAAAAATAACACAGATAGAAAGGTTCACGCAGACCCAGAAAAACAGTGCTTAACTAATGTCACTATATTTTCCTGACTGATCTAAAGAATTACAGTTCCCTACTTTCTTAATAAAGCAAGGCAAGATGAAGTGGGTGAGTGGTCTTGTAAGTTCCAAAAATTGACTGCCCTGAGACTTCTGTCTCATCTAGTATTAAAACATCATCTCAGTGCTGGATTACAGAATGACATTACATGCATCTGGTCATCTGGCTTCTAGTTCCCACACTACCCCCTTCACTAGTAACTGATTCAGAATGTAGCACATAAGTGTTACCATACACACAGCTAGAGCTTTGTTGAGATGTGTTATAGCATCTAGAAGCTATAAAACCATTTCAAAACGTCCACCCTTCCAGGATAGCAATTAGTTCACCCCTAAGGACAATACAGTAGGATTCCTAGTACTGTTTTTGGCAGACATTCAGTCTCTGGCTGCAATCAGAACTGTAGGATGCACTATCTATGGCATAAACCAGGTAATTTAATTTCAAACTAATTTTCAAAATTTGCTGGTCTGAGAATATCATCTTCTCTTCCAGTATCCTCTGTTACAATTTACTGATTTCAACAGTTACAATATAGTCTGACATACAGATGGATTTCTTTTCTGTCCAGCAGGACTTACTGCTGGTACATTTTTAACACAAGCAGCTTTACAAATTCATTTTCATTACAAGCACCTGTACAAATCACTTTGATATACACATGACATATAATTACTTATAAAACTCTACCTAGCTATGCTGGCATATGTTAAACATCCACTGCCCTATTCTTTCTCTGGCATAGCTGACACTACCCCACATCATCACATCCACCCCCCCTTGAAGACTCAAGCAAGTTTTTCAAGTGACCCTTGAGAAATGTGGCTTGAAGGACATGAGCCTCTCTGGGACTACATTAACCTATATCCTGTCTTGACAACACATCTGTATTGGTATTGCTGACACCACTATGGTGTTGCACTGTCATGTCATATGCCTGCAACCCTAGACTCCACCTTAATAACTTGGCATTTTGCTGGCTGGCTCGATGTAGCTATAGATCCCCCTCAGACTCCTTCTGCCACCCACTGCAAATACTCAGCACAAGGGCCTCACTAGCACTGTAAGGCTTCATCATGTTAAGATGGTACAGTCTGTGCCCCTGCTTCCTGCCTAACATTTCTACCATGTAGTTAACATCTCTGACCTTCCTTACCACTTTGAAGGGTCCTTTCCAAGCTGCCTGCAGATTATTGTGTCTGACAGGAATGAGCACCATAATCTCCTGTCACACAGCATACTCTAGGGCTCGAGCATTCCTGTCATACCAGACCTTTTTCAAATGTTGGGCTCCTGCCAGTTTCTACTGGTGCAAACCCATGAGCTCCCTAACCCTTGTCTTAAGGATTAGGACATATGCCACAACAGACTACTTGTGGGATTCATACTCACCCTCCCACTCATCATGAATCAGACCTAAAGGTCCCCTCACCCTATGCACATACAGCAACTCAAAGTGTGAAAAACCTGTGGATTCCTGGGGTAACTGTCTGTATGCAACCAGCAGATGGGGCAAATATTTGTCCCACTCTCTCTTAAACTGGTCTGAAATTGCCCATAGCATGGTCTTTAGTGTAGAGTTTAACCTCTCCACAAGACCATTAGTCTGGGGGTGGTAGGGGGTGGTCTTTAGGTACTTCACTCCACAGCACTCCCACAGACAAACCAACAGGTCTAACATGAAAATGGCACCTCTGTCAGTCAGTATTTCTCTCAGGAGACCCACGCCACATCATCACAGTATATAATGGTCATTAGCACCAGCTGGAAGGGATACAGCTGTGCAGACTGTGTGTAGGTATTCTGTCGTTTCAGTGTAATTTGAAAGCATGCCATGTCATGCCCAGCCAGGTGCTGGTGGTGTTTTGTCATGTACATCAATGCCAAAATCTACCCTACATAGCCCTGCTGCAGCCACTGATGTAAGTCCACTTGTGCACCTACTCATACTATGGATATTCAAGGCTCAGAATTGTTGTTAGAATCCTGCAGTGGCAATCCATGTTGCATGATATAAAACACCATTCCATCTTTCGGTGCAGCCCCAATGCTACATACAGGTACTGACATGTTAAGATTCTACCCCTGATGCCTACTCGGATTATGACTAAAGGTAGTGTAAAACACAATGTTTATAAAGAGGTGACAGTGTATGATGTCATAGGTTATCAGGACATGTAGATTATCAGTGTGCTCTGGGTCTGCAATGTCAATGACTTTACCAATATAGACATCTTTCTCCTTGTGCTTGTAGTAGATATGACACATCATAGTACATGTGTTTTCACAGACATTGCCTTATCTGTTTCACATGGACATATAGCTAGTATAAGTCTTTCTTTTCAGACTCCTTAATGTCTTCTGGTTGTTTGTCCTGTGGCCAGTCAGACTCAGCTGTCCAAGGGACCATATCAAAGAGCTACTTGCTGGGTCATTCTGCCACTTTTTCATGCAATAGCTCTATTACTAGCATTAAACTCCAAATACAAACTGGTTCACTCAATATATGATTGAACCTCACTAATAAAATCAAAGTCCCATCTTTGGTCTCTGTCTTATCACCATAGGAGTCCAGAATGTTTCTATTCTTCAGTACATTCTCATATTTATTTGTGAAAAAAATATATTATGCTTACCCAGCATATATTTAATTTCCCATTCAGTAATATTTAAGATTATAACCTCATATAAATGCCCATTTTAAATCAAAATTCATCCTGAGTAAGAGCTGCTTAACATTTGTAAACAGTCACGCTTCTCTACCTTAATAGGAAGCATCTCTGTGTCAGTCACATGAGGGATGGATGATGATTTCAGCACCAGACCAGGAATACAGTGATGTTCACTAATATACAAAGTGCTTTATCTTGATCACTACACCCCATTAGTAAACACTTTATCATAAGAAGCACGCTTCTTTTCCTTATTACCTCTTCTTTCTCCCCCCAGAATGCTCTATTCATATAATTTCTGAAAAATTCTTCCTCAGATTATGCTCTTTCAGTTACTGCTTCCATTCTCTGAAGCAAATTAATTTCCAATACCATAAACCCACCTCCCCAGATGTGAAACCCAAGGCCTGCACAAATTATGCAAATGCCATTGACCCACAACTGCAACTGGACAAATTGCAATTCCTTTCTCCCATGTTTCTGCTCTCATACAATTTCCTATTCACAAATATTTAGAAGCTCACCATTTCAACTGTGTGCCAACAATCAGCTGAGTCTGGTGTGCATCATACTGCAACTTGTTCAAATTAAGAATCCATTATTCATTTATATTATCAATAATATAACAGTACCTGATATAAGCTGTCATTTTATTTCCTTATAACTCTCCACTGTAGGTTGTAATCCCTCAGGAAAATGCCTCATCTATCTGTGAGTAGGCAACATAACAAAATGCTGCTCATACTGAGACCCACAACCAATCTGTTAGGGTTTTCTGCATTACAGTCAAGTTTGTAAGTTCATAGGTTACAAGTAAGCTTACAACCAAGGAGGTCAGACAGCCATATCAACCAATATCACCAGGTGATTAATATTTTCTCCCATTAAGCAGATTTTCCCAACATATGCCATGTGGGAATTCATGATTACCCATCCACATCCAGACAGGTTTTATAGGTTGGTAGGGAAGTATTTGGCTTCATATCCAAGGTAAGTCTATTCTCAAAACGGGATCCTTTGAGTTAGGTCTCTCTTACATCAACCGATATTGCTATTATTGTACTTTGTGTTTAGGTTTCTAGAGTGAGAATTTTCTTTTTCAATAAATCTGTTTACACAAAGGAGTTCAAATAGAGTGGGGTACTTCATAGCATAAAAAGCTAAACAGGAATCACCCCTCATGAACCTGTATGAAATTAAATCAAGGGATAGTGCTTTTTAGTATATCTGAGTAATTAATGGTACTATGACCTGACGTCCTTCTGGGGAAGAAATACTGGGGTCTATAGAGTTGATTTAGATGCTTAATGAGGTAGGGACTGAGGAGATAATTATATTCAGTGACAGGTCCAGTCAGAGAAGAATGAAATGAGGCTATAACTATTTTGCAACTTGAGGAGATACCATGAATGATATGCTGTGAAAAGCAGAATTTTCTAGCCATGACAGAAATGTCATAATCAAAGGAGAGTTTGTCAACATAGGTACCCAAGTTTTAGATGTCTAGGACACATTTAAGTAGAATGTTAGCTATGCATTATGTGGTGTTGATGTTAGATTTAGCAAAGGAAGCTATGCTGCATTTCCTGGTGTTAAAGGTAACTCATTGATTAATATCTTATACTCAGCTCACCTTAACTCATAAAATCATCCATACCTCATCTGCCTGCCCAGCAATTACACCCCTACACCAATGCTATCTTCCAAATCCTCCCCTCTCCCAGTCAAATAACAAACAACTGCTTACTATCTACAAATCACAAAGGGCTGCTGGGTAGAGTCTTCATTCCAATAATGTAGCTAGAACTTGGTATAAAATTCCTGTATCAATCAGGTCTATCACACACCTTTATCTTTTGAAACCATTACTAAAAGACTTGGACATAGCTGTCTAAACACCCTTCATCATCTTTCTTATAAAGCACTAAATCTACATTTCCCCTTTTAATAACTCACTTTAATATACTTCTTAAACTGCTATACCTACTTCTAATTAGCACAACCAGATTGCTAGTCAATTAATATTTCCCTGTTAACATTCAAACTTGCTTATCTCCTCTAATACTTCACTCTCTATTGTATTTCTTATATCACTCCTCCTATCATATACACCACTCTTCTATCTATAACATCTCACTACTAGGCTTGTAAATTTAATGTTTGTGATATCAATACAAATTTTATAATACTGACTATTATGCTATATATTCACTGAAACTGCATTATAAATGTTGTCATTGTAAGTACTTATTGGATGAAATATGATACATTGGAGCTTTTCTCCCTGGGTCTCTGCTGAAAAAGGGCACCTGTGCCCAATCAGACTTACCCGGTAAACAAATGTTAGTAAATAAGTAAAATGAAAATACACCAAGCATTTGTTTGGTCCAATCCTTGCCTGGTAATTTGAATATCAGAATGGGAATAGATAACTATCCTCAGCTTGCAATAATCAGCAAATGCAATTAGGCATTGGCTCCTGCTATCAGTTATTTTTCTCAAAACTTTTTTTTTATTTTTCAAATACATTTCAATGAATTCCATAGTATTTATACATAGCATCTTAAATAACTATGTACACTATTCACTTTAGCCGGACACTATAACAGATCTTAATGTATATAGTTACTTTATAAGTATGTCCAATCCATTATCAGAGTGTCTGATTAATTATTGTATAGTGTCAATCAATGATAAGACTTTTCCCCAAGGGTTGTTGATAAATGGCTTTGAATAAATTATTAGTTTTTTAATTTTAATTTCCAATAATGCTGTGGTCTTCAGTAGGCTGTAGAATTCTTCCAACGTTGGTATTGTGTTTGTATTCCATCTTCTTGTTATACACTTCCTTGAAATTACAAGTATAGTCCATACTATGTGTGTGTTTGACCTATTCAAATGAGGGCCTTCATTCACATTTAATAATACAAGAGCTTTAGTTAAATAAAATGATTCATTAAATAAAGTCTGTAGAAAGTTATTAATACCATTCCAAATGGCTTAATTTTAACACAATCAAAGAAAATGTGGTTTTAATCTGCATTGTGTACTTGCTCACATCTCCAACATATTCCTTTTATGGAAGAACTAATTTTACTGATTCTATCTGGGGTTAAGAATGCTCTGTGCAAGCATTTCCAATTAAAAGCTTTCCAGTATTGTTAAAGGATATATATTTTATTGATAACAAGATATTTGTTTTAATAACTTCAGTTAAATGTATTGAGTGTCCTTTTGTTATATATTTCCAGTATGAGATTTTGGGTGTTGTTTTATAGTTTATCAATATTTTGTAAAATTTTGAAATACTGTTTCCTATGTCAAAGTCATTATATATGATTTCATATATGTATTTTGTAAATTTAGGTATTTCTTTAAATGAGGAATTGTTAATTATTCTACTTAAATCTTGTGAATATGATAGAATACTATGTAATGTTAGCCAGACCTGTTGTGGAATTTTGTATGTTGTTTTTATTACTTACATATCTAAAACTTTTAGTTCCTTGATACATTGGAGCCAAACAACAAATCCTTTCTGTTCCCAGGAATTATTAATTTCTCTATATATTTTATATGGAACGTTCTTTGTGAATATAAATGGTGTTAAAAGATCAAACCAGATTTTTAAATCTATATTTGCATTAATAATTTTCATAAATGAGTCAATGTAATAATTAACCATATGAGTTTTAGTGGGTTTAGTTATGTTATATTGCATACTAATACATAATATGTGCCATGTCAAATTGTTTTTATCTGTTATTTGAATTTTTTTTTTTTTGTAAATCACATTCATTTATTGATATTACAGTTAGTAATTCTTTCCAATTTGGACTTATCCACTCTGAGATTGTTTTAGGTAGTGATGCTTTTATATATGTTTCTGTATCAGGAAAGTTTAATCCTCCCTGTTTCCATGGTGTGATACGATGTATTAAAGCTATTCTGTTTATTTTGGAAACCATAACAATTTTATTAGACATGAATTTATTTCTTTAAGTATATTCCTTTTTCATAACAGTTGTATTGCCAAGGTTATATATAAGATCTTGGACAGTAAAACCATTTTTATTAAATGTAGTCTATCTTCAAATTTCAATATTATTTTGTTCCATTTTTCCACATAGATTTTAATTGTATTGATGATATTATTGTAGTCTTTTGAGACTAATTCATTATTATCCTTGCATAACTCAATTCATAGATATGTTAAGGTAGATTCTTGTTTCCGTATGATGTGATCCCCCTAAGTCTGCAGTTCTTTTTTTTTTATTTAAAAATAAAAATATTGATTTTGATTTATTGAAATGGAGTCCTAAAGTCATGTGAAATTTGTCAATTAATATATCTCATTCTTCTAATGTCTCATTTGTATTATTTAATGTTAGTCATATATCACCCGCAAATAGCATTACTTTAGAATTGTATTGTTCATAAACATATATTCCTTTAATTTTTATATTGTTACAAATGGAATCTTCCAATATTGCAATAGTCAGAGCAAATAGAATTGGTGACATGAGATATCCTTGTTTAGTGCCTTTTGTTATATGTATAGAATCAGAGGTAAAATTACCTAACTTGACATAGACTAAATTATTTGTATATATATTCTTTAGGAGAACAACAAAAAATGCAGGAAATTCAAATAGCATTAAGATTTTGAATAAATATTCCCAATTTAGGGAATCAAAGGATTTCTCTATATCTAAGCCAATTATGAGTGTTTATTTTCTTTATTAACATAATCTAATAATCTATAATAGAAATTATCCTTTTAATATTTTCATGTGTGCGTCTATGATATATAAGTCAAGTCTGATCACTATTTATTGTTTTGGATAGTGGTATTTTCATTCTGTTAGTTAATATTGTCATAAATATCTTATAGTCATTATTTAATAAAGATATAGGTCTATATGAGGAACAAAGATTTGGAGATTTGTTTTCCTTTAGAATTGGTGAGATGAAGGAATATCTCCAAGAGGGTGGTATTAAAGCTTGTGACTGAATTTCTAATAGAGTTTTATGGAAGAGGGATAGTATTTTTGAAGGAAAAAGTTTATATATTTCCATAATTATGCCACCTATATCTGGAGCTTTATTATTTTTACCCTCTTTTATTGTATCTGCAAACCTGGAACACTCTTCCTCACAATCTCACAGCAGTCTCCTCTCTTCCCTGCTTCAAATCCCAACTCAAAACACACCTCAAAACCCAGTGGCTCTGCCCCTGTAGCAACCCTGACTAGTCTACCTTTGATATCTAGGAACTCTCAACTTTTCTGCTGTAAATAACTAGCTTTCCTTGTGTATCTAGGTACTCGCAATTTTTATTTAGCTTTAAGAAACTCTTAACAAAATACACTCTCTATTTCTCAACTTCTGTTTCTACTTAATATCTAATGATTTTTGATGTATATATTATAACCATGCTTAAGTTTTTACCTGTTATTACAAATGCTTGCATGTGGAGCTTTTCTCCCCGGGCCTCTGCTGAAAATGGACATATATCCAGTTGGACTAGCCCAGTCAATAAATGTAAAATAAATAAAATAAAATAAAATTCTTTGTAGAATATGGGTGCTTGCAGATCTAGTTTTAATTTTTCTTTTTTTTTTTTTATATGAGAACATTTTTCATCTAGATTTAGTTGATTGATATGCATATTTTCTTTTTGGAAATGTTCCATATAGTGATTTCTATAGGCATCAAGAATGTCACCTATATCCTAAACAGTCTTCCCTTTCATTTCATGGAAGATAATTTTAATGTTATTAGATTTTGATTGTATTTTGATTCTTGTGGATGCATTATGTAGGTATTTGGGATAAGTGACCAAGGTATTCATTTTTAGTTTTTCTAAAGCTAAACAAGTTTTATGTGTTAGAATTTTGTTGTATTTATTGTTTAATACTTCTACTTTCTTTTTCATCTCCAAATTATTTTTTTCAGCTTTTACTGACAAAAGTTTGGATTGTAGCTCTAATAATTCAGAATTCCATTCTCTGATTTTTTTATACCAAGTTATGTTTTTTTCCATATATGTAACCTTTTAATGCATCTCATATCATTATTTTATTTATCTCTGTAGTGTAATTATCTAAGAAGAACTGTAATTCAGATAATAACCAGGTTATGAACTCTTTAATTTTAGTTATATATGCCAGAATTCTGGAGTTAAAGATTAATGGTTTGTACCCATTTTACAGTTTTAGTATCAATGATTTGTGGTCTAAAAAGAGGCAGGGAATGATTGAGAAATGAATGATTTTAGAGTGTAAGTCATGGGCAGCAAATATTTTATTTATTCTAGTTTGGGTACCAAATCTGTGATCTTGATGGAAAAATAAAGATTTATCTTCTTTAAATTTGAAAGTATCTACAAGATGAAATTATTCTATCTACTTGTTTAAAGTTTTTGATACAGCAGATATACACAGCATTCTTTTATTTGTAGTTTCAGAAATATCAAATATACAGTTAAAATTTCTTCCTAATATTAAGCTGCCTTTATAATAAATGGAAATGAAATCCAAGTTTTTTTTTAACAGTTCCTGTTCCAATGCGTGGGAACCAGTATAGATTGGCTAGGGCTCATATTCTGTTTTTATATTTAACTATTACTAATGCCATAAGGCCCTCTTTATCTTCATACTTATAAATGATTTCTGGGTTAATCATATTTGTTTTCCATAAAATTGTTACCCCTTTTGTCTTTGTTTTATAAGTGGATTGCGTCAACAGCATATATTCCTTAGGATTCCATTTGTAATTGTCATTTGTTTTGAAATTAGTTTCTTGAAGGAAGACAATTTGTGCTTTGCTTAATTTTAAATATTTCAGTAGATTTGATCTCTTGCTAGGATTGTTTAAGCCATTGGTATTTAAAGATAATAAAGTTAAACCCATCTTAGGTTATTTAGACTATGTATTTTTTGTTTTATTGTGACTATTAAACATTTTCCTCTGATAGCTATAAAGTATATGTTTGAGCTTTTAAAGGAAATTATCAGTTTTATACTTTGAGTGTTTACCAGTAAAGTAATGTTTTGGTCAGTTATAATAAAAATGTTTTTGTGAAATAAATTTAAATTAATACATGTTAACAATACTAAGATCTGCACTAGCCATGGAATGAAAATCATTCCTAATCTGATGTATAAACCTAAGTCCATCAGATTATCACTCATACCTTGACAATCCAGAACATCTGAGCTCCATAAATTGAATTATCATGTGGAGAATATTTGTAATAGGAATAAGCAATATGTGTATTACTTTGAACAGATATAGTACTATTGTAGATTAGACAGAATTATAATACAATATAAATGTCTACTTATTGTATAAGCAATTAATATTTGCATAAAAGATGGATGACAAGCAATTCAATCATAGTAAAGAAGGATGTATCATATATAAAGCCTCAGTAGAAGATTATAGCACACAGTTATTTAACATATTCACCCTTATTGATGAAGTCTTTCAAAACGTATTACTTGATATAAATAGATAGTAATAATAGTTATACCAGTTGTTTATAATACACTGTATTTTACTGGATATATCAGAAGTTTTATTTAATTGTTTACCAGCATTTAAGTAATCACTTTGTTTGTGGCTAACTTACTTAAAGCATCAAGTTTGTTTTCTGTGAACATTGATGAAAGTTAGTGCATTTTAATTATCAGTGCATCCCTCTTCCCCCCATTTCCTACACATTATGGTTTTCATATCTGTCATTTCTTATTATAAAATTAATGAAATTATAGGTTAAAAACAACAAATGCACTTATTGTGATTAATGATTACAAGTTCCCTTTCCATATTCATAAATTGCCATTTTATGGCATATACTGAAAGTTTTTAGATTTAAATGGCAACATTCTATTTCATATAATCATCAAAGTTTAAACTGAGTGATTATTGTCAATTTAATACTATTTGTTCAGAATGTGATTGTTACATTCTGTAACATTCCTAACTGAGGCATCTATTGTTTCCCTTGAACAACTTTGTCAGTTTGATGTCATGTATAAAACATTAGTTACCTTGGTAATAGCTTAAGTATTATGTATGGTCAAGATGGGTTACAAAACCACAATTAAAGTTTTAGCAATTATATGACTTGTTATGCACATTTACTTATATGAGAAAATCATCATGCTTCCCCTTGATGTTCAGTGTAGTGTATGTCATTTATGACAAGTTAAAACAGTAGTGTTATTATACACAAGCCCCTGTTATTAAACTGAGTGTCTATTGTCAATTTAATACTATTTGTTCAGAATATGATTGTTACATTCTGTGACATTTCAAGTTCAGGCTTCTATTGTTTCTCTTGAACAACTTTGTCAGTTTGATGTCATGTATAAACATTAGTTACCTTGGTAACTGCTTAAATATTATATATGGTCAAAATGGGTTACAAAAACTACAATTCAAGTTAAAGCAATTACATGACTTGTTATACATATTTACTTATATAAGAAAATCATCATGCTTCCCCTTGATGTTCAATGTAGTGTATGTCATTTATGACAAGTTAAGACAGTAGTATTATTACACACAAGCCCGTGTTATTAAATCCTGTCTTTAATATCTAAATTCAGCAGAATGATTCATCTTATATGACGATTATATATTTTATGTCTAGATTTACTAAAATCATACATTACATAACTATTGTGTTTTTTTTTTTTTTTTTGGCTGTTGTTTAGTTTTTTGAGAGACCACAAGCTGTAATGCTTATTCTTATTATTAGCTCCTTCCAAGCATGTTTATGCAGTCCATAGACTTTAAATTATGAGAGTCTTCTAGTTTCTTATTTGTTATAAGTATATTTCCATCCTTACATACACACATATCAGTACTTCAATCACAGGCAAAATACCCATCCAGTTTTGCCACAATACCATTCACTAGTTCGTGTGGTGTGTTTCTAGGCTGTTCTTAAAATATCTAAACCAATATTTGTCCTGTTCCATTTTACCTGCCTGTTCCATGCAGTGGCCACTCTGGCAGTGAATCACTCAACACAACTTCCATTCCCACATATATTTCCACAAAAGAAATCTGATGACTTTCTAAAACTTCCCAGCAACCCCAAACACCCCTAGAGTCAGCTATCCCCATATGCCCTACATGTCCAAGCAAGCTCACCTCCCAGACCACTGCAAAGGGTTCTGGACAAGACCAAGTGCTCTTAGTCTTTCACAATAACTCAGACTTCCACTCTTATGTAAGTCCTTAATGTGTTTGGACCAAAATACATTTTAAATATAACATTTCACTTAAGTATTTATTTTATTTTTTTATCATGAATCAACTTAATGAGCTAAACGAAGTGTTGGGAGACCATCAATATATGTACATGTGGTTTAAAACAGCTGTTTTATTTTATATATATATATATATATATATATATATATATATATATATATATATATATATATATTTTTTTTTTTTTTTTTAAACCAAAAACATTGCTGAGAATCATCTCGGAGGCTCTTCAGAGCCATTAAGTATTATCGTCATTCTGTCTCCATTACCTTAGCAACCTGGGAACATCTGTTTCTGTTATTGTGTCTGTGTACTGCATACCAGAGGCTTGCGATCCACCAGCAGCAAAGCTTCACTTCACTGCAACTTCCAGCCTAAATTCCTTCCCTTTCAGTGAGGCAGCAGCCAGGAAAAGAATGAAGAGCAAACAGATCAAAAAAAAAAAAAAAAACCTCCCAAGTCGCCACAGCAAGAGATAACACATTCTTCAAGCCTTCCCACCTCTCACTCAGCAGATATATAAACAAATTAGTCTTGCCAAAATATCCCAAATCACAGTTTTATCCACCCCCTTCCCCTGGATTCAGGCTAAAACACCAAATGTCTCTTCCTAATACACAAGCATAAGTAAACCTTGATCACAAGCTGCAACCCACAGCTTCCCTCAGATGAAAACGGCAACATACAACAGCTACATCCACACACACCATGTCAGGCTTAATCAAACCGCACTCAAAGCTATGATACCTGCCATAATTGATATTAACTATGTTTAGACAGAATAATGACATTTGTACTAGCTGCCAGACATGGCTGCATCCACGCACACCTTATCAGGATTGTTCAAACAGCACTCGTAGCTGTGATACCTACTATAATTGATATTAACTATATTTAGACAGAATAATGCTGACATTTGTACTATTTATTTATTTATGTATTTATTTATTTATTTGTTTGACATTTGTTGACTGGGTTGGTCCATCTGTGATGAAGCTCTTTTTCAGTGGAGACCCAGGGAGAAAAGCTCCATAGTTCAAACATGTGCAAGTACAAATGTATGATACATAACAATGTATAAGAGACTCCACAATACATAAAACTGCTTAGAGGTTATATACAATGTTAGCTAACTACATATAGTTAATAAGAAAAAAAATTACAGTATAGAGAAAACAAAATAATACATAAATTAAATAGTAGCAGGGAGTACAGATTAAAGTGTAGAAGTGGTTTTTGACATTCTACTGCTGAGGAGATTGGTACCAGTACAAAGAAAGTGTTGGGGTAGGAAGTTGGGGAAAATTTAGCAGTGATGAAGGGTGAGAGAGTTAGGATGGATGTAGGGTTGGGTACTTGTAGGAGAAAAAGAAGTGAAAGGATGGTCTGCCGAGATGGGTTAGTCAGGAGGCTGATAACAGAGGCACAGCTTATTTTTGCTAAAGTGATTTTTCACAGCCTTTTTGAATAGTAGTTTGGATCTAGTGTTTCGGATGTCAAGTGGGAGTTTATTCCGGTTTTTGGCAGGGTAATAGCTATACAGGTTTTTTCCTATGTTGCGCTTGGGTTTGGTTATGGACAGGAGGTGTTGGTCAGAGCTCCAGAGTGTTCTATCTGGGGTGTAAGATGAGATGATGGGTGATATGGTGAGGCAAAATGTGGGCTGGTATAGGATGGAATGGATTATTTGGATCTGGGAGAGATTAAGGTTGTGGGGGAATTCTAACCATTTCAGTTTTTGTAATGCTAGACAGTGATGAGAGGAGGATGGTAGTTCAGCAGCAAATTTTGCTACTTTGTTATAGGTGGATTTAAGTGTGGATATAAGAGAGGTTGGTGAGAATCTGAGAGCCATAGAGAAGGGTTGGTAGAAGGTATGCATGTGATAAAACAATTTTAGCTTGAGTAGAGAGAAAGTTTTTGTTTCTATAAAGAAGACCAAGTTTTGGTGGGTTTTTTGATTTTATTTAGTACATGCTGGTCAAATTTTAGCTGGTCATCAATGATTACCCCAAGTAGTTTAGTGTGGTCATCCACTATGATAGGTGTGTTGTTATGAGAGGTGATAGTGATGTTTGGTTTCAGGTGGGTCATTGCTTTAGATAGAAAGAGTAGGAGTTTGGTCTTTTTTTGAATTTATGATTAGATGGTTATGGTTGAGCTAGTTCTCGATAGACAAGAAGGATTCCTGTGTTTTAGTATGGAGTTTGGGAAGTATGTCAGCAATGGTGATAACTATAGAGTCATCACCATATTGCATTAGAGATGAGTGTGGGCTGGATATTGATAACTGATTAGTAAAAATATTGAAAAACAGTGGTCCTAGAATTGATCCTTGGGGTACTCCCATCAGTACTGGGAGCGCTGGAGAGATGGCTGAGTCCCATTTGACGGACTGGGAACAGTTGCCAAAATAACTAGAGAACCAGGAGATAGTGGCAGGGGATAGGTTTAATTGGGAGAGTTTCTCTAAGAGTAATGGATGGTGGACAGTATCAAATGCTTTTGATAGGCCAAGAAAGAGACAAGACTAAGAGCTTGCTACTATTATTCAACCAGGATATACATGACATTTCTAAACCTTACTTTAACTAAAGAAGGCATTAGTCTCCATGACAGCATTTTTTTTCAAAACACTCTACTGTAACTGCTATTATATATGATGTTAATTTGTTACATTTGAGTCTGAACTCTGATGAATGGTTCCTTGTTGAATTAATTAATTACTTAAATTATTATAAGTAAAAACAATGAAAAATGAACAAGATAACTATTCATTGAGTTCAAGTAGGGGGATAGAAATGTCTATGTTTATATTATATGTTGCTTTGTTTGGCTTATATATAATGTAAATAGTAACCCATCTTGGCCTACCTTTGTGAAGAATTACTGGACTCTGAATATTCTGAATAAATCATTACTGTTTTTCCGTTGTTTAAGAAACCCTCCTTTTTAAAAAAAAAAATAAGAACAGATGACAAGTGATGTACCATTATCAGATGATACTTTGAGAGATGTAGTTGTATGAGTTATTTTTTGGGGGCAGCTATCTTGGAATCAGTTTTTTGTTTCTTCTTTCTTGCATCAGTCCAAGGATTTGTTTCTTTTATTCTTTTAGGAGTAGGGGCCATCCATTCCATTGATAGACACTCCCCCGGATTCATGAAGCTTGCACCAGGCGCAGGCATAGCGTAGGCGGCATAATGCCAAATATGTCCGCCAAGTGATTCAGGTACAAACCAGTCCCACGTGCACTACCGGCGTACGCCAGAGCTATGCAGCCCTTGGCATAGGTATGCAAATCACCCCATGTGCAGTGTCGCATCATGCTAATGAAGGCATACAGCGATTCACGAAGTGGTGCAGGCGTAGCACAAGCCCATGGAAATGTAAACCAAAAACCATGGTTTACATTTTCCCAAACAGAACATCGGAGTTATGGAAGCAGACCACACGCATGTATTACAAAGTTAACATATGACAATGGAGAAATACACAGCCAATGGCACAAGAAAAGATGCACAACACCTAAAAAACATTTAATGTCATGTCCACAGTAACGCACAGTACAGCAGGGCATGTGTGTGCAAACAGGAATACAAAGGAAATATATAAAAATGGCAGAAAATCACAATGAAAGATAAATTAGGATTACACCATAATATGCAATGGTAGGCATGGCACACCACAAGCAAGGCGCAAGGGTTGCCAGGGGCCCGTGACAGTGTTTGGCACTGTAACTATGAATTAGTAGTCAATGCCATGCAAATGAGGCAGGTAATGCTGAATCGCAAACTTTCCACCGGATTAAGGGTGTACCTGACGGTGCAGCGCTATAACACCGAGGAGTGTATCAAAGGTGATACATGACATCAGCAGAGGGGTGTGCCACCATATCAGTAAGCACATTGGAGCAATGCAAATCTGGCCTGGCCATTGCTAAGCAAAGCTGAAGGACAGGGGTGGGGAGGAGGGTATAGAACCATTTAGCTGAGAGCACACATGGTGCCAGAAAGTGCATGTGTATGAGGATGAACTCGTGCCCGAAACCCGGTAAGCGGATGCACGCGCCGCGAACAATAGCACAAACAGGAAGGTCAGGGGAAGAAAAGAAGTAAATGCCAAAGCAGGGTAATTGGCGTACTAATGAGCAATTAACACTAATCAACACACGATGGCCAATCGACGGCAGTGTACAAGCCTGCATGCAGAAACATGCAAAACAGGATAGGGGAGGCATAGGATTGCAAAGAAAGGTGTGGAGGACCTGGAATGCAAAGATAGGAGAGCTGTCATAGCAGAGCAAAGCAAACCCACAGTAGATCGACAATAGCACACATTACGCAAGATAAGCCAGGTCTAGGAAAGTACAAATGAAAGCAGACAGCTGGATGCATGCCAGCAAATGGTAGGTGTAACGTGCACAAATGTAAATGGAAGGGCAGGAGGTAATTCGCGGCATCTAAATGTAATGCAACACCAAAGGCAGCACAATAGCGGTTTCGTAAATAAAACACAGAAGATACCCTGTAGTCACGATCATACATACACACCCTATGACATCATCAGTGTTCACAACAGAACAGTATAAAGTGAGAAAGCACCCAACACACACCTGTGTATTCCCAAACACCGCACCATAGGTGTAAACAGATGGGGAACTTTTAAAATGTACATGTTGGGAGCTGCCATAGCTGTGATTCATCAGCATGTGTTATAGACCAACGGTGTTGTGGAGGATGATTCCGACAACCACCGTAGGCCTCGGAGGAGGAGAAGAGTGTTCAGACCAAGGGTAACCTACCAGGGGCTACATGATCTGGAGATAGTAGAGCATTACAGGGTGGACAGGGACATCTTACAGCAAATAGTAGAGCTGTGCCGGCTACGCATGAGAACCAGAAACAACAGAGGGAACCCATCCCAGTGGACACGAAGGTATGTGTAAGCTTGCAAATACTAGCCACAGGTACCTTTCAAAGGCCAACTGGAGATATAATGGGGATCTCACAGGCATTGGCATCCAGGGTACTACACCAGTTCCTGGATGCCATGTTACCACATGCCAATGAGCATATACACTTCCCCGAACTCAGGAGGAGTTGGCCAGCAATATGCGTCACGTCCACCGTGTGGCAAACTACCCAGAGGTACTGGGTGCGATAGACTGCACGCACATACAAATTAAGTCACCACCCAGTGAGTATGGTAGCAAGGGATTCCACTCCATCAACTGCCAGGTTGTGTGCAATGCCCAGGGCATTATCATGGATGTGTGTGCTGGCAGCCCTGGAAGCTACCACGACTCCCATATCTGGCATGCCTCACAGCTGTATCAGGTATTTGTCAGGGGGACATCCCACAAGGTCACCTTGTGGGGGATGCTGGCTATGCACTGGAGCCATGGATGATGACCCCCATCAGAAATACACACAGACCAATGCAAGGACGCCATAATGAGGCACACGCACAAACCAGAAGCATCATAGAGTGTGTGTTCGGGATGCTGAAATCATGGTTCCGGTGCATGGACACATCTGGTGGAGCCTTGCAGTACTCTCCAGGCATGTGTGCCCACATCTTCATAGTATGTGCCATGCTACATAATATGATCCTGCGTAAACAGCTGCAGCAGGGTCATAATGGGGTAGGGCCTCACAGCCCACCACAAATGCCAAGGCCAACACAGGCACAGAGGGATCCAGACCACGGACACACTGTGCCAGCCCCAGTAGGGAGACAGAGACGTGCCCAATATGCCTATGCCTTGGCAAAGAGGGAACATATAGCACATACCTTGATAGTGTAGGCTACCACGGACTGACACCCCTCCCCACCTGCACACAGTAACATGGATGGCACACAAACACGACTACCTGTAAATTGTGATGTATAGGTGGCCCACTGTGGAATCCTACATAGGCAGCCCTCAAACATTGTACACACAACAGCCATGGAAACAAGGAACTGTCAACACCTGAACAGTAGATGCACCCATCAGCATCTGTCGTTGCTGTGTGTATAGGTTCCCAGGTACATCGGTAGGTACACGCCCGATTGTCAGAGGCAAAACACCAAACGGAGCAAACAGTGACACTCGTCGCCACAACATCGAGTAAGCAGCTGTCGCGTACTGGAGCAGAAGTAATCGTGGGAGCACATGTGTGTAAGCACTGTCCTACACACAGTCATCACAGATTACCCGCCGTGTTACTGAGGGGCTCCACAAAATGTAATCATGGATGTAGTGTGAAGGCAGGGGATGCACCCATGACAGGCAGTAGTCACCCTGGCATGCTGCATCCATGGTCGTATGAAGGTGTAGCAAATTATCGTGTGTACCTAATTGTGATATACATACCCAGTGCTGGAGTACAGCCAGTAAACATCACATGGACATACCATTAACTGGACCCATCAAGCTGTAAACTAACGGAGTCATCCATGTGAGTGTAGTGTGGAGTAACTGCTGCAGTGTACTGCACATACAAATTGACATAATTCGTGTACAACCCCCAGATGTCCAAGTGGTACATGCAGTGACTGTCGTGCATGTTCCTGGTCCCTTGTCCTGCAAGGGATGTAACATAATCCCGACGGCAAAGGTAATGCAGTCCGGATGCAGGTCATCAGAATATGTATAGCACACGTTAGCGGGAATAAGCGTTGCCCACAGCTGGTAAGCGATGTTTAAATACGACTATACGGATATGCGCGAAACAGGGCTAAGTGTCACCGACCACTGCGCAGATCATGGTCAATGATGTACAGAACAGGTGACACCAGCATTAGTCACCCCTGAACAAATAGCACCTGCTCTGAAGGGTAAAATTACCACTGCCAGGAATGGAACAGGCAGTCATGTACACAATCACCCAACACTATTGCTAGGCAAGATGTACATACGGTAGGGTTGCCACAGTTCAAATGACCAATGTAGGACATATGCCAGATGTCAGCAGGATAACACCCACCCAGCCAGGACAAAAACCAGAATGACAGTGTTTTGCATAGATAAAAAGCTTATAGTCTAGTAATGGTCGCAGGTACGTGTTCCGTGTCCTGTAACATGTAGGTGGGTCAGATACAGAATAAGTGCATCATGCAACTATGACATAAACTATAGGGAATATGTTTGTCCCAAAGTCGCAGGACATTTGCTATGTTCACAAATATTTCGCAGGACACAACTGCACAAAGAGGGATTGTCCCTCGCAAAGTGGGATGGGAGGTAATCTTAACCTATGGCAGGTGTGTAATGTGACAGGTACAGACACAAATGTGTGGAGTCTAGGAAACACAGTATACACTGACAAACACACAATGAAAGGCTTAGCGTGCCTGTCACCACCCCTGTCCGAGATATGTATATATATATATATATATATATATATATATATATATATATATATATATATATATATATATATATATATCTACACATATATAATACAGATCAAAAGGGCGATAGTGTGATATATGTCGATATACAAGGGGTCACTGGCATCTGCAAATATATAGATAGGTCGACGATATTCTAAACACTTTGAGGTACAAATAAACAGGATACCATCAACTATGGAACGTGTCACACACCGACACGCGTAACCAGGAGGATTAAAGACAGAAAGAACACAGTACTGGAACAGTAGAACCGCGAGCAATAGGACGATAGTAAGGACATGTAGTCACCACTGTCGGTGGTGCGGTCCATGTAGGTACCGTGTACAACTGTGGTTGTGAGTGATGTAGCCTGTGTATGTGTGTGATGAGGGTGCCATGTGTGTTCCCGTGTGACTAAAGTGTGTGTGTGTGTGTCCGCATAGTGTGTCTGTAGGTGGCAACTCAGAGGTAGATGATTACGGTAGGTGCGGGTATAGCTATCGGTAGGCATGCGGTAAACACCTGTCCCACATTGGGAGGGACAGCCCCCCCTGGAAAGGTGTGTCCTGACATGAAACATTAGAAAGGGCAACTGTCTGTGAGTGTAGGACATTAGTATGTCCCACATAATATGCAATAGTTGCAGGAAATACTCATGCCTGTATGTAAGAAACGGAAATGTTACATGCAAACTGATAAGTAGTGAAGGACCAAGAACAATAGGTATGTAATGAGGATAAAAGTATGTGCTATCCTGTGTACTGACTGTGGCCATATGTCAGCCTGTAAACACCACTGTGTGACCCGCAAGTTTCCAACTATGGCCATATGAAAAGGTGGCAAGCCATGTGACAGAGGGTCTGACACCAACACCACTGCAATGACTGCAAATATCTGGGACAGACATTCATGGGATAGCATTCATTTACAAATATCCCTGCACATATCGCCGTACATCCGGAGGTATGGAAGTATCAACCGCACCTGCATACCATATAGAAACCAATTAACAACAGCCCACAGTAAATTCCCATAATAGAAGTCTATTAAGTGATAGCACTGTAATTAGGGAAGTGGCCCACACACATATATATGTACTATGTAGAAATGCAAGCCCCACAAAACCGTATATGCTACATACACCTGCCTACATCCCCCACACTGTAAACAATAGCAATACAGACCGTAACCACAGCCTAAACATCTAGTTACTAAATTACATCTGCTGAACCGTTGACATACCTTGTGAGAGACATTTAAAGGCACCATGCAAAATTGTATCTGTCGTATAACGGAACAAACGGCGATGTTACAGGTGTTTGCAATAGTCCTTTATCAGATGGGTGGGATGACAGGTACAGTCACAGGCAGAATCACACACAATCCACGGGAGACATGACCCCAAAATAGACTTGGCTCTACACAAAGCAGTTGCAATTACACACAACAAAACACAATATAGGCTGTCTCCCCGAAGGCAGGGCAATTGGCCAACGCCCAGGTGGAGAATTCAGTTATACCCCACTGCTGCCACATAATTGGTGAATGGAATAGCTGCACAGCTGAAGTGCATGTAATTAGTCACACCGGATCACCAATTGGCGGCAGTAAACCACATGTTGCAGGTACAGACGTATATAAGGATGACTTGCCAGATATGCAAACTGTATGCTCATACCATATAACAGTTGAAAGAGTGATACAGAGGAGCGAGATAGAGATGAAACACCAGAACGATATCAAGGTATGTATAACACTAACTGTATGTATAGTATGTTCTGTATTACATAATGTCAGTGTATGCATAGCCTGGTTTGCAGTAATTAACAGTGTCCACCATGCATAAAGTGGGGAATGGTATTTATGTAGTGATGTCTCGCTGATCATACTAATGCTTATAGAAGATGTGTGTCCAGCAGTGGGCCACATGGTAAACAGTACAGACACCACAAGGGATGCAACATGACGGCGTTAAACAGAACAATGACATACGACCCAACGTCAGTGGCAGGGTATGTCCAATAAGTACGTGCCACAGAAGGGGATAGTATATGTAGATATACTGTAACAGTACGCATGTGCATGGGCATATAACATCAATGACATGTCTAAGGTGGACCCTCTGTGCAAGTAATGGTTGAATTATGGGATACCATGTAAAACATGTGTAATGTATAGTACAATAGATTGATACGTCCAATATGTTACACAGGAGAACAGGCATATGATGCATAACAAAGGTATCATATAGTGATGTGAGTAGTATGTTATTAAGATATGTATAAACAGTTATGATGAAATAACTAGGTACTCCACTCTCTGCATTTGCAAAGGATGCAAACATTACTCCCATACTAGAACAGCAGAAGAGATGTGACAGACAAACATGAACATGATTGGTGTGTACAATAACAGTATACATATGGCCCATAGTCATGGGACATTGTAATAGCGTGACAGCCAATCTAACTGGAAGGGCTATACCAGTAACCATGCACAAAGGACATGTAATAGCTGCACAGGTTCATAGTGGTGTACCATGCAGTCTGGCAAGTCAATGTGTAACAACAACTACAGTGTGCACACCAGTGGCACCTCTCCAAAGTAGTGTCCTGTGAACAGAAGAGCCATGTGTAACCTGCATCACTGCACAGTACAGCCACTGCAGTGATCCCTGGCGTACATGTGTCCACCATCCAGCAAGCGAGGTATCACATGAACACTGCTACTGACTGTCCATGTGTGATGTACATAGGAAACATGTCCCAAAGCATGGTGAGTGTCTGGTCTGGGAATGCAATCCCCAAGCACATGCCACACATAGTCGCGTGTGTGCACATATTCATGAGCATTATGGTCATAGTGGCTATTGTGTATGTCGTGTATGTGGAGTATATCCATAAACATATTTGCAGACATGGGCCCTGTCTTTGCAGCAGACGTCACCCCTGAGTATGTAGTTTGCAAATGTGTACAGACGTGGTGTCTATACATAAGCCGCATACATTAACAGTTGTAGCTCAATAAACATCATGGCGTTTTAATGTTGGGGTATGTAAAGATGTTGTGTAAGGTACACCCTACATGGGGTGTTGTACCCATGGATGTGTGTATATGTCTGGTGTTCAGAGGTACAATGGGTGCCTATGTACCAGCTACACACCCAGGACAGACATGTGTGAACACGTAGAAGGATATCCATGCCACAATGGCAATGTGGTAATCACAGGAGTGTGTGCGACAAACATGTGTCTTACACACATGTACAATGCAACATGTATGTAGGGGACTAACACCTATGTGATAACCAGTGGGAGGATGGTGTACTGCAAAGGTGATGTTCACACCAAATGTCATGCAGGTAGAGGCCATGATGTTCATATCGGTATCTGTCACAGTGACACCCATATGGATGGGGTCTGTATCAGCTGGTGGAACAACAACAGCACTGGGTATGCAGTGGTCTGTAAAGCTAGGCAGGGAAGTCCCCTCAGTGGTAGCCTGTACCTCAGGGAAGCATATACCGAACATGAGGTCCCCATGACTGAGGACTGTGGTAAGCCAAGTGTAACTGGATTGCAGTATGTGATATGGTATGCCACCCTCAGTGTGTGTGTCCTGTCCATTAGCCACATCGCATAACATCCAGAGACATATGTTGTGATGTGCAGGTGGATGTGTATGTAGTCAATACCAGAATGGAGAACGGTGCTGAATGGCAGCGAGAGGAAAATGCAGGCTGTGTGGACACCTGTGTTGTCATCAACAACTCTGGCAACTGTAGGAAAGGTGTTCAACAGGTGTAGGAGGCATGCTGCGGCCCCAACAAGACCAACCCAGCTAGCATCAAAGGACTGGAGCACAACAAAGACTTGGCGAATGATGTCCATGATGATGTGCCCTATAGCCGTGCATAACAGACCAGTGAGGTGTGTAGGGCAATAGTCCCAGTCATGCAGTGTGGTACCACCTGTGAGGAGTGTTACTGTTGCTGTGTGCCAGTCAGGGGCCACAATGTCTGGTACAAGGCTATTACTGAATATGGTGTCCCAGTGGGGAGACATGCTGTTCAGAGTTCTGTGGGCATCACAGCCTGGGATATTGTAGGGTGACAAGGGGCCTGTGTCCTAGGACATATAGAGTGCAGGTCAGTACTGTGTAGGTGTGACTGTAGGTACACCGCAATGTACCTGCAAGGAATGTGGCCCTGCAGGGAGTGAGAGGGTGTAATGTTAGCAATGAAGCCATCAGACAGCATGTTGCCAACATCACCTGTTACTGTCATGTTCCAGAGTGACAGTTGTATGTGTGAGCAGATGTGGGTATTGCATACGACTACTGACATACCACCATAATGCACTGTGGTACATCTCGGAATCTGTCGCAGTAATGTGTATGTAGCTAGTTATGGTGTATGTGATGTGGGATCCTGTGGCCCTACCGAGGCTGACCAGTGAGTCACCCCACCCATAGAAATGTACACCACTGTGTAATAGCCCCCACCTGTTGTTGTAAAGTATGTCCATGGGACTGCACCCCCAGAGTGTTGTCTGTATTCTGGTGTGTACCTGCATGGCTCTGTGTGGAATAGCATGAACCACATTGTCGTGTATGTGCTATTGAAGTGCACTGGGGTATATCTCAGCATTTGCATGTGCATTGTCCACCTGCACGTGTGTCACGACAACAACTACCGCTGTCATACGACATATGTAGTTGGTGTTGTAGTACTCATCTACTGTGTATGCCGTGAAGTGTGTGGTGTAGGTATGTGGCTAACAAGGGTGGGTAGCAGATGTTCGGATTCCAGCAATGAGGGGATAACCGCAGGTGTGGAACAGCAGTCACATGTTGGTAGTGTCCATGTCAAGGATACTGTTGGTCTTGGAGATGGTGTATGGGTCAAACCAGCTGAGCGGAGGTTATGACTCATGCACAGTGTACGCCTAATGTGTCAGTACATGTGTGGCTATCACAGTTAGGTGTGGGTTACTGTCAGTCTCACATTAGTAGCAGCAGTAGTTCCGGACACAGTTATATGCACGTGGAGCACCTGTGATGCATTGTGCGAAGTAACCCGCCGAGATGTGTGTACAACATAGTGGAATATGGGGACACCTCAGCTGTGGGTGTGCCAGTCCAGGTACGTGCCTGAGAGATACGGTCTTTCTATACCCAGTCATTGCAGGTGTGCTCTGCAGAGCCAAGAGGCAGGTCCCAGTCACTGCAGAGATATTGCAGTGGTGCAGTATCAGGTGTGCCTTGCCTATGTGCATCACAAAGGATGATGTCAAGCATTGCGTGACATGACCACATGCTTCGCTAGCCAGTTTTGGTGGTGACTGTTACTGGGCACTCTGCAAGACAGGCAGTATAAAAGCAGCAAGAGTCCAACATGTGATCTGTACTCCCAGGGCTAACAGGTGCAGGTCAACTGTGCCACAGCATCATGTTGTTTGGCCGGGTCTGTCAAAGTGGACGTATACTAGATTCCTGTGGAATGACAGCAGAAGCATGGACAACTGTTGGGAGTGACACAGTCATTCATAGTACAGTGGTAAAAGGTCCGGATGACCGCAAAATGCTTCCCAGGGCATGGACCACACCATCAGGGCAACAACACTGGTGAGCTATTGCATGTCCCTGCACACGTAGTCTGCACCCTCAGTGACAACGTCTGTCACACAAACATGGAAGGGGAGTCACATCGTACCTGCTGACTTGTGGCATGTCTGCATAGGTTATGTTGCAGAACCAGTTACTGGACAGCAGGATGTAAGTGACTATCGCCTTGTGTAGCCTGCTGAGTGGAACAGCAGTGTGACTGCCGACAGTCACCTAAGACAGGTGTGTTGTGTATGTTATGACACCCTATTGGCTGTATGTGATGGGCATACGTGTCTGTGGGCTATAGGTTGGTGTGGTTGTGTTTGGCGATGTGGGCTGTTGTCGGTGCCCACACAGAGTATGGAGGGGTACTGTACAAGGTATCTCCATATGTGTGGCCTGTGGTAGGGATCATGTGAGACCATGTGATATGTGGGGTGCGTTGCCAATGTTGCACAACCCCACATGACTGTCAGGTGCAGTCAGGGTTGGTGACAGTATAACCCACAGCAGGGCTGCATATGTGCATCCTCCACAGGCTTTACTGTTGTATGTTGGGAGGTGTGCATTGACTGTGGACATGAGAATAGCTCTATTGCCACATGTACAACATAGTCATCATAGTGACAGGCAATTGCACCGGTATGTGCCAGTTGTACATGCCTGTATATAAGTGGTACATGGCAGGTGGACACTCCGTAGAAACCACCATGTCTCACGAGGTATGTGAGTGATGTGTGTACGACAGCTGTTGTACAGTTATCATGCTGGAAATGTATGGACAGACAGTGTACCTGTGAGGACTGTTGTGAAATGGGTGCTAAACTAAGCAGTAGCTCATAACGTGCCAAGAAGCTCTGAACAAGTGCTGAGCATGCCCACACATTACAGATAGGGTGTTGTATACTATCAACCCACAAGTGTTGACAACAGTCATGATTGGTGGCACCGCATCAGAACACTGCCGGGTATGGTCTGCAGGTCCATGAACCATTATCAATGTAGATGTTAGCAGTACAGATGTACAAGACAGTATGGATGTTTGGCTACAGATGCCTGTGTATGTCACAGGAGTGTTCTACTAGTGGCCTGTTGACAGACTCACAACTACCAAAGGTGCTACAGTGACATGTGCATATCACACGGTGTCAGCTACAGTAAACCAGGGTTAATGTGTTGTACCCCACCCGCATTGTAGCCCATACCACACAGACAAATTCAGCCATCTGTGTATGTGATGATGTGAATGGCCATGACCTATGGGCAATTGTTGTCACAGTGTTGTGAACAACATACAGAATGGGCTGTGTGTGTGATGTGTGTGACATATGTGCACATTCTGGTGGATGATATCAGCAATGACACCACTAGAGGAATACCCCGTACCCATTAGGAAACACCTAGGCTGTGGTCAACAGTATGGACACTGTGTTAGGGATGGTGTAGTGTAGTACACCTTCCTGAACTGGAGACATCTCCCTGGCCCTTTGGGTAGTCATCTGAGTTACCCATGACATGACAGGGTGATATCCATGTGCACGGAGATCATTGGATAGGCATACACAGCACCCGTATGACCAATATTAGAATACACATCACCCTCCAGGGGTAGGGCCCATGCGTGGATGGCCGATACCAGCCTCCACAATACTCACCTCCAGTATGCAGCATGCTATTCACCTTGCATACAGACATATGCTGCACTATGCTGTTAGACATGCTAAATGCCCATAGTCTGATCTGAAAGACATACATCATGGACAACCACCGTCCTATGACTAGGATGGCCACATGCTGGACAGATCCCTGTGCCATACCTGTGACATACTCCCGCCATACCATGCAGCCCTGTCCACATAGCTGCACATATCACCCCTACCATACATGGTGTGATGGCCGTATGGTAGATGTAGTATCATCTATCTGGATCAGTAATGTGTCACTGATGCCCCTTGTGGTGGCATAATGGGTGTTGGATACAGCTAGGAAACCCAGCCTGTACATGCTATAGCTGATAACCTTACCTGCGAATGACGTCCGACTAGCCATTGTCCCATGTCTATCACATGTGCAACACAGGTGATCCGTGGCAGGATGTTGAACAGCTGTGCAGTGTAGATGTCTATGGAAAAACAGATGCATGTAAAGGTTGCCATGCGTACTTGGTGCATTGTCACTGCCCAAGTCCAGTAAGGCTGTGTCTGTGTTGATATGTGACATATCCACAGCATCTAGGTCAGCAGCATTACCATAGATACATCAGGCATGGGTAGATAGGTAAGAACACCAGTGCATGCAAACAGACATGTCCACATGGAGACTGACGTCACATGCAGTAGGAACACTAATGAGGTCACACACATATATGGGGATGATATCTAATGCATACTGGGTGTTACATGTGTGGGACACATACATGCCAGTCGTGTTAGTGTCATGTCGATTTGCAAAGATAACTGTGCGAATGTACTAGAATGTATGTGCAGCAGTATCGCTGTACATGTCTGTAAATGTGACCTGTCACCTTCATCATGTCTTACAGATAATGCCGCATACACACCTACCAGCATATAACCGACAGGAGGATGATGTCGTAATACCGTACCTCCATGAGAACTATGCGGTGTTATTTAGCCACGTGCCACAGCATGCACAACAGCGAGATGACCTGTGGCAGGATCTTCACAGGAGGGACAACGAAGTGGGAGGCCACAACCGCACCTACCAGCAGGTGCACAGACACTGCACGGACATCATACATTATGCAACACAGTGTGCCACTGGAATCACAAGAGAACAAGGTGGTACGGGTGGTGGGCCACCCACCCAGCCTCCACTCACACACACAGAGGAGCTACTGGCTAGTCTGGGAACACCCTCAGAACAGCCCCCACAAACAATAGCTGCCATCGTGGAGGTGGGTGTCTCCCAACCAATGAGCCTGGAGTTGCCTGGTAAGTCAGTACTGAACATATGGCCAGTATATCCCACGTATGTGCATGTGTCAGTGTACATCATGTAATGTAACAACATATGCAAGGTATGTGGACACACATGCTTTATGCTACCCTGTGTATGCACCATACCCCTGAACTGTATGGGTATTTGCAGGATGTCCAGACGTCTGCCTCATATTGCCGGTGTGTTCCCCTTAATATCTGTCCCTTTCTGTCAAATAGCTGAGGAATGGAGTCATTAAATGATGACATACAGTTGTGTTTACGACTGCACATTCCGATGCAAACCCATGTGCATGCAAACCTATTGGTCTATCAAATATCCAGGTTAGTAAGAGCAATATGTCACAGTTGTCTCTATATGTCCCCCATCATAGTAAGCTTTGTCCATATTTATTGTTCTAAGAGGTTGAGAGGTATGGTATGCACACATGTGCTGACTATATGCTATTGTACAGGCGAATGTGTTAACCTGCACTGTGCACCTTGTGGCTGTCATACAGTCATGGATAATGTTCATACTGCTGTGTCACCCTATACAGGTACCCCTGGCGTGCCACACAGACAAGAGTCCATTGCAGGTGAGTCTATCATCAGTATCAGGCATGTCAAAGCATAGATCTATTCACCATGTGGCCAGTTAATACTTGGATATACAGGTCGCATCACCCATCATCCATGCAGGCCACCCATGTGCAATATATACAACTGAAATGATACACAGACATGAAACTACAGTATTTGTCATTGCTACATGTGTGTCCAGCTGTGCATACAACGGTGGAGGTGTTCTACAATGGAGGCATATGTACTATACAGTGGAACAAAATGTGTGGTACACAAACCAGTACCGCACAGTGAGCAGTGATATGGGCAGACCACAGGCGTCACCATTGTGTTATATGCCCCTGCAATGGTTTCACACATTGTGATGTTCCATCCGACATGTCCGAGACATGTAGCGGTTTGGTTGCAATATTGTCACAATTCCCCATATCCCATACCCCACATACCACACATACACCTGTTGTCTGCATAGCCCTGTGGATGGTGACATAACCAACATCTATGGGTGTATGTCATATGGGACAACACAGACATGTGTGATAGACAGCCATCACATACATGACCAACACATATGCACACATGGCCATGGGGGATGGCCAGAGACACATAGCCACACAGAAGACAGGATGTGGATACACCCTGCCCCACTTTGTCCACACATGGTCCAAGTACAGCCATACTAGACCGATTGTACAGGTGATGTGGTACGCTGCACATCATAACTGCTTGTGCACAGCTAGTGGAGGTGTCAGTGACATGTACCTCATAAGATGTGCTGAACATGATGTCTGTGTCATAGCATGATGGTAGTCACCTTCACAGATTCCACTGACAGTGACACCAGGCCACAGAAACAGTACTTCCCCCCCCTGCCGTAGGACATCACTGTTAGCTGTGCACCATGTGTGCGTGGTACATCAATGTCATGTGTGAAATGGTGATGTAATAGGTCTGCTATGTGTGGACATGGTTGCCAGGCAGCTAACACTCTGTAGTCATCATGCAGGGGTGTCATCTGTATGTCCTCCAGTGACCTGTCACATGACACAGCATGGTTGGGTGTGTATACACCTCAGAATCTTAGGTCACAATCCACAGGTATGTCATGGGTATGCATGCAGTTCTGGATATGCAATGTGTACATAACATGCACTGTTTAGCAATATAGATGCCTCATGATGCCATGCAATGGCACAGTGTCTGTACATCACACTGTACAGCAATGTAGATGGTCCTGTCCCCTACCATGCCCATGCACATTTGCTCAGCATGCATTCTATCTGTAGGGCATATGGAAAACACTGCAATGTGATACCCAGTACGATGCTGTACATGTGTCATGACACCATTATGTCAGGCATGCATGCATGTTAATGAACATGCCAGCAGATTACATGTCAAGGTCACGTCAGCCATGTGTACTGTTATCCTGTTCTGGTCCACATGGTGTATCACGGGGATGCATGCATACTACCATGACCGTGTGAATTGCATGGATAATGATATGACACCTGCCTGCTGTAGTGTGCATTCCAGGGGGTATGCTTACAAACACTATTGATGTCTGACCTGCATGCTGCCAGCTGTATCACAAGCATGCTGCATGACATCTGTCATCTCACATGCATGGTGTGTCAGTGTGTGTCAGTGTGTCAGTGTGTGTCAGTGTGTCAGTGTGTGTCAATGTGTCAGTGTATGTGTCAGTGTGTGTCAGTGTGTCAGTGTGTGTCAGTGTGTCAGTGTGTCAGTGTGAGTCAGTGTGTGTGTCAGTGTGTGTCAGTGTGTCAGTGTGTGTCAGTGTGTCAGTGTGTGTCAGTGTGTGTCAGTGTCAGTGTGTGTGTCAGTGTGTGTGTGTCAGTGTGTCAGTGTGTCAGTGTGTGTGTGTGTCAGTGTGTCTATTGTAATATAGAGTATTTCTTTGCATTCACAGGTGATGTAGGTGCATTACCCTCCTGCGATCCATCTGATAGTGTCCCCAGAGATGCTAGCAGTGATGAACATATGCACGAGGTACAGGCAGGGATGTCAGGGGTGGAATCTGTGCCAATGGCTGCCATCCCAGCTATGTCCCCCTCTTCCCCGCACACAGTTCAGCTGCTAACACATACCACATCTACAGTGGCCATAGAGGAAGGACAGTCAGCGTTTGTTAGCGTTGAAAAGGAACATGTGGTGGCTACAGAAGGTGTGTCTCCACACCATGGTGGCAGTATATTGACTGCAGATGTGCCACACAGGCATGTGGCTGGTGCTGATCGTAGGAGGACCTCTGGCAGACATGCACCTGCAGGACATAGTGCAGCAGCTGGGATCACCAGACACATGTTCCAGACTGTAATGGCGGCACAGGCACGTGCCGAATGGCAGAACAGAAAAGGGCAGAGGCTGCAGAGGGCTGCTATCAGTACCCTAAACAACAACATCCAGGCATTGGCAGGTGCTCAACAGCAGCTTGCTGATGTTCTGGACAGGCGATTGGGTGACATGGTCAGAATCCTCAACTGTGGCATGGCAATCCATGAGTGTGAGCTGTCTGTGCTGGAACATCTGGTAGGGGTGAGGCGTAGGACACATGGACGTAGGCCAGATACACCACCTAGTGCAGATCAATGTGAGAGTGCCACCTCACATGGCCGCTCCCATAGTTCCGGTAGCAGTAGCAGTGCAGCTGGTGCTGCGATGTCTACACCAGGTCACAGCAGGCCACATGGACGTGGCCCTGGACGTTCCCGGTGGGGACACGGTTCGAGTGGCCATGTGTCGTCAGCAAGTAGCCATTCTATACCTCTGCCTGGTAGTGCCCGTGTAACCCCTGGCAGGAGAAAGGACACGTGGCCATGTCCGGTCACAGTGAGCTGTACAACCTTGTCTGTACAATCTGGAGCTGTCCATAATACCCTTGTGTAGGCCTCACAACTGACAGAGCTGTGTGCACACATACACGCACACAGCAAACACAACTGTAGTGCTCTACAACACCCACATGCATACGGAACAGACATGTCCATTCAAATCACTGGCCCTTACCCACACACATGATGTCATCCATTGGTGCAGCCTATGCCCCTGGCAAACAGTATCACCCTATGCATATGATGAAGCCTGTGCCGCATCCCTGTCATCCACACCATCGGTGCAGGGATATGCTCATATGGTCTGATGCACAGGGTGAACAGAATAGTGAGAGGTGTATCTAACATTACTTGTGTATGCATATTGTGGGATGTGTATGTTGTATTGGTCGTGTGTGAATTCTGAGATGTGAGAGGTGTATCTAACATTACTTGTGTATGCATATTGAGGGATGTGTATGTTGCATTGGATGTGTGTGAATACTGAGAGATGTGTATGTGACATCAGTGGTGTACTGTCAACATGTACCAGTCATACCATGTAGTCCAGGTGCAGCATGCATTGTGATATGTTCACAGTATGTGTCTCGGTTACAACAGTAACAGCATGTTGGTAATGCCCTGGTTCCCTCCTATGGTGTACTGGCATGTGCCTACAGGTAGCAGTGTTTGCAGTCCCCCATGTGTAACTGTGGAGTACTCACAGGCACGTATGGCAATATCAGCATGCTAAATGCACCCTCAACCTGACTGTTGGACAGTCGAACATGACACAGATGTCCGAACATGACACAGATGTCCACACATATACTGCACCTAAAGCATGTGGTCAGTTGAACAGACTACAGCGGACAGAGATGTGACATACATACCGGAAAACATTACAGGTATGTTGACATGGTGCAGGGGTTCTACACAGCGGTCAGGCCAATCATGATGTTAGAGGCCACCTAATAACATGAGGCCACACTGTGTAGCAGTAATACCCTGTCACCGTACAGGTACATGGCCACATTCACGGGGTCTACAGCACTATAACACACCCCATAGCATTCATGTGTGGACCCTTGCCTATGAGGTCATCACCCTCACAGTACTTTGCACCCACACGACGTGGCACAGAGAAGGGACATGCACAGGTAGCCAGTATGGCTGGGACTAATGGCATCAACAGGGTAGTAGACTGCATCACCATGAGGGGTTAGTGATCCTGTTTCCACAGTATGGTAGCATACACCCTCACACCAAGCACCAGACAGCCATACATACATACATACATACACACACACACACACACACACACACACACACACACACACACACACACACACACACACACACACTGTGGTGACCAGATATGTATGTACAGATAGCTGATGTGTGTGATGCACCACACCTGCCGACCTCATGCTTTCCACACTGCAGTATGTACAGATCTCTACAACAGTGTACAGGGATGTCTTACATCTGGGACATAGTCCCCACCATATGTGGCATGTGTGGTCACACAAGTGGACACACATGGCAGTGCTGGGAATGATACACCTGCCATATGATGATCCGTTTGATAGACATGCAGCGGTACTGTCCGCAGTATGTGTACCAACGGTATGTCTGGCAATTGTGTGGCTATGTGCACACAGGAGGATGCCAGTGATACAGGTGTCATGTGACATACAGTTGGCTACACCTGACCGCTGTGTATGCATTAAGTCATCACCATCAAGTAACAGTGACATAGCGTACTGTTTGCACATGGCATGGTAGGGTGGGGTGTGACACACCTGTGAGCCATCCCCGGCACACATACATCTACACAGGTGGATCACCACTTTATGTACACAGATCCCTCCATACGTGATGTACAACTAACTGTACTCTCTGTATGTCACCATATACAGGTGTCAATGATGGGGCTGCATTGCGACTGCATGTTGTAGTTGGGCACAGCTGTGTTACAGACATCGGCCACTGCACATGCATGGTTGCTGCATGCACAGTACAGATTGTACATGTGCATTGGTCCTACATGTGTCTCCTGTAGCCATGTTTGTATGCATTGCTATTGGTGGACATGTGTGTTGACATACATGACACATGGACTGTGGTATGATATCATGGGTGTCATGGGTGACTACTACAGGGGAATGTGTCCTCCATCAATATTGCTACCTCCTGTACTGTGAGCATTCAACAGACATGGACCCACCTTCCATTTGCATGCGTATGATTGCTTAGGTCACTGTTCTGCATGGGGGACAGTAAAGGCTTAGCTATGTACATATGTGTTGTGTGTGGTCCATGCACACATCCACTACAATCACATGTTTGACATATCCAAACATGCGTGTTCGTTGGTGTACAGCAACACTCATGTGTCACAGCTGTGTAACACCCGGGGCCCCTGGTATGTCTTGAGCTGACCTGGTCATGTATAGTGGTATACTTGCAATGCATAACACCTGTTGGAACCCTATCAGTACATTTTTACCCTGTACAGTTGCTGTAGACCTCTGTACAGTCCACTGGTCATGTGTCACACGGTGCTGTGGTAATGTATGGCTGTGTACTGCTGCAGCAATGATGCTACAGTGTAGACTGCGGTGTGTACATCTGGGATCTGCACCTGTGACAGCTGTGATGGCAGCTGAGTGTGTACTGGTCACTGCATGTGTGTGACTGCTCTGTGCGTGGGGACAGTTATGCCTTACTGTGCCCTTCCATGTCTAGCAATGTGCAAAACGTTGGTCGCATAACATCCAGGTACATTTCTGCACATAACTCTGCTCTTGCACAGACAGCTTACTGTTTCATGTATCGCTTAATTACATCATTTGCATAGCTTACACATACAAATGAGGTATGTTGCAAATCCCAACATTGTCCGTGCAATGTTCATGTTACGGGCGGTCTTGCATGCCCCTACAGGTGTTTGCTGAATAGCCTGGCAGTCATCTTTCCTTGCTGTACTCTCACTCAACCCATACACGCCGGAGGCTTCTTGTATCATGGCCTAGGCTTTGCTGTGTGCTATGTCTATTTGTGGTGTATATGCAAGGCTGTGGGTATGTCCCACTGTCATCATTGGTAAAGGTGACGCCCTATAGGTACTTCATGTAGACTGCTGTGTCGTTTCACATGTCAGCACATACCTGCGGCCAATACTGAACTTCCTACTGCAGTGCTTTTCATACCTTCTGAGTTATCTTGCAGTTGATAATGCTGTTTCCTCATACATGTATCTGTTTCTGATCATACCTATCAACCTCCTAGTGCAAAACATCTGTACAAAGCCTAACATGATGGGGGGACAAATAGGGGAAGATTCTACATATTGCTCTTACAAACGTAGATAGTTGACAGTATTATAGGTTTTGCATTAGTATGACCTTTCTGAGGGATTTGGGGTCTTAAACTCATATGTTTATCATTATTTAATGACGTCAGTTCTCAGGTATTTGGCAGACAGGTACAGATTGTAAGAGGAACACACCACACATATGAGGCATACATCTGCACATTCGTACAGTTGTGCGGTATGTTTCTGATACTGGAAATCAATTTTCTTACACCAATACACACAATACATGGCACCATCACAGGCCAGTTGCCATTACATTCCTATTGCAGGACACACCCACCCACAGGGTTATATTCCTCACACAGGCCAACAGGTGCTTATCCACACTAATTATTCTATCATGTACCTTATGTGTACGCCGGTATTTGCGCTTTCTGTCAGTGGCAGAGCTCACGTATGAGTATGGGGGACTGGACACTGTATCGGTGACACTGCATGACACCCTGAGGGACACATGTCTTTTGAGTCTATTAACCTTCCACATTGACTTTCACAGGCCATACATTGTCATTCACATTTGTGGAAATACATGCTTTTGACTTGTACATGTTTTGTCATTTGTCCTGACGTCTTTCTTCTCACCTGTCCACCTAGTATCACTAGTTCTGTACATTTAATTAGGACGGGTTACCTTCATACCTCTCACCTGTACACATTATGGGTATACGCCCCAAGGTTTGACCTATGATTCTGTTACATTTGTCATGATAATGTGCCTTTCTGGTAGATTGCTAGCAAGGCATGATGGACTGTGCAGTTAGGTAATCATGACTGACATTTCTATTTCATGATTACTAACTCTCATAACATTCGTATTCCTGACTATGCAATTATTCTATCAACGTTCTGACTTTGTCTGGGGTATATTTAATATAGTCCCTATTTGTCTTTCGTGTACTATGCCTTAGTCCAGCTGTCTTATTCTGACATTTTGGCAGGTATGGTTACCATCTTTGTCGTACGCATGTCCATCCATGATAATCGCCTACATGACACTGATATAGGCCCCTACGTCTTCCCCCAATGGTTTACACAATATCCAGAAGATGGGCTGCACCTTTTTGGAGAATATAGGCATGTGCTATACCCACATAGGTATATTGATCACTCCCATGGGGCGTACCTAATAGATCTGTGCCAACCAACACCTTGGCCCATTTCTGTATACCCATGATTCCCATACCTGACACCCCTCCACAGTACCCATTACACATGTTTAATGTGAGTGATAATAAAGTGTGAGGACACTTCTGAGCACTCCCCACTCTGCAGATATCAGGTCGTACATCATACATTCTATCGACCCATGTGTTATTAGCCTTGCACCTGCTACTGTTGCATGTACACCTATATCGTAGTTGCAGGTGTGACTTATTTTGCATCAATGACGGTTCGCACTTCGTACAAGATCAATTTTTGGGGTCCTGCAAAGGACACCTATATTCATGTTTAACGTGTAGAACTTGCAGGCCCTGTCACACTGGTACTTTCCGGGCAATGGTTTGGAAAGCATCGGTGTATTCTCCTTTCATGCATGTCTGTCTGTCTATCCATAATAGCTATACCGTGACCTATTTATGTACATGTGTTATATGTACAGGGACATATGTTTGTTGTGTATATATCTATTCATGTATCATGTGTGTATAGATATATATATGTACATATATACATATGTCTGTACATTCCTCATCTCATAATTTGCTTTGGATTATGTTTGTGGATATATGTGTATATATATATCTCCATATCATACATTTCAACTGTACAGATTTCCGCTGCATGTACAGCTGTTTGCCTCTTATCTTTGGTCCATTTCTCATAACCTTGTGTCTATCTGGCAAGTTAGTGGCATATCATTAAAGACTGACGTTGGTAAATAATGACAAACATTTCAGGTTATGACTTCATACCCTTCAGAGAATCCATGCTAGTGACACACCTGTTATTCTATCCACTTTCTATGTTTGTTAGGGCAATATCTGGGGATTGTCCCTATTTGTACCAGTTGTTGTCATGGCTTTGTCTGGTTTTGTACTTTACGGGGTTAACAGGTATGAGCCATGTACATAGAACGTAGGGAAAACACCATTCATTTTCTATTCTGTGTCCGGATTACACACGCGCAAGCGCACTTGCATATCCTTATTGTGGGTTACATATGTTTCATAGATAATTGTGCTTACATGAACTTTCATAAATCTGACCGTAACAGTTACATATCTGTATTCCAGTTTACAGACTGCTGCGAAACACACGTTCACCTTTACATATTTAAATGTGTGTACAGCATGAACGCATTCATTACACTTTCAAGTTATATGTGCAGTGGTCATAGGTCAACCGGGACTGCATTCACGTTGGCTGGATGCTGGAACCACTATTCTATTGGTGTTCTCCCTCATTGATATGCATACCCATAGTACTTAGCTACATCAACATATGCCTCACCACTTCACCTACAACACAGGCATCCATTCTCCTGCTGGGAAAAAGGCGGTACTACATATTACACATTCCCTATTGCCTACTGCTGTGGACTCCGGCTGCATTGTTAATCACTCCAAGGATATGCAGAATACCAAGGCATATAGTCCAGCCACATACAGGTCTTTGATTGTCAGGGTGTTCATGTAGTGATCTGGGTTTAGGTATGTCCACCTGGTGAACGGAACTTCCCTGGCCAAGTTCAAATGTCAGACGAAGCATATGGACAGAGATAATCTCCCTATTTTGAAGTTTTACCTGTGTTTATAGACACAGGTGTTTGGGCACCTGTCAGTAGCTTATTCTGTTGGCATTACATATTATGGGTGGGGTTGTTACAGTCCATACTCCACGGTGAGGGGTGTTCCCATTCACATTTGACTATTACCTGTATACAGTCATATGGGGATTATTATTTTGGACATGAAGTGACTACAGGTATGCAGTTGTACATTACACAAGTATGAAGGGCTGTTCCTGTAAATATGTACGGAGCGTAACTCTCAACCTCTTAGAGCACCGAACCTGCGCAAAACCTACATGATGGGGGGACAGTTAGGGACACATTTTAACGATTGCTCTTACAAGCTTAGAACATTGATAGAATGCTAGGTTTTGCATTAGCATAACTTTTCTGCAGGTTGTGGAGTCTTATACTCAAGATATTTCTCATTATTTAGTGACGTCAATCCTCAGCTATTTACCACACTGGTGCAGATTGTCAGAGGCAAACACCAACACTATGGGGTGAACCTGTGGTCATTCTTAGGGTTGCCACCTTTTCAACTGCCCAAAGTGGGACATGTTCCGTAGAGATTTCAGATTTTCCAGGACAAAACATACCTACAGCCGTGCATAGTACAGAACTTTAACCTTTTTTCTACATATAATAGCTTATTCTAGTAACATTTGAATTGCTTATGCTACTTCGCATAACATATAGAGGATTCATATATAAAATAACTTTTTTATGCTACTATTAAAGTAAATTAGGAAATAACTTTGTCCTAAACTCTCAGGACATTTGCTATGTCTTGATTTTTTTTCACAGGACACAACTACCTACAGAGGGACTGTTACTCGCAAAGTGGGACAGGTGGTGACCCTAGTCATTCTGCGAATATCTGGACAGTTGAGTGGTATGGCACGGATCTCTGTAATACACTGCTGTGTGGCGGCACAGCAGTAGCTCCGCATTAAAGACTGCAGTTGGAACATGCTGACAGTCAGTTGGGTTTCAGACTTCATTCTCCAGACATTAATGCCAATGTGCAAACTGTTATTCTATCAAATGTCTATGTTTCTAACAGCTATCTTTACAGATTGTCCCTGTTTTTGGACCTTTGTCTCACTTATATTCACGGCTCTGTCCAGATATCTTGCTCACACAGGTTGACAGGTATGGTCAGTCACGACTGCACACAGTCAGTCTCCCTCACACTTGATCAGCATTGACCTGTTTACGTCAGTGTCTTCCTCACCCTCATGCCGTTTTCCACTTTGCAAATGTGTGCATTATATTCTCCCTCCTATTCATGTCTGGACATGTGCGCCATGGGAAGGTATTTTATCCTGGGTGGTAGGTTATGCGTGCCCACTTAGGGGTGGACAGTGTCATGGACCTCCACTGCACATTCTGACTCGTGTCCAGATATCTACTGGATTGCACATCATGTCGTCATACCCATTCTACTATTTACACAAGTTGGTCATCCCATGAGGGATATCCCAAAAATTGGACTAGACCAAAACAAGTTAGATAACAAAGATTTTTGTGGCTTCACGAAAACGTGCAGGGGGTTTTACATGCAGGGGATACATGGTTTGCAACCCTGACACTGCCTAGGGTGACAATACCTACTACATATGCATAAGGGTCACTGTGTGTAGCTGTTTCTACAACAAACCAGTGGACCATGTATGGCTGGATTTGGTGGATGTTCTGGTATGGTGGCAGGTTGTGTTTTGTGGAGGGTATGCTGTGTAGGCTATTATGCATCCAGGTGTGTTGCGTTTGTTATGGCCAGTTCCATCAGGACCCATCTGTGGGTATGTGACGGTGCCGTATCTATACATTTGTCTTGCATATTTCCATATTCATATGTTTGTGGGATTGTGTTCTACACTATGGCCTGTCTGCTTGTCTTGCAGCTGTTTCTACATGTGGTTGTGTTTCTTTCCACTTCACCTGCTGCCCCCTCGTACACCTCCGGTTCACCTTTTCTGCATACGACACAGTATCGCCTTTGAGGAATTTACCATTAAACACTCCCTCTCACACGCGAATTCCTCACACCCCATAGAGCACTACTTTGGTTGTTGGCCCATGACACGGCCAGAGTTACACATTGACTACCCTACATGTGTCGGGTACCTTTATGGTTGTGTGGACTACCCTGACATGTTTGCTTTCTACATGCTATACCTCACGCACATAGGTACACGCCCATACTTCACTTTCATTACTTGGTTGGTGTATCTGGGTACTACCCATTCGACTGTGTCACATATACGTTCGGATTATACAGCTGCCTTCCGGATTTTGCCAGCCTGTTTTACTCATTGGAAGGATGGCACCTTTTCCTATGTCCAAGCTATTCCTTACACATGTCCGACTGTTGTGGACAATGCCTCCCCACAGTCGACGGTTGTGTTTCCACCTTTTCAATAGGCCACAGTGTGACATAGGGTTACCACCTGTCCCACTTTGTGAGGGACAGTCCCTCTTTGGGCAGTTGTGTCTTGACATGTAATTGTAAACATGGCAAATGTCCTGAGATTTTAGGACAAAATTATTTCGTATATTTTATGTGATAGTTGCATTAAACAGTTATTCTGCATCTGAAATACCTGAATGTTATAAGAAACAGAATAAGCAACTAAAATGCTACAAGAATATGCTTTTCTGTAGGCAAAACAGTTACGTTCTGTCCTTTGTACTGGCCGTGGGTATGTGTTGGCCTGTAAAATCTGATGTCTGTACCAAACATGTCCCACTTTGGCCATTTGAAAAGGTGGCAACCCTACTGTGACATTTGCGGTGAACACAGCATATTTTACAGGCCGACACATACCCATGGTCAGTTCGGCATATAGAACTTACAATTCTTGTCTATATCTAAGCTTATTCTTGTAGCATTTCAGTATATTATTCTGTTTGTTATGACATTTATGCAATATACGTCCAGTGAAATATGTTTAATGCAACTATTGCATGACGTCTACAGAAGAATTATGTCCTATATTCTCTGGGCATTTGCCAGTTTTACATGTTTGTGTCAGGACACATCTGCCCAAAGAGGGACTGTCACTCGCAATGTGGGACAGGTAGTAATCTTGGTCGACAGTACAGATCATACTGTTCCTTTCAGCCTACATGTGTCCGTATTGTTATGGCTGTTTATATGCTCCTTCTGTTTCGTTTACATGCGTAAGCTATTTCCTATCACATTTGGTATGTGAAATACGGACATACCTTTTGTATGTGACTATTACATGACTTGTGGGATATGATTCAGACATATGGTCACTACATATATCTACATTTCTCCTCGTGTATTTTGCTATGGACACATCTGCACAGCTATGTTCCCTCCCTCACATTATGGGTCGGCTGGGGACCCTCTCCGTTGGACTGGACGTACCTACTGGCAGCGCGCTAACATATGATACATTTCACTTCCACATGGTATAGCTATCAACACTACGTTGGACTACGGGCACACGGTTTTCATGTCATTTGTTCATGGGTAGGGACCCGTTATTCCCTACCATGCATTTGTGTTTGATTCTTCATTTTCTGTTCGCAGGGACTCTGCTTTGCGTACATTTCAGTATCCATGGACACTGAGAGGTTCGATTACTATTGCTGGTGGAATATAAAATTCAGCAGTTTAGGTTGCTCCTCGATAGCCAACATTGACACACCTCCCTGCACAACTTCGATACACCACTTGCGCACGTTTCCTATCCACGTGGCTGTGGCGGCTGCGTGCCTTCATTAACATGCATATGCGCGACTACTCCATATATATGCTGCACGGCCGGCGCAAGCCTTACACCAGCCTTGCGCCGAGCTTCATGAATCCAAGGGACTATGTTGTTGTTTTTGATGAATATAATGGCTTCTTCTAAGTCATTAAAGGTTCTCATCTCATTAGCAAGAATATTTTTTATCTTGGCTAGAAAGGCCTGCTGTGCTTTAATGTTGTTTTGTTTCAACAGTTTTATTTTTGGCCAGGCTTTTTTCCTTTGTTCTAGTATTCTGGAAGAATAATCATTGTCAAACCTTATCAGGCTTTGATTGTATTTTAAGGGTGATTTTCTCCAAGCAGATTTTAATATTAGTTCCTTGTCCAGAAATGAAAGAAATTTTATAACTTTTGATCTAGGCGGAGTATTTGTTGCATTAGAAGCAGGTTTCCTCAGTGCTCTATGCACCCTTTCAATTCCAAATGAAAGTCCCTCTTTCAAGTCTAAAAATTCAGGAATCCAGGTTGTTAAGAATTAAATAATGTCTTCTCCTTCAGTGTTTTCAGCAGACCAAAGATCCTTATGTTGTTTCTCCTTTCCCTGTTTTCTAAGTTAACCATTCTGTTAAACAGCCATGTATTCTGTTTAAGCAGAAATTCTTTTTGGAATTCTTCCTGTTTGAGTCTCCCTTCAATGTCATTTAGTGAAGTCTCTATATTTGTTATTTTTGTATGGTGTTGCTGTAATAGTTCCTTAAGAGTATCAGTCTGTTTTTGAGAATTTAATTTGAGTTTTTTTAAGTCATTTTTAAAGCCACCCATCTTCAAAGATAGTGCCTGTAAGCAGCATCTGGATGAGAATTCCTTGAGTTGTTCATATTCAGTGACTCAGTATATCTCCAAGTTACTTGACAGGAAATTGTATATATCCACCAAAATTGATATTTATGTAGTTTAGTAGTTTATCTATAGACTTCTGATATTTTAAACTTGGAAATAGTAAAAGTTTCCTATATTATTATACTAGTTTATGGAGCTCTCAAAATTCACTGCTTTCATTTGGCCATCTAGGCTCTGTCCCCACTCCTGCTATCAGTTTTCATGTCAGAGAAGTATATAACAAAGGGTGGAGCACATATAACAGAGTCCTGTGGAAAACTGCTGATGACATTTCTATGTCAAGGCAAAATAAGCCTGACTGTAATGGCTTGGATTCTATTAGGCAGCAATTAGCAATTCAGCAAGATATGAATTGGTAGATATTAAATAGGAAGAGTTTTAATTAATTAATTACATCATGTGGCAAAGGCCTTAAAAAGGTCCATATAGTCAACATGGACGGTATACTTTGTATCCAGGGTCTCTGAAACATTGTAAAGAACTCAGCTAGGTAGAGCAGGCATTATCTGCTCTTTATGAAGCTGAACTGGTGTGTGTATCCAGTGATATGAGGTCATCTATATCCTTATACTGTATATCAGTTTAGTAATAATATACTCCATAGCGTTGTGAATAATACAAGTGTGACTAATAGGTCTGTAATTCTTAGGGTTTGTAGAGGGACCACCTTTATGTAAGGGTATCACAACAGTTGTCATTCACACCTCAGGAATGACCAGAGAAGAGACTCAGGTTGAAGAGTTAATGGAACAGTTTTCCTAGGTAAGAGATTATGCTTTTCAGAAGACACAACTGATATTGTCTGGATCCATGGAAGTGGCATTTTTATATTTGGAAAGTGTGATGAATGCTTGATTTAGAATGATTTCAGGAGTGGAAGATGCAAGGTGTGAGCTGAAATGAATGGGAAGAGGAATGGGTGAGTAGTGTAAAGCTGTAAAATAATTTGTCTGCAAAAGGACCCAAGCATGTGCAGAACTAGTGACCATCAGTATCACACACACTGACCCCACAGAGATAGCAAACCTGCTAGTGGATAGGTTTGGTGAAATTTTCACTCCCTTATCCCTTACTAACTTATTGCAGACCTTCCCTCACCCCCCCCCACCCCGCACATATCTGAAGAGCAGGTCCTCAAAGCCTTGTCTAAGGCAAAAAACACAGCCTCTATGGGACCAGACGACATCCCAGGCTGTCTTCTAAACAAGCTAAAACATGAACTAGCATCACTGTTAAGTACCCTTTTCAATCATAGCCTAACCATGGGCTTTGTTCCTGTGGAATGGAGAACAGAAACAGTTATTCCCCTCCACAAAGGTGGCCTAGCAACAGACCCAGGGAATTACAGACCCATAAGCCTGACCAGTCTCATCTGTAAGGCCATTGAACATATCATTATGGACCTCATAAATAAAGACATGGGCAACCTCCAAACCCTGGATCCTACCCAATTTGGCTTTGTCAAGGGCAGATCTTGCCTGTTAAATCTGGTGGACTTCTTTGAAAATGTGACTAGGGCCATTGATAAGGGTAAATCTGTGCACACAGCATACCTTGATTTGGCAAAGGATTTCAACACAATCCCACATTCAGGCATTACCGATAAACTTAGCAAATGAATGCAAACCCCTTCATTGTAAGATGATCCAAATGAAGTACCTGTAACTGCTGAAGGTGCAACGGAGAAGTATAAAACAATGAACAACAGAACACCAGTATCACCACCATGGACAATGTTGGTTTTCTTTACTATACATTAGCACAAGTTAAAAACTGAAGTAGAAATAAAAGTTGAAGTAGAAATAAAACAATCCCCTTGATTTCAACATATTAAGCACTTTTGGATTCTCCTTCTTCAGATAATATAACAGGAAGGGGAACTTTTCAATTAAAAAGTAAAAAGGAGAATCCAAAAGTGCTTATCATGTTGAAATCAAGGGGATTATTTTATTTCTACTTCAACTTTTATTTCTACTTCAATTTTTAACTTGTGCTTATGTATAATAAAGAAAATCAACGTTGCCCATGGTGGTGATATTGGTGTTCTGTTCTTCATTGTAAGATGGGTTGCCACTTGGCTCACAAACTGGACACACACTGTCAAAGTGGGTGACTCCACATCATCCAACAGACCTGTTACCAGCAGGGTGCCACAGGGGTGAGTACTGGGCCCCCTACTGTTTGCTATATATTTCTCAGAAGTTCAGGTCAAAACTAAAGGATTATGGCTGACCAAGTTTGCAGATGACTGCAAACTAGGTGCAATCATTGAATCCCCAAATTATGTTAGTATACTCCAGTAGGGTCTCTCGCAGACCAACAACTAGTGTTTTAGTCATAGTCTCAAACTGAATGCAAAGAAATGCATCATCATTCCCTTTGGCACAAACAATGTCCCTTCAGACTATCAAATCAACAACAATATCCTATGTACCCACAAAGTGGTAGGAGATCTGGGATCACAAGTTGACTGCGACCTTAACTTTGACCACCACTGCTTTAATAAGGAAGGCTTTCTACACAGCACACTTGATTAGTAAAGGCATCGCCTCGAGAGCAAAAAAGGTTATATCCCTTTTATACTGGCCCATAATTGAGTATAACACCTCATTCAGCATGTACCATACAAAGCACCTGCAGCAACTGGAGAGACCTCAAAGGTTTCTAACAAAGAAGATCAAGGGGTTCCAGCATGTGCCTATACAGACCGACTAAAGTCTCTGTCACTATACTCTGTGTCATATAAACTTCTTAAGGGAGACTTATGCCTGGCTTACAGAACAATCCAAGGCTCAAACCTAATAAACTTGCTGCATATCAGTAACTCCAACAGGACTAGTGCTACTCATCCCAGGCACTTAAACTACACATGCTGGAGGGACAGATTTATCTCTCAGCAGCTGCCTCATCTTTGGAACAGGCTACTGATTCATTTGAAAAAGAGCATCTCTATAACACTGATCAAGAGGAACCTGGACAAGTAGATGGGGCACCATAAATTCTTACTGGAGTTAGTGCCCCCAACCCTCCTGGACATGGGCAGTCATCACTAAATGCAATCTTGGGTATTGACTAACATTTTCATGATATTACATTGAGATGAAATGGCTGGGCTTAAAATTAACTCTGGGTTGATAGCCTAATAATCTCTAATGATCATATGATCCTATAAAAAAATAGTTGTCCTTGGGGTCAAAAAAGGCAGTATCTTCAGAGATAGTTTCAGTAAAGAATTGTTATTTCCTTTAAAGCTTCATAATATGAATGAAAAAGGGCTTTTGTTTGTTGTTTGAATTGGTTGCAAAACTAAGTTCATAGGTTTACATTTCTGGATGATCATCTTTCAGGAGTTACTTACCAGTTTAAATTCCTTGTGACCATGTGCTTTTTCATTTTGTTAGAGTTGGTTGATGTTGGAGTTCTATCATATGACTTTAGTTTTAACTTGCTCTTCATCTTGCAGTGGATAAATATCAATACCTCAGTCTTAGAGGTGTTAAAATTTAATGGAGGAGACAGCAACTTCATGTACAATGTTTGCTGGGTATCTATAATCATTGTGATTATCAATAAAATCAGTCAAGGTGATTAATTTTTTTGTGGTAATCACTGAATGTAGAGGGTTCCATTTTTTGAGAAGAAAAACTGCCCTAGGTTTCATTTTCATGAGTTCACTCTGTCATAATATTTAAACAAAATTATCCCTCTATGAACATTTCTTGTCTTGCATTACTTCAGTACTTTGCCTAATGACATTTGTTATATTGGTGTGGTATTATGATGCAGCCACCTATTGGTATTTGTTTTATTAATTCTCATGGATTTCGTTTTATTAAGTATTTTTGTAAGTAATTACTAAGCATGCAAACTGGGAGACCATTGGATAACCTAGTCCATTTTCCCCAGGGCTCTGTCAAGTTAAGTTACTTTGCTCAGATTTACATGGTAGGCAAATGGAGGCTGCAAAAACCAAACCCTGGACTACAGGAAGCAGATCTGGATCAGCCTGTACCTTTAATCCTTTACGATAAGTGCCAGACATAATTATTGTGTCAACAATAGTGTTCTACCAACTGCTTTGCTATGCTGATAGCTAGTAACATGCATGTTATCAGCTTCTAATAACCCGTGAAATTATTTTGTAAATTTGCAAATTAGTGACCCGTAATAAGTCATGACATTGTTTTGTAAATTGTATCCACTGGACTCGAGTCATGGCTGAAAATGGTTCTTGATCAAAAAATCTTAAGAAAAAGCCTAGGCTGTGTGACAAAGAAAGATAATGCATTAACAACCCATGATCAATTAGCACTTAAGGTACTAGAAGATGGGAATTAAACCATGGACTACAGGAAGCAGTTCATAACCTTAGTTTTCTGTGCTGACTTCCATATGCTGTTTTTACTTAATCAGTTGTTGACAATTAACCCACTGGGTAAAGTGACTTGGTCAGAGATACACAAAAGGCAAATAAAAGTGGAAGGAATCAAGCCCTGTACCATGCACAGGAAGCAGCTTATTAACAGCTCAGAACTTTAGTCCTTTATACTAAATCTAAGGTAATATGCTTGCATTAGTATTCTAATAACTGTCTTGTTGTGCTGCTTTATATTTGGTGCTATTTATTGGCTTTTAATAAATCATGAAGTTGTTTTGTAAATTTGCAAGTTACTTGGAGCAATTACAATTACTCATAAACATTTTCTGTAAATTGTGAACCCTCAGTTCATGGCTGAAAATGGTTACTGATCAACACATAAAGTAGGTCAAAAAATGAAAAATTTTATTTATATTTATTTATTTATTGCATTTGTTTACCGGGAAAGTCCACTGGGCCTAAAAGAGTCCATTTTCGGTGGAGGCCTGGGGAGAAAATCTCCAACAAAAACATAGATGCAGAAAAAAAAATTAAACATTAATTGGTACAGAAGTAGAAACAGTGTTACACATAGTGGTTACAGTAATATATGCAGAATATATACATAAGTCAGGAATTTAGTTTGTTTGATTACAGTAACATATACAGAATATATACATAAAAGCAGGAATTTAGTTAGTTGCCAGATTAATTCAGAGTGGTAAAAACAGAGATAAATTAATCAGCATTATTGTGCCAGTATCAGCAAGTGATGAAAGAAAAAAAATAATAATTATGGAGAAAGCATCATCAGTCACTAGTAGTAAAAAGCATAGGAATTTAGTTATAATATAAGGAGAAGGAATAGGTTAGGTTATAGAGCAGGTACATAGCTAGGAAGAGTTGAGATGAATTTTTCAATGTTTGTTTGAAGGTGGTGGTGGTGACTGTGTTTCTTATAGAAGGAGGAAGTGAGTTCCATAGTTTGGCGATGGTGAAGGAGTAGAGCAGTTGACCAGCCGGTAAGGTGGGCTTTTCTACTTTTAGAAATAGATGATTTTCAGATCTTAGTTGCCTACTGAGTTGGTATTTGGCAAGTAGAGTTGACAGAGCAAAACAGTCTGTGGGTCTGTAAATTATTTTGTGTGCTGTAGTTAGCTGGGTGAATGAGAGATGGTGGGGGAGTTCCAATCAGCCTAATTGTTTCAGTGAGTTACAGTGGTGGGATGAGAATTTGACCGTGGTGGAAAAAATTGACCATTCTGTTGTAACACATATCAAGCTTGGATTTTGTAGAATTTTGGATATTAGTAAGGAGAGGGGCACCATAAAGGAGAGACGGTAATAAAAATGTACTTGCAAGGGTTTGTCTAGTAGAGGCTAAGAAAGTGTTGGTGCCTGTACAGCATACCGAGCTTTTGGTATGTTTTTTGATGTTACTGTTTTATATGTAGGTCAAAGTTTAGGTTTTCATCTATAATAATGCCTTGTAATTTAGTGTGTGGGACAACTTCTATAGTGGTATTGTCTTGGGCTTGTATACTGAAGAGTTTTTTTATCTAGGGGAGTGGTTTTCTTAGGGCTAAAAATTACTAGTTTAGTTTTTTTTTTTTTTTGGATTTAGGGCAAGATGATTGTTAAGCATCCAAGATTCAGTAGACGTGAGAGCATTCTGGGAAATCTGCTGGAGTTCAGAGCTGGAATTTGCAGTGCATATTATTGTAGAGTCAACAGCATACTGGATTACTGAGCATTATTTGAGAGTGGTGTGAAATTTGTTAACAAAGATGCTAAATAAGACAGGACCAAGTATGGAGCCTTGGGGTACTCCTGTGGAAGTATTGAGGAAGGGAGAGTAAGATTGTTGCCATTTGGTGGATTGCTGCCTATTGAAGAAATAGCAGTTTGAACCATTGTAGGGTATGTGGAGAAATGTGGAGGGTAGATAGTTTAGAGAGGAGGATAGTGTGGGAAATGGTATTGAAAGATTTGGAGAGGTCGAGGAAAAGAGAAGCAATTATTTTACCAGAATCCCATTCCTGGTTAACTGTATCAAGGAAGGAGAAGAGGGCTGTAGTGGTGCTGTGCCCTGGTCTGAAACCATGCTGAGTGGGTGACAGAATTTGATTTTCAAACAGGTGGTTGAGGAGTTGGGCATGGAAGCATTTTTCCAGTATTTTAGAAAGGGGTGAGAGAATAGCTATGGGTCAAAAGTTTGTGGTGTCTGTGTTGGTACCGCCTTTGTGTAAGGGGAGAATGAATGCTTTTTTCCAGATGTCTGCCACAAGGGACTTTTTAATTGATCTGTTAATGAGTATGCTGATGGGATAAGCTATAGAGTTTGCAGCTAGCTGCCGGAAGTGTGGGGGTAGACTGTCAGTGGTTAGTGTACAGGGTTTAAGGTTAAGTAAAAGTTTTTTTATTGTGGCAATGGGTATGGGGGAGAAGTATTGGTTAAAGCTGTGCATAGGATTGTTTTCTGGGATGATTTGGTCATTAGCTGTCTTGGTGGTGGTGGTGTTAACCATAGGAAAGGTGGTGGTTATGTTAGCTTGGAACTGAAGAGGGTGACTAGTTCGGTAGAGGTTTTGTGTGGGTTAGGGGATTGGTTGCTTTGAGAACCTGGATGTAAAGATGGTTGATGGAGGACCAGAATTTTTTCAGATTATTTTTATGTTGGCTTTGTAGGTGGAGGCAGTGGGCTTTTTTATCATTGGTTATTAGACGTTTTGCTTGGTTACAGAGTTGTTTGCATTGTTTAGAGTTGTTTTTCTGCCATGATTTCCAGATTTTATCCCTTGTGGACATGACTTCTTTGGTGGATTTTGACAGCCAGCTTGAATGGTTATGTCTTATTCATTTTTGGCAGGTGGGTGCTTGCCTATTTAGGATGTCTAGGAATGTTGAGTTAAAGAACTGAACAGCCTCGTTAATTGGCAAGGATTTGAGGGGTTCAATAAAAAAGGAAGCACAAGTACAAGCTGCCAAAGATGGTAAAAAACAGGTTTAATCCAGACGCACTGAACAATGAACACTCCAACACAGTAGCACCAAATTCACCAATGACTGAAGTCATTTCCTTGGGACGAAACCTAGGTCATTGGTGAATTTGGTGCTACTGTGTTGGAGTGTTCATTGTTCAGTGCGTCTGGATTAAACCTGTTTTTTACCATCTTTGGCAGCTTGTACTTGTGCTTCCTTTTTTATTGAAGACATCACATCCATTTTCAGGATTTGGTTCCAAGGATTTGAGGGGTTCCCAATTTACTTTAGCTAAGGTTTCATTAAATATGGATGGTTGGAACTTAGTCAAATTTCTGATTGATTTCTATTGGTGTTGCCCTGAGGTTGGGCTGTTTTATTCTAGGATATATGCTGGGTGGTGGTCGCTAATGGTATTGGGTAGTATGCCTGCAGTGATGATATTGTTAGGGTGGGACACTAATATCCAGTCTATTGCAGAGACCCAAATGTTATTTTTGTGGGGTCTGGTGATGGCCTCAGTTAGTTGGGAGAAGTTGTAAAGGTTTATGTTTTTTGAGGGATTGTTGTGGGCAATGTCTAGCCAATCAATGTCTACATTGCCTAAGATGATGGCTTCATTATCTATGTTTTGTGAAGTCCAGGCAAGTATGTTTTCTAATATTGGTATGTTGTTTCCTGGAGGAATATACAGAGCAATTATGCAAATGTTTTTATGGTTGTTAAGTTTTAATATAGAGATTAGTACTTCGGCTGGGGAGAAGTTGGGTGTTGGTTTTGAGTAGGGAATTAATGTATATTTGCTAGGGAAGAGTATTGCTACTCGTCCTCCTCATCTCCTGTTCGGCCGATCAGCTCTCAAGCATGAATAGCCTGGGGGAAGAAACTCAGTGTCTTTTACATATGATTTCAACCAGGTTTTGGTAGCTGCTATTATATCAGGATTGTTTTGTGAAATCCATGCCTAGAGTTCAGGTATCTTCTTTCTATGGCTTTGGAGATTTATGGTTGACAGCAAGAGAGATTTGCTAAGGTTGCTAGGGCTGGGGAGGGTTGGACCTGAGTTGAGATGTACATCCCCACACTGGGATATAGTGCTTTGCTGGTATAGTTGCTGCTGGTGGTGTGATAATGGGGGTGTCTGTGGAGAGGTAGAATTTGTACTTTGGATAGTACAGAGGTATTAACTGTGAATAAGCTAGGGTGGATGTTTGAGTAACTTGGTAAATGTGGGTTATGTGTGGTGGTTGTACAGGTGGATGTGGGAGGTATAGGTTCCTAGGTTCACAGGTTGATACTAGGCTATCTGCCCTAGGGCATTTACAAGCCTAGCCAGAGTGTGTTTGGCTTTTGCTACCCTTCTTAGATTAGTTGACTGTGCCTCTGTATAGCAGGTCACAGAAGATAGCCCATTTAAGGTTAGTTTACTGTGCCTCTGTCTAGCAGTAACACAGAAGAGATCCCAGGGGTAAATTTACGATCTCCCATCCAAATGTCAAGATTCTTCTTGAAGAGGGTCATTGAGGGTCTCTGTCTGACATGGATTGGGATTTTGTTCCAGAGTGAGGGGAGCCTCTGGGATATGAATCTGTCCCTCCAGCATGTTCTATTTATTTCTGTGCTGAGGTTTAAGTCACTGGAGCATGTAGTTCTGATGGATTTGGATTTCTTGAGGTGGAGCATGTCCATTAATTCTGGGTTGGACATGGCTTTATACGTCAGGCACAGATCGCCTCTGAGTAGGCGGTAAGCAACTGAGTAGAGCTGGAGTTTCTTTAGCCAACTGCATAGGGCATATGTTTGAGTCCCTTGATCCTCTTGATGAGGTACTTTTGGGGTCTTTCTAGTTGTAGCAGGTGTCGGGTAAGGTACATCCCAAATGGGGCATTGTATTCAATTATGGGCCTGATGAGTGATGAGTAGAAGGGCACAATGACCTCTCTTGATCTAGATGTGAACCCCTTCGTGATAAGGTGGGCTATATAGAATGTCTTTCTAACCACTTTGGCAATGTGATGTTAATAGGAGAGATTGCAATCTACTTGGGTCCCCAAATCCCTAATTACTTCTTCCATACTTAATGGATTACCACCTATGTGGTAATTTGTGGGCCCTTTGTTTTTCTCAAAGGGGATGACTATGCACTTTTTGGCATTTAGCTTTAGGCCATGGGTCTGGCACCAGTTATCCGTCTCTGTGAGACCTTTTTGGAGGATGCTTGTGTCAGCCGGCGAGTCGATTATGGCCCCCAGTTTCCAGTCATCTGTAAACGTTGTCAGCCATAGTCCTCCTGTGTTATCCTGTACCTCAGAGAAATATATACCAAACAAGAGAGGTCCCAGGACTGAGCCTTGTGGGATGCCACTTGTAACTGGTTTAGAGTCTGACATGGCACCTGCAATTCTGACCATGTGGGTTCTATCCCTAAGCCAGTTTGCAACCCATCTTGTGACATAGGGGTTGATATTTAAGCTGTTGAGCTTATTTATGATGCCCGAGTGGGGTATTGTGTCGAAGGCTTTTGCAAAGTCAAGGTAGGCTGTATGGACTACCGTATGTTGGGTATCTGTAAGGTTGTGATTATTATTAGGACAGAGCATGTAAGTGAGAAAAGTGAGAGCACAGAAAAAGTAGTGTGGGATATAATGGTTGTTGAATGTAGTGTGATAACACTATATGGCCCTATTTATAATGGGTGGGGAGGCAGATTAGTTAAGAGGTAAGGTTATAGAATAGGTGCAAGAAATAAAAAATCTCTGTGGCACAGAGGGATAATGTCTGTACTATGACCCAGACAACCATGTGGTTAATATCAATTGATCAGTGATTTTTCTGACATAAACTATGCACACTACTAAGTTAGTACTACTAGATGAGACAGCACTGCATTTTTTTACCTGTAAACATGTTAAGATCTAGAGTGGCCTTCATAGTCCAGATGTTCCTGCCTGTATAGCAGATATCTTCAAAGAACACTACTGTGCCCATATGTATATGCACCAAGCACAAATTATTCAGACTGAATAAGTAAATGTGAAGGCATTTTAACAATTATGCCCATGTATGGCAAATACATAACATTGCTCAATATAATCCTTAGGTATGTGCAAAGGACTATGTGAAAACATTAGGCTTCATATGACTTCATATATACTCGGATTTTGCGGATGGATGTGGCTATGCGCAGTCACGCTTTAAAGACTAAAGACAAGTGACAGACTGCACAGCTTTTATTATTAATATTTAAAAAAATAAAGGGGTTTACCATTTGTATATAGGAATATCCTTATGTGGACACTGTTGATTGCTTCAAAGAATAGAAAAGTAGAGATGAGAAAGAATGAAAAAGGGATAACATGGCAAAGAAGAGAACACAGAAGAAAAGGATCAATAGGGATGTACTGAATGAAGCAGGAGAGGAGGAGTGCTATATTTTTCTCAGGGGATAGACCCCCATTTTTTCAGTATTTTTTTACATGACAGGGTAGTTTGGGTGAGTAGTAAATAAGAGAGGGTAGGGGAGAGGATAAGGAAAGGGCATGGAGAAGAGGAGTCCAGTTCAACAAGAATCCCTGGTCCACAGGACCTCAAATGTTTCTACTGCATGATGGTGTTGCAGTGGTGGACCTTGACGTTGAGGTGCCAGGGGCCTGTGGTGGCATGGTGGTTGGTGTCAATCAGGGTAGTGAGGCTTCTGCCCACTGAAGATAATCCTGGAATGGCTGAAGGCGTTTGTCCACTACCTGCTCCATCGCACCCTCAAGGAAGTCCCGAAGCCCATGTTCAATGAGGCTTTCCAGGTTTCCACATGTCAGGGAGCCTACAGGACCAGTACCACCACCCCAACCATATGAGGATGGCCCTAGACAGACAGAGGCTGAACATTCCATAATCTGGATGCCATGAAGCTGGGCTTCTCCTAAGGATTTAGATCTATAAAAAAATAAACAAAAATGGGAGAGAAAGAAAATAAAGAAGAAGAAAATAATGCATAATTAAAATAAGAAAAATAAATAAATGGGGAAGGGGAGCAACAAAGAAGAAATGCAGACATGAAATTCCCACATAATATTGTACATTATTCCTATCTTTATTTATTAGTGAATTTTATTTTTACTAAACCTTTATTTAACTAATACAAAATGTCTGAGAAATATGTATGCATATACAGGAGCAATAAGTGTTTTGCTATCAAGTGGTTATGGTTTTTACATTTGCAGGCTACTGATACTTATAAGATATGCTGGTTTAATATGAGAAATGGTTAAACATTTGAAATTTTTGCCTGATATGGATCTAGCTGCAATCCTGTATTCGCAGCACTTTAGTTCTTCTGTTATCTTTACGTATAAATACTCTTGTAGTTATAGTAACAGAATCAGTTAAGGATAGTCTTTTTTAGCTGCATAAAGAACATGTAACTGCATGATTGTATACTTGTCTCTTACTGTTTTCCTTAACATTTATGACATAACTACTAGTACTACTCTGAAAGACATGTAGTTACTGTTGCACTTGCTTAGTATATATGTTTATTTCTTTAAACATTTATGTCTACAATGAACAACTCAGATCGTCATACTGTGCTAACATTTACTTTAATGCAAGTTGAAATAGTAGGACTGCACCTTCAAACTGCTACACATTTATATATGCACACAGCTTCTCTGTTTGGGGATGGGGTGTTCTCTGGAATCTTACCATATACTTTCAATGTAGGTTCTACTTTCATTTGTTATGATTTGTATATTTAAATTGCAGTTTTAAGTAGTACCATGTGTATTTTCATTAGGAAAAGGCAAAATCTGTACACACAAAAATGTAACAATTGAAAGGAAGTTTTCACTTCCTTCCAGATCAGCTGTCTTTAAACAAGATATATTTATTGTTACAGAAGGATGAAGTGCATATAATCCGTAACAATAATATATACTTTGGTAATTTACTGCCTAATAAATGTAAGCATATATGTGGTTGTGCAGAAATGTATACAGAAGTAATACAATGGGTCATCTATCACTAAACTATGTGCTGGTCATTCACATGCTACTCTAAACCCCTCACCTTCATCTCCACACTGGGTGTAGTACCTGAGTTCACCCATCTTGTGCATGTAGTTAATATTGTGGAAGAAATTACTGTCTTGTACAATTATAGTAATAAATATTTTCTGACTTACACAAACAAAATCCTTTCTTTTCAAAAATGGTCTGTGTGTGATTCAACTACTAAGGTAATATCTATTGCACATGAAATTATGTGGCAATCCAAATATCTTTTGGTGTGTATAAATACATACATTTATACACATTAAATAAATTACACATGCAGACAAACATCGATATTTTACAGACATATATATGTGCATACTTACATAGTTTTTACTCATAAATATACATATTTATACAAACTTTATGTTATTACATAAACATTCCATATTTGTGTACATATGCAGTTCTGTATAAAGACATATTTATGCTTTCTTATGCATTCTAATTATATATAGATACTTATTTGCAGTTACATATATTTCTACTGGCAAATACCTTTATTTATGTAACATTTTATAGATTATTTTTAAACCTATGTTTCATATCCTTAAAAAAATATAAAAAATATTAACTTTGGTCTTTTCACCATCACCTGAGCTATTCACTCAGCCAGCTAGTCAGACCTAAATTTCTGAAGGTCATCATAACTGTGTCGGCACTGGGGTCATAGCTGGCGATCCATCTCAGAGATGACAGGTGCTCACCCAATTCCTGCCTAATATCAATCTTCTTTCTGTCCAACCCACAAATGCAGTATTCAATCTTATCTGGGCACAAACCCTAAGAAAAGAGAACACAGTTTTGGTCTCCTTGTTAGACCAGCTCATAGCATGGCCTTATGCCTTCACAGTTGCTGGCAACATTAGAAGTGCCAGTATCAGAATGACGAAAGTATAAGTAAGGATGTGGTTCATAGGCTTAGAACAATTCTGTCTAGGATGTGACATCACCTTAGCTAAACCCTGTTAAGCAACATGGTCCTGCTATTATTGGTAAGTTTGGTCTAGCCAAAATTGTTTTGTCACCTACATGTTTTTTTAAGGAATATATTCACATTTCATTTATATGCTGGATAAAAGTCATTAATGAAATCATCATTTTTATCTTATTTTACCTGCTACTGCTGCTGTCTCTTGCTGTTGCTGTCTTATTGGAGTATTACATCTGAATGTCAGGAAGGAACATTTTTTTAAGCATTCTTTCAGCAAAATAGCAGCATTATTATTGTATTATAGGCGGCATTTGTTTATCTATTACTGTAGAAATAAATCTTCCTGTGTGTTTCAGAATGAGCTTTTTATTAAGTGTTGAGTGACTTGAGATGATAAGATGTGATAGATGAGATTGGATGGACAGGAATTATGCTTCATGGTTGTGCAAACCAACATGCGTATGATTCCATTTTCCTTTTTCTAAACATTGTCACCTTAGAGAATAACTGGGGATATTTCATAGGTTGGTACTAGGCTATTGGCCCTAGGTCCTATACAAACCTAACCATAACAATTCCCTGGATATTTCTTCCCACAGTATTTACTTCCCTGGATCCCTGTCTAACAGGGCAACTGACGTGATCCCCAGGGTGAATTTCCTATCTCCCATCCAATCATCAAGGTTCCTTTTAAAGACAGCCAAAGAGACCACATTCCCACAGACTTCTGGGGATTGTTGAGGACTAGTATGGACTCCACTACCATCTCCTGAGTAACTGAGGCTGTGCTCACAGATGAGACCTAATTATGCCGATAAGTTGTTTTACATGTTTGAGTATAACTGCAGTTCGGAGATAAGTGTAAAATGTTCTAATTTGCATGCAGAATATATAAATGACCCTGTACTTATGCTAATAAGTTTATTTCCACCTTAATGAGTTGTGATTACTTCAGTTAGGCATCAAATACCTTAGGAAACCACTGGGTTTTTAAAGTAAGCAATACATATTAGAAATACAGCAAATTAATATCAAACAGTTCAAAATGCTATTAGATGAGTAGATTTACCTGCAGAAATGTTTGCTTTACTGATATGATGGACATATTTCAATGAGTTATCTAAATACTGTAAAACTGTCATTTCTAAATGAAAATTCATTACAGCAACAGTGGAAATGCATAGTGATCACTGAAGAAAATGAGTTAATTGTCAGATAGTGATTGTTTACACATGTTAGAAATGTAATTGTGAAGTACTGAAGTGTCAAGGATATTTTTTGGCACAACATAAATGTATATTTACCGTGGGACTTCTGAATGTCACTGCTGAATAAAAAAATAACAGTATGAATACAATAAAGCAGCAGGGAAATGATGCATATTTTAAAAACTGCCTGCCTTACTATTGTCAGTATATTCGTAATGATAAAAAACTTTACTTGGCTGGACTGAGAGTCTACATGTGTATATAAGTATGGGCTTTGTGTCTCCTAACCTCTGTTTTTTTTTTTGGGTTGTGATGATAGCAGACATGCTTTCATTGTTGTGTTGTTTGACTGATGAGTGCTTCAATAGTTTTTTGAGTGTGAGTGTGGAATATTGCTTTAGGTGCAATAATGATGCAAGTTCAGAGGTCAAGGAAGATAAAGGATAATTTTAACCATGAGGAGAATCACATTCTCATGGCAACACTTTGGACATATGTCAAACTTTTTTTTGAAGAAGGGGAGCCCAAACAAGCTGAGAGTACAAAAGCCAGGAATCAAGTGGTTATGGATATCAATGCAGTTGGTGGAAGGAGCTGCACATTAACAGAGTGGAAGAAGAGGACACATGATATGGTAGGACATGCTAGAGCTAAGGTGAGGCAGAATGCAGTTGCCTATAGCAGTACTGGATTGGGAACCTCCTACACTTATAACTTTAACACCAGGTAAGTAATACCTCTTCTCCATTTGTAGGAATGACTGTAATGCAGGAGATGATGGGACAATGGCTATTGCCACCATCTGCAGGAGCAACACACCTGCTCAGGAAGGTTGGTTTAAAAACAGTGACATATATCTATATACAGAATTAAGTGCCGACATGAAATGATTACATTTAACATGTGGCCATTACCATTAACAGGTCAGCCCTCCACGTCTGCACTTAATGAAGACAGTGAGCATGGTAAGTGTCCTCCACACCTCATTACTCAGCATACAGTATAGTAAGTTACTTCTTTAGTATTAATGGATTGCATTAATTTTTTACAAGTTCATCAGTGGCAACAGAGTAACACTATACCAATAAATTTGGAGAATATTAGCAGCAAAATGGCCGTTGATGATAATGAGGAAGATAACAATTATATTTATGAGGCAGCCTGAGGAAAGTGAAATGCAGTCACCAAGTTTAATGACAGGATCTCACATCTTAAAACAGGTTAGTAACTCTGCAGGAAGTGACAGTACTTCACAAAGTCAAGTAGATGCTGACATTACAATCATGCTTGTGCAGAGTGAAAACCCATGCACCTCTGCACCAGCATCTCCAAATGATGATGGAATAAATTCAAAGGTAACCCTGTTTTCCATACGCAACTCTTGTCCTTACTAACTTCTGATCATCTCTTCTTTCCAAACTTGAGCAAACATATAATAAAATAGCTAGATTTGCCTCCAATCTCCTCTATAAATCCCATCACTGCCTCACTCTCAAGTCTCTACAATGGTCTGAATTCTCTAAACCTTCTTCCACAATTACATATTACAAATTCCATCCTGTATAACCCAACTTCCTACCCCTCTACCTCTAATCTTGTGTCTCAGTGTTACCCCCACCGTCAACTCTGTACAACTGATAGCACCTTCTGAACATCTACAAACCTTCTAACAAAATTGGAAAGTCCCTATACAAATACTCTGTAGCCCATACTTGGAAAATGCTTCCTGTCAATTTAAGAAGTATCCTCCATAAGTTCCAGTTTAAACTAGAACTTAAACACTATCTACAAAAGACCTGGTCCTGTCCTTGTCAAGCTCCAACATAATATCTGATACTTTTCATTCTATTTCTATTCTTACTCTAATTCTTTCTCTAGCTAAGACATTAATACAGTGTATCTATAATTATTTTCTTAAAAGGGCATTTTTCTTTATGTTTTAATCTGCTGTAATTGTATTTTTCTGTTTTTCTGCACATTTGTAAGATCATAGGATCATAGGAAGTTACTAGGCTATTGGCCCTGAGGCTCTTAGAATTTAGCCCATGTTCCAACATAGCCCATGTTCCAACAATCAGCACCCTATGCCACAGTCCAGCAGGGACATAGGTGGAATCCCAGGGGTGTATTTTATTTTCCCCATCCATTTATCCAGGTTGTGCTTAAAAGGGTTTAATGAGGTACTCTGCTTTATGTGGAGAGGGGGTCTGTTCTACAAAAGGGGGAGTCTCTGGGACACAGATATGTCCCACCAACAAGTTCTATTGTTGTCGCAGACCAGGTTGAGGTCTCACACGTGGGTTACTCGAGTGGAGCTTGACTTGCGGATATGCAGCAGCCCCATCAGGGCACGGTCTGAGATTGCTTTGTATACCAGACAGAGGTCACCTCTGCAGAGTCTGTAGGAGACTGAGTAGAGGGACAGGGCTTTTAGCCTATCTGTGTAGGGTAGATGTTTGAGGCCCTGGATTCTCCAAGTAAGGAATCTCTGTGGTCTCTCCAGCTACTGCATGTGCTTTGCGAAGTACATGCCGAAAGTGGCATTGTATTCAATAATTGGTCTTATAAGGGACGAATACAGGGATGTTATGACCACCTTGTCCCTGGATGAAAGGATACCCTTGCTAATGAAGTAGGCCACATAGAAAGCTTTCCGTACAATGTAGGCAATATTGTGGTCAAACGTCAGTTTGCTATCAACCTGGGTTCCCAAGTCCCTCATGACTAATTGCATGCTTGGTGCCTTATTATCAATGTGATAATTTGTAGGGATGTCATTCTCCCAAAAGGGATGATGATGCATTTTTTGGCATTCAGTTTGAGGCCATGTTTCTGGCACCAGTCATTTGTTTGAGTGAGACCCTCTTGGAGGATGTCCACATCACTAGGGGAATTGATGAGAGCACCCAGCTTGCAGTCATCTGCAAACTTGGTCAGTCATAACCCAATAGATTGGGTCTGCACCTCTGAGAAGTATATCCCAAACAGCAAAGGCCCCAAGATCAATCCCAGAGGGAAAACCACTTGTTACTGGTGTACTAATTAAAGTGGCATCCCCTATTTTGACTAAGTGGGTTCTAACAGTAAGCCAGTTTGCTACCCATCTGGTAACATATGGATTGATGTCTAGTTGAGAGAGTTTATCTATTATACCTGAGTGGGGAATAGTACCGAAGACCTTGGCCAGGTCATGGTAGGCGGTGTGCACTGGCTTCCCTTTGTCTATGGCCTTGGTGACTGTCTCAAAGGTGTCAGCCAAATTTAACAGGCATGACCCCCCTTGAAAAAAACAAACGGTGTCAGATTAAGTGTCTGGAGGTTGTAAATATCCTTGTTAATGAGGTGCATGATAATCCACTCCATGGCCTTGCAGATCAGGCTAGTTAGGCTGATGGGTCTATAGTTTCTTAGATCGGTGGATGCTCCACCTTTGTGCAAAGGGATGACAACAGGTGTCCTGCACTCAGCTGGGATGAAGCCGGTACTCAGGCTTTGGTTGAATATGGTGCCTAATGGTGCTGCAAGTTCCTGCCTGAGGTCTTGTAGGATGCAGCCTTTGATGTTATCGGGTCCTATGGAGGCTGTATTTTTTGCCTTTGAGAGGGCAGTGATGACTTGCTCCCTAGAGATAAGGGGAGGGGGTGGCAGGTACTGGGGATGTTTTGTTTTACTGATGGGGGTGGACAGAGGAGTGAAGTTTTCACTGAACCTGTTTGCCAGCAGGTTGGCTATATCTACAGGGTTTTTGTATTGTGGTGTCCTTGACCACCAGTTCTGAGCAGATCTAGGTGCTTCCCTTGAGATTGTGAACATATGTGAAGAAAGCCTTATGATTGTCTTTAATAGATGTGGTCAGTTTGTACTCGAAGTTTGCTTTGCAGGATTTCACCAGTGCTTTTATTTGCTTTTTCAGGCTAAGAAGAGATTGCTTCCAGTTAGACACCTGCTCCTTCTTGGTTTTGGACAGCAGTTTTTTTTTTTCCTTTTATTATAGAGTTTATTTATTGTAGATGTCCACCAGACAGGTTTACTCTTCCTTGAGGAGGATTTTGTCCTGTCTGGTATTCCTGATTCCATGGATCTGTATAAATGCCCATATAGTACTTTGTTGTAAGTTTGGACATATGTGCCAGTTTATGTGGAGGGAAGGGGGCTGTGAAGCTGTTTGTACCTTCCTTCAGGAGGTTGTGATCAGCTTTGGAGAAGTTTTTTTTGTTTGACCCTAACTGGGGGGGGGGGGGTCAGGAGAGATGGTGACTTCAAAAGTGGTTTGCTTTGTGGTTGGATCTTACCAGGGATGATGACACTATAGGGATACTGCAGCGGTTACTCATGTTGGGTAATACCAAGTCCGAGATATTTTCACCTCTTGTGGGGGTGTCAACCAACTGGTCCAAGACATTTACATTGATGAAATCAAGGAATCTCTTGGCATTTGTGTTTTGTCATGACTAGTTTTTCAATCTATGGTTGGATAGCTAAAGTTTCCCAGGATCAGGGTAAAGGGTTGAATCTTGATAGATTCGAAGAGGTCCAGATAGGTGGAGTGGGCATCTTGAGTCAAAGTTGAAGGCCTGTAACTAGCTATAATTTGAATAATGGTCTTGCCAACTGTTAACTGCACCTGGAGTATTTCCTGTGCATCATACTGTGACCATCCTAGAGGTGTGTATGTCTTTTATTTATATATTGCAACTCCACCTCCTTTTGTTTTGCTGCCCATAGATTGGGGTCTGAATGAATGATAAGATGAGTAACCTGGTATGGCTGGGGTGCTCTCCATAGCTTTGAACCAGGTTTCTGTGAGTGCACAAATGTCAGCTTCTTCCATGGTTAAGAATGGTTGCAATGAGTGCAGTTTCATGTTTAGACTCCTAGTGTTTAGCAGTATGACTTTTAATTTGCTGCTAAATGCTGTACATAACAGAAGATTCACCTCAGGTATATGTTGTTTTAAACTGATCTATTGTAAATGTGTTCATTTTGTATAATTATAACTATGTTTGGAGATTTTCTCCTTGGGTCTCCACTGAAAATGGGCCTCTGGCTCAGTTGGACCAACCCGGTTAACAAATGTCAATAAATAAATAATAAAATAAACAATAACAGTGTCCACAGTGACACTTTCGCAAAGGAGTGCCAGGCACAGAAATTTGCCTCAGCTACCCCTGGAAGCATGTAAAGCATTGGCTGCCCAGCTGAAAATGTGCTGTGATATTGCTAGGGCTCAGATTGCTGCCACAGAGAGTAAGCTAGAAATGGTCAGAGTTATCCAGAATGCATGTGAAACTTTCAAAGACTACATGGAAATGGCAGAGAGTAGAGATAAAGTCACAATCATACTGATTTATAGTATGGTGTCACACCAAGCATCCATGACCTCCTCCATTCATACACTAGTTGGGGCTTACCAGACTCAAGCATAGTCTGTCTTGGAAGGGGAGGAAGGCATGGTACTGTCCAGCCATGTGGGAGCAGATCACATGATAATACAAGTGTTTCTAAAGAACATACTATAATTAGCAGGGGGGGCAAGCACAACATATTTCACACAGGCCACATTAGTGTTCATCTACACCAAGCAAAGATTCACATTTAAGGTTCCAGTCCTGGTCCCACAGCACTGTTAGATCAGTTTCTTTAGGATAATCTGCTTCAACTAGGTCACTACATCAGACCAACTCACCATCCAGCTCTTATGACAGCCCCTATTCAACAGCGCCTGCACTATCACCTACCCTGTCTTTAGAAGATGCCATATATGACACATTTAACCTTGACCTACTGTGTTTCAAGTGTGTCATTTCTGTTTTCAGAAATTTGACCTTCACACAGAGATGTCACTATTTAACTTGAAGGGAAATAAGTTAATAAATAAAGTAAAAAAAGTGATGTACACTCTGGACAGTATTCAACTGCATGTGCTTCATTCCTCTAAATGTATTGCTTAAAAATTCATAGACGTGTAAATAACGCTGTACATAATAACACAAGATTGCAGTGATTGTAATCATTAATTCTCTGTATATTACCATTGTTACAACTAGCACTTACTTAAAAGTAGTAATACATAAGTACTCAGAGAAACAGTAATAAAATTCTAACAAAGGTTACTTGAGTTTCCTGTCATATAACAAACATTGCTACCACTTCACCCTCTGCACTGCACAAATAATATTTATCTCTCAAGGCACAAATTATTGTGTATGACAAAATCAGATTATCTAATGTGAAACTACTTTAGTGAACATTATGTCAGCCAATATATGTACTAGTTATAACTGAGGAAACACTGTTTAGTATAAAAAAATGGCATACATTTATATTCTTGCAATGTATGAACTCATGTTAAATACTGAATTAGCACTTTTAAATGTACCACTTCAAAACATTCAACATGTGCATGCTTAGGTAGACTACTTCAGAAGAATGCATTGAGAAAAATAGTTAAAAATTAGGTTATTACTTAAAGATGCCTTATGACATCACTGAGCAGGAGTCACTGAGCATTCAGGCATGACTTTTACAAATACTAATATGTGTATTTGTTCTGAAATAAAAATTATAACAAAAATAATTTATAGGTGAGAGGGAATGTCTGATGAACATCACCGGTAGACCATGCACTACACAGCATAGCCCACTGTGTGCATTAATTATACTCTATGTGCTTTTCAAGGAAGGGAGCACTAACTTCAATTACATGGTCCATAGTTCAAGGCTAAATGGCACCTCTTTGCAAGTGCTGCCATATGCCATGCATGAGCCTGTCACAGGTTGTCCCTATACTACTGCTGCTTGCTGTTTATCATTAGTCAGAGAAAGATTGGAACTGGGAGCTGTAGTGACAGCACTGGTCACTTCACCACCAGATCAACACCTATTCACATTATACAGAATGCAACATGCAAAAAAACATCCCACATGCAATAGCTGGGTCATAGTGAAGGGCACCCCCAAACTCATCCAGACACATAAATTGACTTTTTAACTGACTGAAAACTCTCTTGATGATAATATAGGTCTGAGACAGGAATATATTATAAGTGTCTTCAGCAGCTCCTCTTGGATTTCCTGTTGTTATCATAAGCCATGGCTCCGTTGGGCATCCAGCATCATCTGAAAGAAAAAAAAAAAAAAAAAAAAAAAAAAAGGAGGGAGGTGAAACAAAGAAAAAGTGGTTTAGTATTTAGCAATACATTTTAGTATGAATAATTGCTTAAATAAAATGAAAAAAGTAAATATGTCTCCACTTACCAACAAGATGACCCACTGGGCATCCTACCATGCAGGAAGAGGTGGCAGAGTGCACTAGTGTGTCAGATATGGGAACCATGTGCATTGCCAGGATGCTGAGCAGGGCTTCACACACTACCCGCAAACTGATGGAATGCTAACCCTTCCTATCATAGTAGTGCTTTCCTGAACAGCCAAGTGCTCCAGATTGTGCAGAACGCTTCGCATTTGTGGTCGATTAAGCTCACTGTTACGCTGTTCCACAATGAGCACTCGTTGCTCTACTTTGTGACTTTTGACTGGCTTTTACAGTTAAAGCCAATCGACATCACAATATACAAGCCAGTTTCTTGCAAAGAATTTTCTATTAGGACAAAAGGTGAGTGCCCGTTTGTGATGTGTGTTGAGCACTTCAGGGCGGAATTACAAATGCTGCAAGTTTTGAAACTGTCATTTGTATACATAGTACTGATGGTGTGTATTAAATGTAATGCCCGCACGATAATCACTTCACATTTTCCACTGATTGGCCATTGTGAGATGCCTTACTTGGTTGACATCAAGTGCCACCGAGAGTGTTTTTTTTTTTTATTTCATCAGTTTTCTGATATTAAAATTATATCACCAAGTGGTACCGGATTACATTTCGGGATCCAAGTAATTTCTGATAGTAGGTAACTTTTTTACTCCTGTTAAGTGAGTGGTGCTTGTAGGACATATGCATAGCTTCCTGATTTACAAAAATGAGGGCAAAGCCTGAACAATTTAAGGTACTTTAATATACTTTTATTTACCTAAAGCTATAGTAAAGCTTTTAGATTTGGAAGTCAGACTCACTCACACTGCCCAAGAAACATTGCTTGCTGTATGGTAGGTATGCTAAGTAATTAAAGTTGTAGGGTTAAGTACCAGTTACTTCTGCTATATCATCATAGCCTGCTAACATATTACAGTTTCTTTTTTAATTAATCCAAATATATACACACACACACACACACACACACACACACACACACACACACACACACACACACACTATACTAATAGCACATTTAAGTATGGCTGTAAATTCTTGTTTTAGCCTTGTTACTCACACTACTACTGTAACTGTCTGGCTATTTTTCTTCCAGGTTTGCTTTTATTTCTATAAACAACGATGCCACTTTGGACTTCAATAGCACAACAATAAGTAAATGATAAATAAAATGCAGAACGAGGTGGCTAAAAGCAGTAAAACATAATTTTAATACCGGATAAGCACGTTCACATCAAACGATGCTTCCTCAGACCATTACAAAACACTCATCACATCAATCTATATATATGTATATGAAACAATTCATCAATTAAACAATCAGTTTAGAGCAATCAAGATCTTAAAGTCAACTCTTATTTTTTTCTTATATATGCAGTTAGAATGCATTTATATGTGTATATATTACTGTTTTTATATGGATATATGCGATTTTTTAGGTATAGATATGTATATATGAGATATTACTTGGAGTTAGAGATGTGAGTTGACTTTAAGATCTTGATTGCTCTAATTGCTCAAACAAGAAATATCATAAAGTGTGTGTTTGGGCTGCTGAAGTCATGGTTCTGATACCTACATACATCTGGGGGATCTCTGCAATATAATCCACGTACATGTACTGAAAAATTCACTGTATGTGCCATGCTACACAAGATCATACAGAAAAAACAACTTCAGAAGGCTCAACAAGAGGAAGGGGCACACATCCCATCACCAATAGCAAGGTCACCACAGCCACACACAGGTGAGGAGTCAGAGGGGAAACCAGCAGCTGCTGTGGGTGTAGGCAGATGTAGGTGTGCTCAATATTCCCTTGCACTGGCTAAGAGGCAATAAATAGCACACTCACTCACCACCTAAGGGACTAAAACCTTCTTCCTATGCATATGCATATAGTAAAATCAATGCCAGGAAACGCTCACAACCTTTACCTACCCATGTAATAGCTGTGAAATGCTTGCATTAGACAGAGTCAGCCCTGAGCTAAAACTGCTAGATTTACAAGGTAAGTGTTGAACCTGGAGTGTATTGTGCAGTAATATAAATGAATGGTATATGCTTGCATTCTGTTACTTGGTAGTGCAAACAAGTAAAAGTTAGATGATTTGTACAGAAATGACTTTAACATTTGACAGCAGAGACTTATGTGGCTTATATGTATCCATTATCAAGTAGTAGGCTTCAGAACTCAAAGACTCACACAGTCATACCTCTCAAAAGTACTGATGGTCAACGAATGTCCTCAGTTTAGCACCATACATTTGTAATGGAAAATAATGAAAGAGAGAAGTCAGAAAGTAATGAGACACATTTCAGGTTCAGATTTCACAGCCCTCACAAGATCATTAACAATACTGATGCAAAAAATATTTGATGCTATCTAACCTTGATACTAACCTTCTGTCACTCAGACAGAACATCTAACTACACTTCTATCCACTCTATAACTCCTGTAACCTCCTACATTCTTATCTATATTCCTGTGTCTTCCTCACAGTTGTAAGCTGTATTCTGTTAGATGACATAGTAAATGTACTACAGAGGCTTAAGAAAATCTAAGACATGTTGTACTTTACTTATGCGTTAATCTCATCTCTCATGTATATATTTTAGATTAATCTCCTCTATCTCTATATATATATATATATATATATATATATATATATATATATATATATATACAAAATTTACTTTACTGATCTCTGCTAGACTGTAAGTAGATACATATAAACTGTATAGTAAACATTTTATATGTTGTACATCACATGTATTAGTAAAATTGTACCTTGCTGGAGCTTTTCTCCTCGGGCCGTCGCTGAAAATGGACACTGTTGTCCAGTCAGACCATCCTGGTAAACTAATGTTAAATAAATAAAAATAAATAAATGTCTAACTTTCTAGGACCAATGTAAGTCAAAGGTACAATTACTAATTCGACATCACAAATGGAGATATTAAGCAGTAAGTTAGCTTGCACCCTCAGCATCTGACACAAATGTTATGTATCCCTGAATCCAAAAGATAGAAAACAGGGATATGGCACTGTTATCATCACTTGCACAGGGTGTTGTGTGGGGGTGCAGGTAGCCTAGGCTGGCACATGGCTCTGTTATCATCATTTGCACAGGGTGTTGTGTGGGGGTGCAGGAAGCCAAGGCTGACACAAAAGGTTGGTGAGTGTGTGTGTGAGTAACAAAGAGAAGCAGGCAGCCATTGGGATAAAGTAACAAATGGCCAATGAGACAAAATGAGCTTTGAGCTTCACAGTTGAACCATGTAACTGTTCTATGTGTCCTCCAGGTGAAATTGGTGAGTGAGTATCTGCATGAACACAGCCAAGTGCTGTGCTAGCTCTACACCTTGGTATGTTGGACAGGTTTGAGGCATATATGGTAGAAGTGGCAGTTCATCATTGTCATAAACGACCATGAGAACTGGCTCTGCCAGCAGTTGCACTGGCATGTCAACACTCACAGTCAGATGCACTGCTGCTACCTGAACAATGACTGATGTCTGCTGGATGAGCTCCCCTCATGACAACAACCAGGACATTGACCCCATGGCCTGCCACATCCGGGTGTGGACAATTCAATGACTGACACAGCAGTGAAAGTACTGCCACTATGAGAGTGTGATTGGGCACAGCCACATTGGCTAACAGTAGATGATGTGGCTGACCTACGCTGACAAGGATGTCACTTCCCTCCCAGCAGATGTTCCATCACAGACACTGCCCATTCCAATGTGTCATTCATTCGATCCATTGAATCGGCAACATGCTGGATGCAGTCACCATGCCAGCCTCTGCCACATCTACAACCCTAAGAATTTCTCTGCAGAACCTATGTGAACATGCCTGTGGCTCTATTATGGCCCTAAACATACATTGAGTGGCAGGGGAAGTGACACCTGGACTAGGTGGAGGATGGACAACAGGCCACCTCAAAGTACCCCTAACAACCTTCCTAAGTGGCACCTTGCCCACACTTTGGTTAAAGCCAGAATCAACAGACAATGAAGCCACAGTAACTACACTTCCCTGATTGAGTGTCTCACCCTCCACCTGTCCAATATCTGAGGGCTTACTGGAATGAGTAGGTATAGGCTATTGGCTGTGTCCTATGTCCAATGGAATTGCAGGGGATGCTGAATGTCAACCTCAGTTTCAGATTCAACCTCTGCACCCCTTGACTGGGCATCTGTTTGACCATCAGAGTCTGCTGATACTCTGACATCAGGTGGTAGAAGACACACACTTCCACTGTCAGGATCACCTGTAATAATAGGCAACAAATACAGGAAAAAAAGTAATACCTACACTACTATAGTCCAATATATGCTAACAAACTAACAGTACAGCACTATTACAGACAGTGCAGTAATATACACAACAGTCCTGACGCCAACATCACAAACTAAATATTTATTTGAACTGCTCATCAGTACTGACACAAAAATGTTCAGCTTACCATGTGGAGATGATTGTAGACTCCCTATGCTAGATGGTCCTGGAAGACGATAAGCAAAAGGTAAGGACAACATCATCACGATTAACAGTAACATAGGGGGTAAAACTTTTTTATATCCATTAACTATACTTTCAACATGAACTTGGATGACAAGTGCAACCCAAGCTCATGTGTTATCAATCAGAATGTGTTGTTAACTGTAGCAATCTGCAACCCCTCTCAACCACTTTTTTGTTAAACAGAACTAACATATTTATCACTTGAGATGCATAAGCCTACCTGAAAGCTCTTCCTGGGGCATACTTACTGTCCATGAAATAGCACCAATGTCAAGGACATGCTGTTCTGCACTTTTCTGTGAGCTGTCTGTATCCCTGACAGAGGACAGGAACTGTTCATCTGCTGTTAGTGGTGGCTCTGTAGCAGGCCCCCTGCTACCTATCCGATCACAGGCCATTGCAGCTACTCTCCTCTGTGCAGATGAGATCATGTTAGTGGCCCTATGGTGCACTTGGTTATATTCCATGCTCTCGACAAAAACAAACTAGGTACTAAATAAACTCAAAAAATAACAAGAAATGAATTTCCAACAAAAAGCGAGGCACGAGAAAAGTTCACTGTTTTAATTTAAATGAAGCGCTTTTCATTGTCGTGAATACGGCAACTTCATCAGACTACATAAAACAAACTCCTTACAAGTTTAAATAGTAAAGAATCACATGAACAACGATCAGCTGATCAGTTAACCATTAAAAAACCATGACCATTAGGTAATCGGATCGTTAATAAAATAATACAAAATAACAGCACATACACTCATGTCACCAGTGTAAATATAGAACATTTTCAAATAAAACACAACTAAAGTAGTTGTAAATAAAGAAATTCCTATCATTATTGCAGCTAAGGCAGTGAAGGAAAGTCCATTTGCCTTATATTCATATTATACTGTTGCTAAATGGGAAAACGTCAACAAGTAGTGCATCATTAAACTATGCAAACCTCTCAGTTGTGAAAGATTAGACCAAATCGGGTATACAACAGTTCAAAAATAATAACTACTAATATAAGCTTATCATAACACAATAGAAAATAATAATTAAACCTAACATAACTTTCAGTAATAATTAACTAAAGGAGACAGTGCTCTCAATTATTCATACATGAATGGCATACTTCTCTCCTAGGTCTATCTAACCAGACTTTTGAGCTTTAAAAGACAAGAGATGTTACAGGAATCCATGCTCTGCTGGCCTCTCAACATCTTCTCTCCTACATTCACTGTTGATGTCATTAATTATACATTGCCCTGCAGCCTTGTAAAATCAGACTTGTGCTGTGGCACTTGCATAAAGTACTGAGCTTTGTAGTCTGTATACTTATATTGGTACAGGGTTCTGTTCTCACTGCAGTCAACTGTGGGGGTGCGCATGTGTGTGTGTCTATCTAGCCAGGAAGAGTATAAGTGTGTATCCTACAGTTACCATTCCAATCCCATGTATTGACTATATTTTTAACACTTGCACATGCCTGTACATCCATTTTATGCTGGCCTCCCAACATCTTCTCTCCAACATCCACTGCTGATGTTATCCACTGTAAGTTATTCTGTAGCCTTGTGCCTAAAGTACTGAGCTCTGTAATCTGTATACTTAGGTAGGGGGTTCTGTACTCACTGTACTCAACTGTGTATGGGTATGTGGGTGTGTGTGCATGTGTGTGTGTGTGTGTGTGTGTGTGTGTGTGTGTGTGTGTGTGTGTGTGTGTGTGTGTGTATTTGTGCACTTGCTTGACATTACAGAGAACCTTTTACACCAGCATATGGGACACTGTTATTGCCATATTCTCCTCACCAGACATGATGTCATCAGCTATATCATATTTGTGGATGTGCACTATTCCACCAGAGCAAGGTTAGAAACTGGGCTGTAGGCCAGGCAGAAGTCACCTCATCCTATATGATACAGATTACAGTGACATGGCTTTCAGTCTATCCACATATATCATTCCATGGTTTGTAGGCCCTGTGTTTGTTTTGTGAGAAAACTCTGTGGTGTCTCCAGCTGCTGCATGTGTCTGTTGAGGTACATAGAAAAGAGAGCTTTATACTCTATTAGTATTCTGATGAGGTTCGAGTACAGTACTGTAATATAATCCTCAGATCTGAATATGATGGTGTGACTTATAGGTTCATAGGCTGGTACTAGGCTATTGTCCCTAGAGCCTCTACAAGTCTAGCCATAACAATTCCATGGCTATTTCTTCCCACAATATTTACTTCCCTGGACCCCTGTCTAGTAAGGTGACAGATGTGATCCCTGGGTTGATGATGTGCACAACATAGGTTTTTAATACCAATGTGGGCATGTGGTGGTCAAAGTTCAGATTGCTATCTAAGTGTGTTCCCATGTCCTTCATCACTGGCTTTCAGCATAGCAGGACTGTTGTCAATGCTGCAATAGCAGGGAATTCCACTTTGCAGAAGGACAAAATAAAGATACATTTTTGCATTTATTTGTAGACCATGTGGCTTTGTCATCAATCATTTGTCTGTGTTAGCTCCTTCTGTAGTATGTTATCATCACTGGTGGACTCAATTATTGCACCCAGTATGCAAGCATCAACAAACATGGTAAGCCAAAGACCGTATACTTTAGCCTGAACTGTCAAGAAATAGATTCCAAACAGTAAAGGCCCAAGCACAGATCCCTTGGGTACACCAATGGTGACAGCTCTATTGATACTGGATTATTCTCCACCTTTCACAGTATGTGTTTTTCAGTGAGGCAATTGGTTACCTATCTAGTGACTTAAGGGTTTATCCCCAGCTGGGAGACTTTCTCAATGATACCTGCATGGAGATTGTATCCAAACCCTAGGCCAGATCAGCATAGGCAGTATGCAATGTCTTCCTTTTATCCAGGCCTATGATACAGAATCGATGGGCTGTGACATCATCCTATAGTGTGACTCAGCACATACACCTTACTGACATGGTTGAATACACACTTCAACACACCCTCCACACAAACTATGTAGCTGTAGAAAGGTTTACATCAACATGCATCCATCTGAGTTGGAGGGGGCAGCACCCAATGCATGCATGAATAAACACCTGCTGATTCTTCTCATCTATGAGGTAAACCAACATGTCATCATGGACCTTTTCTACATGACCACTAGTAATATCCCAGCTGTGTGCAATAGACCTGTCTGAATTTTAATACTACATCTTGTCTGTTACATCTGTTAGATGTCTTCAGAAAGGTCATTGAGGGCATGCTTGATGAAAACACTATCATTTTTTTAACTTGACAAGCCCAAGGCATTTGACACAAATCCTCACTGAGGTATTCACTCAACACTGTCAGATGTGACCAGCAATAAACACCTATATATCCAAGTGGAGATACCACTGTATCACATACATGGCATCTAAATATGTTGAAATGTGTGAAGTGATCTATAACTCAGGTCCAGTGATTAGGTCCATACACCAGGGCTGTCTGATATGCCCTTTCCTGTCCATTATTTAAGTAACAGATTTGATGAATGACGTACACATCCTGTGTTCAAACTGCTGTCTGAAGGACTACAAATTGTGGGCAATCATTGACTTCAACTGTGATATTAGTATAATACAGACAGTATCAGCACACACAAAAGATTGCTGCCACAGCCATCATAACACCTACAATGAAACAAAAACATTGGAGGATTTGTTATATCAGGAAAATAAACACACAGCCCAAGGATACAAGGATAGTGTAGGTATCACACCTTATAATCAGACCACTAGGCATGTGACCTGTGTCCTGGGGTAGATGATATGTGGAACATCCACCAGCACTGCTGACTACTCCCTTGTATGTAACACAACTACTGAGTATGTGAAGGGCATCTACATCACAGGCTATAATACTGCCATAGTTCACAGACCTTCAGCCAATATCTAAGTAAAATGCACCTTTCTTCATATACTTAACTACACATCTTCCAGTGATGTGTAACTGAAGTGCTGTGTAACCTAAGATTTGGATAACAGTGAATTTATATTCAGAGCATCTTTTTTATGCCTCCCCCTAATAAAAATGTTGCTATTTTTCAATACCAACTTTTAAAAGATTTACATTTCATGTATAATTCTGATAGGCAGTAAAAATGGGTTAATTTACCATTATTACAACGACAAGCTTTACAAAAGTTGAGTAGAAATAAAGATATAGTTATAAATACAGCAGATAAAGGGGGAGCAGTGGTCATTTGTGATTAGAATATGTATGTTAATGAGGCCATAAGTCAACTATCAGACCATCAGTTTTATCAGCAGATGCATTTAGATCTTACATTGGTATTTAAGAAAGACATTGATAATTTTTTATGTGCAGCATATAAGGAAGGTATTCCAGATCCAGCCAGATAGACATTCTCTATGTTACCCAAAATCTATAAGAATCTGTAGAAGCCCCCTGGCAGACCAATTGTTTCAGGTAAGGGGTCACTGACAGTGTCTCTTTCTGATTATTTGACTAGACATCATTATTGGTTCATGTACATTCTCGAATTCAAGACACCACAGAATTTCTCAACATTGTTGAGAAAATGCAAATTGAATCGGGTTGGCTACTGTGCATCTTGGATGTGTCAGCCCTATATACTAATATTCCTCATTGGGCGGGGCTTTTAGCACTGGAATTTTGGGTCAATCGGGCTTCTTTATATAGCCCTGGATTCAATACCTTTTTTGCTATGTTTGACAGAGCATGTATTGCCCAAAAAATGTTTTCTATTTTGGTGATCAGTGCTATTTACAGTTAAAGGGCACAGTCATAGGGGCTTAATATGCACCAATATATGCTGACCTTTTCATGGGTTACATTGAGGAACAAATCATATATGATTGTTCTCACAATATATTTTTGGATTCTATGGGTATTTGGAGGAGATATTTGGATGACTGCTGGCTGGTCTGGAGATCATATTCTGTGTATTTACAAGAATTTGTGGATTATTTAAATGAGTTTAAATAGGGAATCCACTTTACAGTTAATTTTCATTCTACCTGCATTATCTTCTTGGAGGTACAAGTTATAGTGCAGAGTGATAGGACTTTCAGTAGTACCATTTTCAGGAAATATCCAGTTTAATACGTTATTGCACACCACCAGTTGTCATCTACGTTATATTATCAACAACATTCCTATGTCACAATTTCTTAGACTTCTGAGAATTTGTTCTTCTCTGAAGGAATGCAAGAACAGGAGAAGGACCTTATTCGTAGGTTTTGTAGTAGAGAGTATTCTAAATAAGTAGCAAAAAAAGCTCATATATCTGCCAATAACATACATAGGTCAACATTACTGCAATATCAGGTTAGGAATAAAGTCCAGCAACCTCTAAGATCTATTACCAGTTTTGGGAATAATACATCAGTTTTTAGGAATTTAGTTTATAAACTTTGGGATATCTTACTAATGGATGACAGGTTAAGAGAAATAATACCCCCCCCCCCAATATCTTTTTTTCATATAGAAAAGGGAAGGCTGGTTTAATCATTATAAGAAAGCCAATAAGGATAGGGGCATTAACCAAATGAGTTTGGATGATCAACCGTTGATAGGTTGTTATCCATGAGGACATTGTCATTTTTGTAAATATATAAGGAAAAATTAACAATTTACATCAAAAAATATATCACAAGTCTTTGACGTTTTAGTGCATGAAAATTGTAGCAGTGACTGGGTAATATATTTAGCAACATGTACATGTTCTGCATTTTATGTGGGACAAACATCCTGTCTTTTAAAACTGAGGTTGTCAGAGCATTTAAGTGATATTAGATATGCTAAGACTACCAATGCTTTATATAAACACACTACAAAACATACCTCTGCAAGATTTACTTTTGTCATTATTGACAGAATATGTTATAATAAAAGCAATAAGGTTGGTTGACATTCCTTGTTAGATTATAAAGAGAAACTGTGGATTATTAAATTGGGTGCTTTATTTGCATTGTTCTTAATGAGCATTTGTAATGTCTAGTGTTAATAAGGGGGGTATTATTTAAAGTGTTTGCAATGACTGATTTCATAACACTGATGAAGGCTTGGTGCCGAAACTGGTATGCTGTGATTACTACAATTCACTTTTATGTGTATTGTTTTCATGATATACTTTTATTAAAATGATATATGGATTTTTGATAGAAATATATCATTTCATCAAATAATGGAGAGATGACTTGAGTATACGCTGCTGTGTGTTTTTTAACTATGTACCACCTTTGCCACAGTGCCCTGTCACACACCTTATTGGCCATGCCTAGGTATTGTTTTTGTGGCATAAACATTAGTGTCTGATGGTGCGGAATCCCCATCAAGTTGGTGCACCAGATGCATGTGTGATACCTGTTCCTGTGATGTGCACAGTACATACACAGCTGTTTGACACTATTATTATTATTATTATCATTTTTTAGGCTTTTTCTCTTTTACCCTTTTGCTTTTCATGACACTTTGATCATTTGCACTGTAACTTCCAATGGGTGAAGCCTAAGCCTTTTGACAGAATGAAATTATGTCCTCACATTTCAAACAAATCTTCATATCTCTGGAACCATAAGGGTTATGAAAGAAGTAGAAATGGCAAACTCTTCAGCACAAACTATTTTTATAGTGGTAGTATTCTTTAGGTGATAGGTCTTAAACCATATTTTATAAGTCATAGTAAACACATTAGCTATTATGTTTGTAATATTTTGTAAATAACTTATAATATCTCAGCAACCACTCAAGTTACACATACTGTCAGCAGCATTTTATTCATCTAGCTGAGAGCTTTCATATGAGGCTAAAGAATTCTTTCCATGTTACTTGGTTATTTACATGTTTAGAAAGGTGTGAAAATTATATCTATATAAATTAATATCATAAAAACAGCAAACAAAATCTATGTACCTGCGCTAGACAGAGGTCAAATATTAGTGTAGTTGAGTTTGCCATTGTGTCAGCTTTAAGATGCAATACTTTAAAAACTTGTGCATAGCATGGATTTGAAATTATTGATACAAATATGAACAAGCAATATTTGATGCCTAGAGGTGTCAGTAGGAGGTAACTGTAGATGCACCTGGAGGAGTCACTCGGACACAATGAGTTAACAATAGTTGACAGACCACCAGTTTTCATTTTCTTTCATTCAGGGATGTTAGCCTTAATTAACCACTAAGGGCTTACTTACTGTTGCTGGAGGTGAAACTGCTCATGTAGTAGTAGCATGTAGAAAAATAGACAAAGGCATACTTTTGAATCCGGATTTCCATAGGTAATCATTGCTGGTATGATTTCTAAGTATGCATAAGAAATGAGTCCCTTGTTTTTTCGGAGATTTCTCCCTTCCCCGAGTTGGTGTATATAAATTTAGGGGGATTGGGAGACTTTTCCCTTACACTAGGGGATACAGAGGGGCTTGGGCCCTGCAAAAAAAAAAAATAAATAAAAAATGTTTTTTTTCACATTTCTGCATTTTGAGCATTTTTTTCATCTTTTCATCTCATCAGTTTTAAGAAAGCTGGTATTTCATAGTAGAACCTCATGCTAGTGTATGTTTGTATGCATTTTGTGTATTCATTTGCTAATTCCTGGGAAAGCTACACCTAAATGTTCCTTTTCCCCATTGATTATGTCTTTATTTGGAGTCTTCCATCTCCTTGACAATCACCCAACATGTGTGTATGCAGTTTGTTCCAGTGCTTTGCAAACTATTTATATATAATGAGCCTTATTGGTAACTAGGTGTAATCTCATCCAACATGTAAGTGGCATTCTGTCATAACCATGTTATATATCTAACATAATGAAAAGTGTCAGTAGATAAACAGTTTCATAATGTGATAAAATAATTATGCACAGACAGAAATGTGTCAAAACTTCATCTGTAGCTGCCTTGCTGATATTGCTTTTCTTAGCCTCTTAAATCTGGAATACACAAACACAGCCAAAAAAAAAAAAGGGATAAAATCCCCCAGTCAGGGGAATGTTTAAATTAGTAATGGTATTCATGTTCTGCTTTAATATTGTAACATTTGTAGTCACACATCTTTGTTGGAAGAATAATAACAATGTAGCTGTAATATCTGAAATGACTTAATGACTATAACTCACACTATGTTGTCAGAATTATCTTAGATTAACAGGAAACAAAACATGCTGAGGCAAACCTACGATGACCCTAAAGGTCGCAGACATTGGAAAGATATGGTTAATACAGCCCATGACTATACTAATCAGTTCCTGAATATATAGCTCACCAGCAGTAACTCATGGCAACCTGCCTGTGGGTAGCTGCTGTTATCTCAGTTTTCAGATTTCTCTGCACAGCATCCAAGAAAATAAAAGTTCTATTGATCACTAGTGACAGTGCTAAAGCAAATTAGATAGTAAAACACATTGTAGATTTATAGATGTAGCTATCAGTTTTCTGTGCTATCTAATAAAAAAATGCTGCATGCAGCACAACTGTTCTATTCTACTCCAGACTGTGTATTGCCAGAATGACAGTTGCCACATATTAAAGCCAGAATAAGTCACTTTTTTGGCACAGTGTACTTCTACAGAATATTAAAGCCATAACTTCTCTATTATTAATTTAGAAATGTTATTGTTAAACTACTTTCTGTAAAGCCTGGAAAAAGCTTTCCAGGATACACAAAATGATGTGCATTTATATTTACTAACAGTAAGCCCGGCCACTGGTCTGGCACAGCTATAATGTGATACTGTGCTAGTTAATATAGAGTGATCAGCAACCTAACAGTGGAAATGACAAAAAAGAAATGGAGCAACTTAATAATACAAATGATAAATAATTAACACTTGAAAAGCACATAACATGACACAATTATACTGCAGTATGTATATAAAACACACTATAATGACTGAAGATGCAAATATATACACTTAGGCTGGTATTCCAAGTTGAACTCGTTATGGCAGCTGAAACTGTTCACATGTAAACACAGCTCTGGCATGATTCAGACACCATTTATGGTTACTTGCAATGGCATATTAAAACGTATTCAAATGAAGGAATAATGAGATGTTAATGAGAAATGATGTCAAACTTCATGTTCTAATCAGCCCTGACTCTGCCTTTTGCTGATTCATAGTCATATATTCTCACATTTCCATGGCTTCATCAGATGTGTTATAAAAGGCAGAATTTACTTTGCAATCAGCACTATTTCTCAGGATGAGCTGCTTGTCTTGATGAACCAAAACTGCTTGCATCCAGCAGTGCTCACTGGCTAAGAAGGTGAAGATATAGGTGGAGAATTACTCATTATAATTCTGGCAATCAGGAAATCCTTGATAGGTTTAGAGTAGACAAGGATATTGTAAAGGTCTTAGTGGGTAAGGATGGTACACACATTGGAAGTGGGGGAATTTGTGGTCTTCCTATCCCTGTGGATACAAAAGTATGTATATCCCCCACTATATTTGCCATAGGGAGTGTTCAGAGACAGAGTGGGGGACAGGGTGGTTATTTCTCAGGCAGCTGCTTCAAGGATGCTTCAGCAGTTTCTTGATACACTCTTGACATGTTTGGGCCAGTAAATCTATATCCTGGTGTCACTTCAGGACTGAGCCTGAACTATGCATGCCTTTTATGGGGTGACATATTTCTTTGAGGTACTTGGTGCTTTAGATTGCACCCATGTTACCATTAGGGCCTCATGAAGTTCATGGGGGAGTGGTACTGCAATAGGAAGGGCTACCATTCCATCAACTGACGGTTATAGAGATACATGGAGGTGCACCAGCAACATGTCTGCTCAGCATTCTGTCAGTGTCCATGATTCCCACGTCTGGCACATTAGCTCACTCCACCTCCTCTTCCTCCATGGTAGGAAGACCCATAGTCATCTTGTTGGTAAGTGGAATTTGTATTTTTTGTAATCTGATTAATTAGTCTAAGTAAACTGTATTGCGAATAGTAACCCACATTCCCTCTGTTTTGTCTCACCCTTTTCTCTTTTTTCTCTTTTCTCTTCATCTGTTTTTCAGGAGGTGCAGGATCTCCAAATATATGCAAACATGATTTTGAAAAAAGTATCATTCACTAAAGACATGTATTAAATAAGATCTATTGTTTTGTTTTTTGTTTTTTCAATTTATTTTGTAAGTACCAATTGGTTATTAAATCATACACAAATATAATAAAAGAACACAACTGTAGCACAATTCATACCCGTGAGATATTTTAAATGTGTTACTATATCATATGTTACACCATCTTATCTCCTTGTGATCAGTAGACTGCAAATGTCATCATCACCATTTCGTATTCTTGAACTGATTGTTTACAGCTTTCCAGTACCATTTTACAGAATATTCTTCTCTGAATAAAGATCCAATAAAAAACAAGTGAGAGCTATTAATAATGTATTGATGCATTAAATTATGACTCAGTTTATTGTCCCCATTACTTGTTTGTCTCTCTCCCTGCCCTCCCTCACTTTTTTTTTAATTATGCGGGACTTTATTTTTCCTTTTTTTTTCCTTTGTCTCCAATTTATGTTAATTTTTCCTCACATCTAGAAATCCCAGGAGCAGCCTAAACATGCTTTTCCCAGGTCAGAGTAAGTTCACTCACTGCCCATCCAGGGACATCCTTATAGGGTCAGAGCAGTGGCACTGGTCCTGGTAGCACCATGCATGTGGCAGCCTGGCATGCAATGCAGTCCATAAGCTTTGAGACTTGGTTGAGGATGTGGTGGAGCAGGTAGTGGAGAGACAGCTTCAGCAAGTCCAGGATACTCTTGAGCAGGTGCAAGACTCATTATCACAGTCAGCTGTGACCGCTGAGCCACCACAGCCTACCGCTCTGTCAACATTGGGTCCTCCACAGAACCACCATTAGGCAGTGGAAACTATTGAGGTCCTGTGGACTGGGGTGTTCCTGGGAGGAACTCCTCTTCAATTTCCTCTTTTCCTAATCCTCGCTTCTACATTCTCTAGCCTACTTCCCACTCAAATTACCTTTTTATATAAAATAATTTAAAAATAGGGAGTCTATCCCCCACCAAAAACATAGCATGACTCATCTTCCATCTTGTCTAGCACAAACCTCTTGATGTGTTCCTTCTGTGTATCTCTTTATTACGTCTCCCATTTTTTCATCTTCCCCTTTCCAGTTTTTTACAGAAACAAATATGGTGTCCACATGAGGATACCCCTACAGAAAATGTATAAAACCACATTATATTTTTTAAAATGTTAATATAAGTAGCTGTGCTACATGCCCCTTGCCTTAAATATGTGTTAGTATGTCTAATATGCTTGTGCATAGCCTCATTCATCCACAATACCACAACACTTCCAGGATTATACCAGAATTTACATTTCTATATAGTATTTCACACATACTTAAAGCTTAAGTTTACCAATTTTACATATTTAACGAAAGTGGGTGTTTCTTTGCAGAAGCTTTTGCATCAACATAGTCATCACAAATAACCTACAATTAATGTATTTGCATATAAGGGTGGTGCCGCTGTTCATGAATAACTGCTGCAAAAGTGCTAACCTCAGGATTATGAATTCCACACTTAAACTCATAAGAGTTAATGGTTCTGTGATAATGTACCAATACTTGGAAAAAAATATAAAAAAAAACAACTTTCTGCTAACTATGGAAGATACAGCACAATTTCCTGAGACCACAGTGGATTCATGAGTACTTTGTGAAAAGGACTCATAGAGGATTTTAGAACGCATACATCCCACATAAGACAGAAAAGACTAGGCAGTTACAAATATTATTACAGCGTCAGCTTTTGGTTTTTATATCTTTTCTGTAGCAATTAGTCTATTCTTTAAATCTTGTGCGTAGATTGATCTAGAATGGAAGCGTTTTAGAAATAACCCAAGCAAAAGGCAAAATAAGAAGTCTTAACATGCAGATTATACAAGAAATACAATCAAGAAGTAGATAAACATATGATTTAGTCACTTCATATTAAATCACAGTACAAAGCCAACAGGATTTCTTTAGTCTCAGCTAATGGAGTATACCACAGAAAAAAATAACAGGAAATGCAGCAGAGTACGTGAAGTGGAAACCGTCCCTTGACTCTTCTTTTTGTACAGTTCACAGGTAGATCCCTTATGCTTACTATGTGTGTTTGTGAGTATAGCCTAAGGTGAAATAGGAAAAAAAAAACAATGAACATGAATAGGAGCTCTGAAAGGATATGAAAGGCCTGATGTATTGTATGGAGCATAACATACATGCTCTCAGCAACATAATCACTTGAGGGAAAAATTCATCCTGCCTAACATAGCATCCAAGCTAAGTGGTGAAAGGATGCTCTCCGTGTCAAAAGCATACAGCAAGCTTTGACAAAAATCCTTTTTGATGGACGCATTAGAAAGTTAACCAATTTCATCACTACAGTGGGAAGATTTTGCTTCTGGAGATTAGCTTTTGAACTTACTTCAGCGTTTGAAACCTTTTAGTGTGAATGAGTACACTCCTTGATAAACATAAGGGCATTTGGCTATTTAGAGCATAATAGAAGAGTTACATGATTACTGGCTGCAGACTATGATTCTGACCATTGAATTGTTTAGTCTCAATAAAAAAGTGTTGTTTTTGCAAGACAAAATATAGTATTTCAGACTTTTTATAAAAGGAGATGGCATCAGACCATCTCCAAGAAAATTAAAGGCTGCAAAGGCTGATTCAGATAATATCATGAAACTCCAATAAATGCTAAACTATCAAGGTAAAGTTTTGCCACGACTGTCAATCATACTTCATTTTTTAACAGCACTGCTGAAGAAAGACATAGCTTGGATATGAGGTGACACCCAAGAACAGTGTTTCAAATGAGTAAAATCTATGTTTGTGCTTGATACAATGTTTCTAAACCCGTGGTGGTGAGTGCAGACGACAGCAGTTATGCAGTTGGAGCAACATTATCATTGTACATTGATAGTAAACTGAAGGCTGTAACTTTCTGTTCCAGAACATTAACAGAGACTAAGAGGATACAGTCTCAGTTTGAACAGGAATGCCTAGCAGGAATATGGAAATACAAGCCCTTTTCTGGTTACCTGTTGAACGTGGATAGTTTCTAGTGATAATCAGGCCAGTCCTATGTCATATAATCGAATACACAATTAGTGAAACACTTATTAGTTGAACACTAATAAGCAAAAAATTTAAATGTCAAATGAACATTTCAGTGAAACATTTCACTGGGAAAACAACCAGTCGGACATCATTGAGGAATTGCCCTTTTCCCGACTGTAATGCAATCTTGGAGATGGTATATTTAGTTAGGAGGGCTGTGGGGGCTTAGCCCCCCACTAGAATGGGTTTTGTTTGGTGATGCTGGGTTGGCCAACTGGTTTTTAACCCAGGAAATATTTTCACTGATAGAACAGATAGAACCCACAGTGTGAAACTAGCTGACTCCAAATCAGACTGCTAACCAGTCACGAGTGGAATCCCACAGGATTCAGTCCTGGGTCCTCTCCTGTTTGGTATCTATTTCTCTGAAGTCCAGGCCAACATGAAGGGACTCTGGCTGATAAAGTTTGCAGATGATTGCAAGTTGGGAGCTATTATTAACTTCCCAAGTGATGTTGACATCCTACAGAAAGGCCTCACTGAGACCAACGACTGGTGTCAGAACCATGGCCTTAAGCTCAATGCCAGAAAATGTGGTCATCCCCTTTGGGAAATACCTGGTTCCCATGAATTATCACATCGATGGTAGTTCACTGAACACAGAAGGTGTTATAAGAGATCTGGGAACACAGGTTGACAGCAACCTCTCTTTTGACCACCACATTGCCACTGTGGTCAGAAAGTCCTTCTATGTGGCACATCTCATTACTAAGAGTTTTGCATCCAGGAAGAAAGAGGTCATGCCACTGTGGTCAAAAATTCCTTTTATGTGGCACATCTCATTACTAAGGGTTTTGCATGCAGGAAGAAAGAAGTCATTGTCTCCCCCTACTCTTCCCTCATTAGGCCAATCATTGAGTACAATGCCACATTTGGCATGTACCTCACTAGACACCTGAAACAACCGGTGAGGCCGCAAAAGTACCTCACAAAGAGGATCATAGGCCTTAAACACTTGTCCTATATGGACAAACTCAAAAACTCAAACTATTCTGTATCTCATATCACCTACTTAGAGGTGATCTCTGCTTGACTTACAAAGCCATGTCTGACCCAGCTCTGTTAGAAATGCTACATCTAAAGAAATTCCAATCCCTCAGCCCCACATGCTCCAGCGACCTCAACCTCATTACCACAATAAACAGAACGTGCTGGAGAGACAGGTTTTTAACCCAGAGACTGCCCATGCAATGGAATAGACTTTCCATACATGTCAAACAGAGCACCTCACTGGCCCTCTTCAAGAGAAATCCTGATGAGTGGTTGGGAAATAGAAAATTCACCTTGGGGATCACTCCAGTGGCTGTACTCAACAGAAGCACTGGGAACTAAGGTCGGTGGCACAATGTCAGGGTAATCCTATGGGCTAGGGTTGTAAAGGCTCCAGGGCCATTAGCCTAGTACACACCTATGAACCTATGAAATGTTTGCTCAACATTTAAGGTTTTTGTTTATTAGTGTTCGACTAATAACTGTTCGACTAATAGTGTTTTTGATTATATGATATATACCCAAACAGTTCACAAACTACTGATACAGCTAATAAATTTGTGTGACTTGAACAAAGTTTTTCCTAGGTATCAATAGTTTATTTATTTATAGGTTTGTTAACTGAGTTAAAGGGCTGGTGCAATACCCTTTTCCGCCTCTTCCTGGGCCACTTATTAATACAAAGGATGACAATGTATAACAAATCAGTGCTAGTACATATAAGCAGTTATGGTAGCATAATATTCACATGTTAATCACACACACACACATGCAGGAAACTACAACAGGAAACTTTGTACACTTTACCAAAAGTTGACCATGTATTGTGAGAATGAATGAGAGCAACAATATATGTAGCATTCAGAATCTTTACAGCCTTTCCATGTATCACATGGCAATACAAAGCAGAACAGTATATGACATAATAAATACTGGTATATATAAACATTCACAGGAGAAAAATATTTATAAATTAGCCACATAGGAAACACACTTGGCAATGCAGTATAAGTTGACTCTTTGTTGTAAGACTGAAAGCAAATAAAAATGTACACTATATGTAGCATGCAGAATCAAGAAATTGTACATGTGCTATAACTCTTATTTTTCCATATATATATATATATATATATATATATATATATATATATATATATATATATATATATATATATATATATATATGTATGTGTATATGTATATAATTAATCTGAACTTTTTGCTGATTTGCAGTAATTAGGTAGTATATATATATATATATATATATATATATATATATATATATAAATAATCTAAACCTTTTGTTCATACTATGTCCTAGCTTGTTACTGTATAATACCTGATAGCTCTGGTATGTATTTGTATTTTGTACCTGACTTGTTAAAGTATGTCCAGCTTATTACTGTATAAAATCTGCTAACTCTGTATGTATTTGTACTTATATCTTTTTGCTAATTGTATGTGGAGCTTTTCTCTTTGGGCCTCTACTGAAATGGGCTCACCTAGGCCCAGTGGACCTTCACAGTAAACAAATGCAATAAATGCAATAAATAAATAAATACCTTTTTCTTTTTGGTTCCCTTTAGACCTCATGATACTGAACCAGACCCCAGTATCCCACATCCACATCGGGTCTACCAGCCACCCTTACTCTCTCCGGGCTATTACATTATTTTCTGGAGTCAGTCATTCTAAGGGCACCCTGAGAGCTCGGTCACCTCTTGTTTTATCTGGGGAGTAACTTTTTATATGCCATACCCACTTTTCCCTTTCCCCACACTCATCGACTACATCCAATGGCCACTCCCCTCTATGGACCACATCTCCCCTTAGGTAGCATCAATGACGAGTGACCTCCCACTAAAGATGGGCATGCCCATCTCTCCCAGCCACTCCATCAGTCTCCTGAGCCATTAATTGATCCAGGGTCAGCTGGGCCATCATTAGGACATTATTCCTCTATGCCACAACAGTGGCGAGTAATGTAATTCTTAGCCATTGTCTTTAGAACACCAGCATTTGTATTTATTTGGGGTGGGGTGGCCATGGTGGTGCAGTGGTTAGTGTTGTCACCTCACAGCAAGAGATTCTCTGTTCCAATTCTCAGCTGGGGTGCCTTCTGTGCAGAGTCTGCATATCCTCCCTGTGGTCATGTGTGTTTCCTCCAGGTGCTCCATTTTCCTACCGCATTCCAAAGAGATGCAGTAGGTGGATTGGACTCTCTAAATTGGCCATAGGTGAGAATGTGTGTGCAAGTGAGTGGCACAAATGAACTACCGTGGCAGGGCTAGCCACCCAGTGGTGTAAACCTTGGCTCAAGATGATTGTCACTGCTGAAGTGACACCCCAACCTCATGTGCAAAACGGGAAAAGGAGTTGAGGATGGATGGATGGATGGATTTGTATTTATTTATAAGGTGATGTTTCAGTTATTTCTTGAATTGTTTAAAATCTAGGATGGAGATAATTGGTAAAGGCAAACTATTTTATGATGCAGGGGATAGTCTAATGAAGAATTTCTTACAGATGACTAGGGAAAAGACAGATCTTATTACCCTGGGGCCTGCACAACTGCATAATTGATAGAAGGACTCATGGAATATAAGTCTGTTGTCAACAGAGGGACAATATTGTAGACAGTATTGTTGTTGAAATGGAGATTATGTTTCATGAAAACAACTAATAGTTAGATATACCCTATCAAAGCTACAGTGACTTTGCCATTTCAGTCAGAAACCAAAGAAAATGTGACTGCAATGTGCAAGCTATAATGTCTAGCAGATTGATGACTTCTCATAGAATGGTCATCCTCAAAGTAGCAACATATTATTGGCTATGTTCTTGATGAGGAGATATATAAATGACAAGGCAAGTAATATTTTATACAGTTAATTCAATGTAATGGATCATTTGTCAGATTACAAGGATTTCTTGATCCACTAAGATCGGATTGTTGACCCAGCTTAGTAATAATCAGAAGTTCTGATCCAAATCCATGAAGGGTATCAAGGACTGACCAAGTTCACAGAGCAACAGTATTTGTGTAGAGGTCAAATGTCAGTGCTAAAATAACCAAGCTTGTTTCTAAGTGACAGCTTAGTACTGAAAATTAACAGTCAAATGTGGAAACTCATGATTATGTCTCCATTACCTAAAGGGCCACAGGAAAAAAATAGCACCAGCTCATGATTATGTCTCCATTACTAAAAGGGCCACAGTAAAGAGTAGCACAAGTACATAATTATGTCTCCATCACTGAAAGAGCCATAGCAATGAATATCAGCAGCTCATGATTATGTCTCCATTACTAAAAGGGCCACAGTAAAGAGTAGCATCAGCTCATAATTATGTCTCCATTACTGAATGGTCCATAGCAATAAATATCAGCAGCTCATGATTATGTCTCCGTTACCAAAAGGGTCACAGCAAATAATAGCACAAGCTCATGGTTATGTTTCCATTACCAAAAGGGGCACAGCAAAGAATTCTACCAGACTTATATAAACATAATGGGAAGAATTACCTAGCAGAAGTGGACTGTTATTCAAGAGACACTTAGATAGTCAATTACCTTTAATAATAAGTCAATAGGGTACATCTTAGTGCAAGACAATTTTATCTAGAAGGTGAATCATACCTCTCAACTTCTTAGTGTAAGAAATCTGGACAAAGCCTAAAATAATGGGGGGACAAAGGCCCAAAAATAAAGAAAGCTTTTAAATATTGACTTTATAAACTTAGAAAGCTGCTAGAATAACAGGACTAGTGTTACCATGAATTTTCTGAAGGATGTGAAGTCTGAAACTCAAATGTATGTCATTATATTGTGACTTCAATCCTCAGTGATTTCCCAGAAAACCATACATTTTGTGAGGAACAGACCAAAAATATGAGGTGAAAATCTAGAGAGTTGAGAGGCATAAGGAGGATAGCTATTAAACTTGTCACTGACAATGAACTCATTTCATATCCTCAGATGCAAAATGATTCAAAGATTTAAAGAAACTTTATTGTTATTTTAGGCCACACAAGTGTAGCCTAAATGAAATTACAAATGTCAGCTCACGAGAGGAATACAGTGCAAGTAACGTAGATACAGCGGTATCGAAGAATAACATAAAGAAAATAACATAACAATAACAATATGACATGCAAGAGGTAGTTCACATTACACAAACACATTCAATACCCATTATCCAGTGATATAATTAATAAATACCCGCCATCAAACCCCTACACTAAGATAGAGAATAAATAGAGACTAGTGAATAGCAGCTGTTTAGTTTCCATATTGCACTTGTTAACCTTAGACGTGACTCAGTATAGCCATCATATTGCATAGTAGTAATGCTGGCAGTAATTGCTCAAAGCAGCAGGCATAAATGAAAAAAAGAGGCTTCAATGTATCAGGTATTATGGCTGGTGTCTGTATTAATAAGTTTCACAGCTGTAGGATACAAACTGTTCCTGAATCTGGTAGTCCTACAGCGGAAGCTGTGGCACCTCCTTCCAGACACAAGTTGTGAGAAACAGTTCTGGGCTGGATGGGTCGAATCAGCTAGTATTTTGTATGTTTTCTTTCTTGCTTTTGTAAAGTAAAGCTCCTGAATAGAAGAGAGGTTTAACAATCTGCAAAGTGGATCAAACAATAGGTCCACATTATCTGCAAGTGATGGTGCTGGAAAAAGAGCAGTATAAATGGCTAAGAAAATTATTAACCAGCCAGATCTGTACTTACATCTAGTGCCTTATACAATAACATACACTAAATGTCTGAACCCGTGGTTCCTCACGTACTGAGCAGGATTGTTATCAAAACAACACATCATCAGTAGGGTAAAACTAACCTGTCTCACAAAGGTCTAATCCCAGCTCATGTTCCCTATTAGTGGTCAAACAATCCAATGCTTGATGAATTCTTCTTCACAATGATAGGACAAGCCAACATCAAAAGATTAAAAAGGAATGTTGCTATGAATGTCTGGCCACCACAAGCCAGTTATCCCTGGGTAACTTGTCTGATACCTCTTGCTTAAAACCCAAAAAGCCAGAAGGATCGTGAGGCCTTGTTTTCACAGTCTGTATTCATACTGAAAATTAAGATCAAGTGAGCTTTTCCTCTTCTGCTCTACAGGAGGTTTCTGTCCTCCCTGAGCTCACCTTAGAAAAAAAATAAGATCACAAAGAGGGGAATGTAGAACAGAAGTTAAAGAAATATAAACTGAAGTTATGAAATTTTTGCAAAGTGAAAGATTCAGTGTAGAAAGTCTAACACAGGTTATATCATAGCATGATGGAACAACTAGTCCCCAAAGTAAGGACAAATAAGAGGAGCAGGAGACATCTGTGGAAGAAATATGGACATGAAAAAAAATGAGATTTAATATAATGCAAAATTTATGCAAAGGAGAAAACCAAACTAATGATCAAATGAATTACAAAAATCAATGTATACCAAGACTATATATTCCCCATTCTGAAGGAGGTATGGGCCTCCTTGAAATTGATTACATGTATAGATCTGCAATCGTGGTACTGCATACATATCTGCTGACCTCACAAGACATAAACCTAGTGAAAGTTTTGCGACATGAGGAGAATAAGTCTAAGATGACTTCCCTGCTTGGTTTAGCAAAAGCATATTGGCGTCAAGCGGGAATGGAAATCAAACCAGAAGTAGACAAAAATGAGGCAGCAACTGAATGTGCCAAAAAAAAAAGAATGTAAGATGAAGGATCAGATTAGAAGGCAAGAAATGTGGAAAATGCATAAATATAGTTCCAAGTTTAGAACTTAGACCAGCCGCATGTTGATCAGGATCGAACAAAGGAATGGTTAAGGAGAGGTGAATTTAAATCAAATGACAAAAGGTTAATATTGATGGCCCAAGATAGTGGACTACGTACATGTTGGTTTACAAAGTCAGCTGAACATGTGGGAGAAACAGACAAATGTAGGTTTTGTAAAACAGAAATGGAAACAGTTTCACATCTTGTTACTGGTTGTGATATACTAATGGTAGAAGGACTGTAAGGCATAATAATGTGGCAAAACTGTTGCATTGAGGATTGTGCAAACATAGTACTAAAGCAGCTGAAAAGCACTGGAAACACTGGAAACATAAGCCACAAAGCATTATAGAAAAAGATGACATTTACATCACATTACCAACAATTCAAAAAAATAGATGCGAGAAAACCAGATATACTAGTCCATGAAAAAGACAAAATTAGCATTGATCATTGAAACTGCTACACCCAATGATTACAGTGTCTTTCGTACAGAGACACAAAGTTATAAAATACCAGAATTTGCAGGCAGAAATGAATGCAATGCTTAACATGGATACCCAGACAGTTCTAATAGTAGTAGGAGCAATGGATCTTATAAAAATGAATTTACAGTCATACTTAGCTATGTTACAGGTACATGTAACTACATAAGAATTGCAGAAGGAGTCGTTACTGGGCACATTGCAGGTGCTGCGAAGAGCACTTTTGGCTAATATCAAAAATTGAAGCAATACTAATTTCATGAACTTGAATCATACTTTGACTTAGGAATGGGGTCCATTCCTGCCATGGTATTAGAAACCCAAAAGACTTGGAGAAATTAAAAGAGACAGTAACATTGGATGGCTCAATTGGAATGAGTCCAGCACAACTAATATTTTGCAGTCATATTCTAACCAGCATCTCAATATGAGACAGATTTGTTGCTTCGGGTAATACCACATCATACTGGAGACCAGATATCAAAGGGGCCAAATCTGCATACAGTTATTTCTATAATAAAACGCATTCAGTTCATTCCTTGCCTAACCTGAACCTGGGACAGACTGTCTATCTCAAGTTAGATGGGGAAAAGAGACGGGAGACAGAGGTGCTTCTATTGCCAAATTTATGGAACTAAGATCACATATAATTCAAGCCAATGATGGAGGTAGAGTAAGGAAAAGTCAAAGACACATCCAGGCCATTCCTGAGATGGTCAGACTGATTAGACAGTCATTATACCTGAATAAGAAAATGCTACAATCAGGAAAATACAAAGTGTGAGACTTTGAATAAGTGCCCTAATGATGGACTAGATACAATTCAACCAAAAAAGAACCATTGTCTAAAAATGGCTTATCACCCAAACAATTACATTTTGTTAAAAAGAGACACATTACCAGATAGAGGCATGTTAACCATCATTGACTTGCCATAAACTTAAAGCCCTTCAAGTTTACAGTTTTAAGAGTTACTTCATGAGAGCATGAAACAAGGCTTCTAGTGAGTTACCAAGATCTTTGATTGCTTCAAAACAGATGAGTAATAAAATGCTTTGAGACAGTTAAAATGGAATGTAAAAGCGTAAATATGTACTGTCTCTAAAAATTTAACTTTCTGTACAATAATGTCAAATCATTTTAAAAATGAGTGCTTTCAATATAGAAAACTTTTAAAAAGAATACAAATCTGCATGGAAATGCTTTAATACCATATATGCTACCTCACAAGATGATTTCATTCTTTTCTCTAAGGGGAGGAGATGTGATATCAGATTACCGTGATGCATCAGTGTGTTCAGTGATAAACGGAGCATGCCTGTTGCTCTCCTATAAGTATGTACCTGGTATGGAAAATCAATATAACAGACTTATACATACTATATCTAGTTTCCCACATATCTGGTGTCTTGTAAGATAGCACAGAGCATGCCACAGGCTATTGATGATTAGAGAAATTGGGAGCAGAGTAACTATGTCAGTTAACCTAGTAAGACTCCAGCTGAGATGACAACCTAAGTGCAAGCAACATGGAATTCAGTCAGCATATAACAAGTTTTATCCATAGAAGGACTGACTATGTGTGGGTATCACCTGCTTGAATGACCATATGTGTAAATGAATTAGATCTTCAAGAAAATGATAAAAATGTAGCATACCTTGCAGGTGTAACTTTGTTTTTCAGCACAAAGACAAGTTATGCATGCAAGCTATTTTAGAGCTGCATGGTATTACGTGATACTATATGTACCTGATGGAAGAAGCAGACAGCGATCCCATCAAGTCTACCCTTGTAAATGCCCTTAACATTCTACCTTTCCTCTATCCCAACATTTCCTGTTAGTATTTTTCTGTCTGTTCCATGTCATCTTGAATGTGTTTTTCCCTCTCCACCCCTCATTCTGGTAGAACATGTGTGTACAACTCTCTCTGTGAAAAAAGTACTTCCTGAAATCCAAGCAGTAGCAGTTATGTATTTGTCTCATCCACATTCATACTGAAAGTCCCTGATACAACTCTATCATCTCATCATACAATTCCACATAACCCCTCATCTCTCAGTGGGTGAGTTCTGGGTAACTACTGTAACTAATTAAAAATGGAAAGAAGAAAATACCAGGGAAAGAAAACAACCAGAGGGAAAAGTTCCATGTGGTGAACAGAAACTGTAGCTAGAAGTTTAAGTCTGTGTGCAATTGCAATGGTTAATTAATGATACAAGTGAAAACATAACATAACAATGTGAACATAAATAAAACATTATCTGAGCATAAATGCCAGTGGATAATATGGCGTCCACTGATTTCTCATTACAAGATGAGTAAAAAACAGAATCCGCTGAAGCACAAGGAGAACACGACTGCATTTGCTGTTAATGTGGTACTACAGAAACATTAGTTCCTATATGGTAGTGCTCCCAGAGTGCATTAGACATGCTTGAAGTGGGTCTTATTAGCCAGATGGCCCCTGAGACCCTTTGCTGAATGCAGGAGATCAAAGGCAGCACTGTGGCTTGAGCCAATAGAAATCTAGCTGCAGTGCTCCTGCTGAACACTGCAGCAAATGGCTGATTGGTAAATCATATGGTAGGGTAGCCTAGGGACCAGTAACCAGTCTATAAGGACAATGTGAATCTATAGGCGTGAAAGAAATGCACTTATAATAGACTGCATGCTTCTAAAACCTGATAGCTGAGCTGTATGAGTTCTGCAGGCAACATTTAATTCTGCTGTGCAAAAAAAAAAAAAAAAAAAACATTTAAATTAGAGTTGTTTTAGGTAAGTTCAGGTGTGCTATAAAAGCACACATTTATATTACAGTTCTTAATAGGAAAATAAGATCTTATATTAATAAGCTTAGCCAGCAATCAGAGATCAGAATCAAACCCTATTCCTTGCATTGCTGAGTCAAACACATAAGCCATTATACCAATCCATCTGTGTTATACATTTTCACGTGTACCATAAATGCAGAGATTGAAAGTTGTAGAACTGAGTATAATGCACACTTCCTTATTTTAGAATAAGCCAAATTGTATTTGATGAGTCTGTTGTATGCTTATATTTAAAACAGATAATGCATCATTAGACTCCAAATAGAAAGCTGAAGGTATGCAAGGAGTTTGTTTGCACAGAGTAATAAATCAGTAAAGATCACATTTGACCTGAGTTTGTTTCTGTTTTCTCCCTGAACTTATTTTTATCTCATTACTTAGATAGTCTCCCATAGGGAATAGTGTGATATAATGTGTAGGCTGCACATCTAAGTTCTTTCCACATAATCTGCAAATAAGATTGTGGAATTCAAGCTATACACTCATCTGTGATACCTAATCTGGTCTGTATAGTAGACTATCTCCAAATAAACCTCTCTAGATATGTTAACTACCTTTTTAAGTGGCCAGAACAATGAGCATATTTATTTAGACATATTAACAAAACAAAAAGCACAGTAGATTCGCTGGCATTAATAAATATCAAATGCAGCCATAAAAATGCACATCATCCAGTAAAAATATTCAAAGCCTGGTTAATAACAGTTCAATAAAAAAGTAAAATGGTTGATGCTTTTGTCTTATTCCCTGACAGACTTCATCTGTACTGGCTTAGAGGGTTAAAGCTCTGAGAAGTAGTTCTTATGAAACAAGGTTTGAGTCTCTCCCCCCTTATTTGCCTGATGTGTGATCTTAAACATTAAAAAGCCAGTGCTTGGGGCAACTGGAAAATTGGGTTAGGTTGTTCAAAGGGTCCCCTTGATTATAGACTTAGCAACTATCTATGAACAGTCCCAGTTATTTGAACATGAAGAACCCATCATGTGACCAGGAGGTACAATGACAACATATCCATGGTATAATACTATAAAATGACAAAATATATTACATGTAGAAGTAAAAAAAAAAACTCATATAGTGTATAAGAAGCCATAGTATAAAGACAAAAAACAAATGAAAAATTGTTTACCCCATTACTTTTATAGGGTAGTAGATTTCGATCTTAACAACCTTACTATACTAACACTCTAAATGAGACTTGAAGAACTCCTTTTGTCAGTTCTGAGTTGCCACAGCAACTCATAAATTTCCATTACATATCTACTCCAAGGTCGCACAACAGCAGAAAAAAGGGAAAACTTCTCTGCTGCAGAATGTTGCTTCAGCACTTTTCCTTCTATCTATTGACACTCAAATAAATGGCAGTCACCCAATCATATGTCTGCCATTATTATGTATGTATGTGTGTAAACACACACACACACACACACACACACACATATATATATATATATATATATATATATAGTCTATAATTCAACAAGAGCAGAATCCGTTGAATACGAATCTGTAGACACATAAACAGCAAAACGCGGAAATGTCGAATGCACTAAATAGCAAAATCGGAAATGTCGAATTGTCATAGTTGGCCCATCTGCGGTATAGCTCCGTAAGGTAAGTGTGCGATAGTTACGGACCTTAGGGTTAGGGTGCGGGTTAAGGGAAGTGCATAGATAGGTAATGTATTTAAGGTTTAGTGTAGAGTTTAGTGTAAGGAGAATAGCTACCCCAGGAGTGACAGCCAACTTAGAGGTGTATACCACTGCAGTTTCATTACTACCTTTAGCATGGATGCTAGAGCTATAGTGTCCATCATCCAGAAAAATTGGGGTTTGTTGCCAACTGAACTAACAGGACTCAATAATTTAGGGCTGGCCCCGAAGATTACATTCAGGAGGGGTCTGAATATCAAGAACATGTTAGAAAGGAAAGGTGGCAACATGACTCCAAGAGCTGGCATGTATAAGTGCAATATGTGCAAACATTGTAGATATGTGAGGTCGGGCACATATTTCATGATTAGAGACATCAAGTACCTTATCAAAGGGAGATACAATTGTGCATCGACACACGTGGTGTATCTCGCTTCTTGTTCGTCATGCCCAGCTTTTTATGTGGGCAAGACGGACAGGAGATTGAATGAACGCATGTATGAACATTTATATGCCATGAAGAAGATTAAACTGGAGAATGCCCTAGCAAGTCATGTCTACAATCACCCTGGCCATGATTTTACATTTATGATCATTGACCAGTTGAACTATGTGAATTGGGGGGGGGGGGTCTGAATCCCTGAAATTATAAATGAAGGAGCTTATGTGGCAGTTGAGACTTGTAGCCTACCATCACCCCGGCCTCAGTAGTATGTTATCTATCAGCTGTGTCCTTAAGCTGAGGAGTTTGTAAAGATGATGCATGGGGGGTATAACATCGGGTGTGATTTGGACATAGGACCGGCTGAGCGATCTTGATATATATTTTATACCATGTTTGGTAGATGGAATGTCTTTTTATCAATATTTGAAATATTATGGCATGCTTTTTATTTATTTTAATGTGTCAGTATTATTATGTGTATTTGGTTCAAAGTAAGTGTGCTTTTATAGTATTATTAACTGTCAATTGCATTATTTAAGTGCTATGTAAGGAACAGTATTAATTTTACAGTTGTATATTTTATATCATATACAACTTTTTATATTGTGTGTTTATGGGATAGGATCATTTTAGTCAGATTGAAGCTACTTGTGCCTGTTCCTTTAAGGTAATTGGAGGGTGTGTTTTGTAATAGACTTTGCTTGCAATGGCTTTAAATGTAGCAGCACTTAAGTGTGAGTTGTTATTTTTCAGAATCTGAAGAAGTTGGTGCAGGGCACCGACGAAAAGCAGTATCGTGGTGCTTAATAAAACTGAAGTCGTTCGTTTATTGGCATCTTGTTTGCTTATCCCTTTGGAATTTTTAAAAAGACCTGCTTCAGTGAGTTTGGCTATCTGGCTGAGTTTATCTTTGATGAGTTTCACCTCTCTGACTGTGCTTATTGGAGGTGTTTAGTTTTGCTGCTTGGAATTAGGAACTGTGTTGGCTTAGTAGCAGCTTGTTGTTTTTGCTTTTGACTTCCAGAACAAGCATATGTGTGTTTGGGAGGCGTTTAGTCCTGCTGTTTGGCATCAGGAGCTGTGCTGGTTTAGTAGCAGTTTGTTTTTTCTTGCCTTTGATCGTCAGTTGTTTTTTGCGATGCCCAGATCTACCCCAGACAGTCAGGACAATGTGGAGCAGAGTGATCTTACTATGCTCATTAATTTGCTCACTCAGAAAGTTGATATGCCATCTCAACAATTGGATGTGATGTCTGAAACTACGCAGCCATGCAGTGGGTCGAATTCTAAGGGTTTACAGCTCCCTAGTCCAGACCATTTTGGGTTGCAAGTACTGTTACCACATAATAGTGAAGCAGGTTCCAGCTGTGTCCTTAAGCACATATATATATATATATATATATATATATATATATATATATATATATATATATATATATATATATATATATATTGCACTTGTTAAGTACTGTGGAGAGTGGAATAATCATTTAATTCATTTTGGGGCAGCTATGGATAAAAACTATTTAAACTGTTTACCACAAATCAAACTTTGTAGCAATATGACAAAGACACTAGGGTAAGTAATAACATTCAGCATCAGCTACATCCAAAATTAATGTTGCCTGTTGCTCATAGTTAGCAGGTTACCAATAATTAATAAGAATAGGAATATAAATATGATGCACATAGAGCAACAGACAAAAGTCTGTATTAGGTAGGCATGAAGGCTGTTATTCAATTTTGCAGTGATGGAGTTCACCCTGACAGTTTTTGAGCTATACTGTAGAGAATGCTGAAAAAAGTTATTTTTAGCATGCTGGATACTGCTGTAGCTTCTCACTGCCTGGTTCTTCAGTTTCATTCATACTTATGTTAAAATTATGGAGTTTCCATAGCTTCCCCATTTCACCTGGGTTTTTCACTGTTTGTTCAGCATTTCACTCACAAACCTAAGACATACAGGATAGTGAACTAGTTATTGTGCAGCTTACGTGCAGGTATGTTTACAGTTGTGTGAGTGCCTGTGTGCACACCCTGTGATCTGTTTATGTCACATTCATGGACCGATTGTCACTCTTACCCCATGGACTGCCAATACCTGCTCTGGCTACCAATCATACAGCACAGAAAAAATGTGGATCAGAAAATTAATGAATAAATAAATAAAATAAAGACTGAATAAAATGAATAAATGGACTACTAAATGAACAAATCAATCAATCAATTAGCCAATAATTAAAAAGGCAGTACACACAGGGGTGAAAAATATAGCCATATCAAACAGCCTTAATCAGGATAGTATTAAGTGTATTAAACCTGAATGGGTTGTGTGCCAAACCTAGTGAGTGTAATAAACTCCTGTGTCTGCACAACCTAACAGAAACACAGCCAGTGAATGATATCACCTCGTTTCCTATTTTTTTTTTCTGTACCATGGCTAACTGTTGTTGAAATTACTATGATTTAGTGCAGATATGGTATCTATCCCTTGGAAAGGTATGTAGCAGAATGTTAAGAAGTAGAAAAAGAGAGAGATATGCTATACCCAAAACCTTGAAATACCGAAACCCCATAATCACTAATTTTAAAACCGCGAACCTACATTACAAATACACCACACACATACACATACACACAATCTTCCCCCACAACCAAACAAACAATCCTACACTAAAGACACCCCCTACTTATATAAACTAACTCCGAGATCGCACAATCACAGACAAAGGTAACTCACACATACACATTTCACAGCCCCTTGCACACACACATCACAGCCAAAACACACACTAACATACTCTAAAGCCCCTAACCAATACACTCATACATACTTACCTACACTTACACTTATGCATTCACACAGCGCAACACCAGAAGCTCCGAACTTCGGTATTTTGAATTTCGTACTTCTGGTGTTTTGGAATTTCAGGGCTTCGGTATTATAATTTCGAAATAATGAAAGTCGTGATTTCAGTATTTCGAAATGATATACAGAACCTGTATGTATATATATATATATATATATATATATATATATATATATATATATATACAGAAATAAATATACACACACACACACACGTATATATATATATATATATATATATATATATATATATATATATTATATATATATTTATATATATATATATATATATATTATTTATATATATATATATATATATATATATACATATATATATATATATGTATATATAATATATATATATCTATATATATATATATATATATATATATATATATGGATCTACTTCTCTACACCGACAGTCCACTTACCCAACTTTTGCATCACTGGGACAAAAGAAATGACAAATGCAGAGGACCGGCATCCGAAACACTGACTTACCACTTCTGGTAAGTAACTGCTTGGCCATCCTGAAAAAAAAAATAAAACCGAAGAAAAGTAAACCCACCCATTTGGGGGTTTTGCCCCCCTCACCCTCCAAACGAAATATACCAACTCCGAGATTGCACTAAAGTGGGGGTAAGGGGCAAAGTTCAACAGGCTGGCCAAGCGGTTACTTACCTGGAGTGGAAAGTTGGTGTATCGGATGTCAGTCTTCTAAGTTTGTTGGTCCTTTATTCTTGGAGATGTGAAAGTCAGGTAAGTAAAATGTCTGTTTACTAAAGTAGACCCATATATATATATATATATATATATATATATATATATATATATATGTGTGTGTGTGTGTGTGTGTGTGTGTGTGTGTGTGTGTATATATGTGTGTTTATAGGCCTGTCAGCAGAGTGGATACAAGGCAGATCTGGCAGAATTATGCCAATGATGTTTAGATCTGTTTCAGAACAGTAATCCGTTAGTGTTCAGTAGACAATGCTTAAGACAACTGCCACTATCCTGTCCAGAAATAATGTCCCTGTTATTTCCCTTAATGTTGGGAACTTTTGTCAGTCATTGAGAACATTACTGCAATATACAGTGCAGTTTAGCCTTAAGAAGTCCCCATAACGCTAGTGCAGATTGATGTCAATGGCTCTGTTTTTGCCTTTCATTTTCTACCATGTGAGTAAATGATAAGGATGCATCCAGACATATATTTCAAACTTTAAGCATCAAAAAATGTACAGATACTTTTTATAAATAACTACATCCAGCCAAAAATTGTGACATATAATTATCAAACAATGTGTGTACCAAGTAGTATATTTCTACTCCAGCTTCCTGTAGGATTGTGGGATACTATTCAGAAATATGCATTTCTTCACTTTTGGCTCTTTAGTCATATGCTCCTTTAACTAAGACTAATTGGTATTAAAATGGATTTTCAACTGTTTGCCAAATTAGCTTGATAGCTACTTCATTTTTTATTTTCAAGTATTAATAATTTTGCAGTTAAGGCATAGCCAGTATTTTATAAGTGTATGCAAACTCTGAAAATGTAGTCCTCTTCCTTACAAATATCTGTCGCACAACAAGCCCAGATACTGCATGTTTCTACACAACACACCACATTTTATCACTGAAAAAAAAATCCACACTGTCTGGTTTATGTGAAAAATTAATAATAATAGAATCTATAACTTAATAGAAATAAATGTTAATTATTATTTTTTTTAATTCTTTCATGTTATTAAATAAAATACATTGCTCCTAAAAAAAGTGTTCACTGTAGAATACGTGGTTTATGCCTAGCTCCATCATTATATTTAGTAATTGTTCAAAGAATTAGCCAATTCATCTGCATACCATTATTTAGTATATGTGATATTTTGGGCATATTAATGCTATTGTTTATTGTTATGTTCTTACATTAATCTGTTTTTGGTGCTGCCTTTCACCCTGTCCAGACTGAAAGTTACCCTTATGCTGTATATGAACTTATACCAGATGTAGAAATTTAACAATGGTAAGAGCAGGCTTAATGTCACTTGGATTTAAAAGTACCCCATAAACCAGAAAGTCTTTCTATAGCTGGCCTTAAGGTGCATTCTCATTAGTATTTTCATAGCCATATAGCACTAGTTCCCCTTTAGTAATGTATAATAATATCCCTCCACCAGCACCTGTGCCTAAATAGAATATTAAGACTGCCTCCTGCAATGTTAAGAACTTGGTTAGAAAACTAAAAGATGATTATGAGTGCAACAACTGAAGAAGAGGAGAGTAAATAAAGCAAACATGCAGTAAACCAATGTTATTAAAAATAACAAAGGGCTGGATTTATAAAAGTTCATAAGGTTACAGAGAGAGGTAACTTTTTGGAATCCACAGCCAGCCTCGTGACATTGCTTTTTCATGATGATATGAAGCAGCATGGTGGGCTGTCTCCATGGCTATGCTGGATGATAATGGGCAATCCAGGGGAGAGGCATAGGTAATCCCCCTGTAGAACGTCTGCATTAAGGCATCTACTCAATCAAGTGATTCATGGAACCGCTTGCCTGCATAGATTAGCATGCCCACTCATGGCCCCTGGCAGAAGTGAGCATGGCCAAAAGTTCTTGTCCATCCATCGTAGAAGAGGAAAGTTCCGGGGAATTAAGTAGTAAGGTATGTCAGGGGTTAAGTGCCAAGTGCTGTGGAGTTTAGTAGTAAGATATGTTGGGTGGTAAGTGCAATGCTGGGAAGTTTAGTAGTAAGGTATGTTGGGGGTACACACAAAGTGCTGGGGAGTTTAGTACCAAGGTATGTTAGGGGGTACATACAAAGTGTTGCGGAGTTTAGCAGTAAGGTATGTTAGGCAGTAAGTGCAAAGTGCTGAGGAGTTTAGTAGTAAGGTATGTCAGGAGGTAAGTGCAAAGTGCTGAAGAGTTTAGTAATATGTCATGTTAGGGAGGTAAGTGCAAAGTTCTGGGGAGTTTAGTAGTAAGGTATGTTAGGGGTAAGTGCAAAGTGCTGGGGAGTTTAGTAATATGTTATGTTAGGGAGGTAAGTGCAAAGTGCTGGGGAGTTTAGTAGTAAGATATGTTAGGGTAAGTGCAAAGTGCTGGGGAGTTTAGTAGTAAGGTATGTTAGGGGGGGATAAGGGGTAAGTGCAAAGTGCTGGGGAGTTTAGCAGTAAGATATGTTAGGGGTAAGTGCAAAGTGCTGGGGAGTTTGGTAGTAAGGTATGTTGGGGGGATAAGTGCAAGAGTGTGCACGGGGGGCTCCATGAGGTAGTGGTATGAGAATTAGTGAGGGGGTAAGTTAGGTAGGGGTGTGTGTGTGTGTGTGTGTGTGTGTGTGTGTGTGTGTGTGTGTGTGTGTGTGTATGTTTGTGTGTGTGTGTGTGTGTGTGTGTGTGTGTGTGTGTGTGTGTGTGTGTGTGTGTGTGTGTGTGTGTGTGTGTGTGAGAAAGAGAGGAGGACATGTTTTGTGTGGTGGGGGGGGTTGAAGTGGCTGTCTTACTTCCACACCCTGTTAGACCAATGAGCAGACCCAGCAACAATTGGATGGGAAGAACCACTAGCCAGCAGGGAAAGTACAAAAGATAAGGGTTGGGAGGACAAACAAAATACAAAAGATACTCTAGATGGTGTGCCTTAGAGGCATAAATTTGAAAAAAAAAAGGAAAATGTGATGCAGGGAAGCACTAGACACCAAGGATAAGTAGCATGTTTTAAAGGGCACTAAAAATGATTCCAGCTGTGTATTTCCCAACTCTCACAGAGAATATTAGTCCTCTGCATCACCACTGGAGAACCAAAGAGGTCATGTGAAAAATGTATAAGTAAATAAAAAGCCTGCACCTTTAGCACTCAAAGCCCCAGCGTTAATGCACTGTGCTGATGCATTAATGTGGCTTTTTTTACATATATATATATATCTATATCTATATATATATATATATATATATAGAGAGAGAGAGAGGATCTTGGGCATTATGCAATGCCAACAACAGAGGGAGAAAGACAGGGAATTTTAAACATACATCTCAGCCTTGTATTGCAAGGCATCAGGAGAAAAAAATAATGATGGGTCAGACTCACAGAGGGATTTGAAGTATTCCACCTACAAATGTTAAAAGTTACTGGAATAACAGCTTTGGCTCTAACATTCATTTACTGAAGCATGCAAAGTGGGAAACTATAATGTGTGGCATTAGTAACTGTGACTGTAATCATCCATAATTTGCCAGGACACGGAAAAGGAGACATGGTGGATCTTCTCACAACAGCGTCAAGTATGGAGTATGTAGTGTGTGTGTGTGTGTGTGTGTGTGTGTGTGTGTGTGTGTGTGTGTGTGTGTGTGTGTGTGTGTGTGTGTGTGTATGTTTTACTGTGTGTTTGTGTGTATGAAAGTGACTGGGGGTGTCTTTGCTAACACGATACAGCTTACAATGTTAACTACAACAAGAAGTACTGATCTGCATGTGCAGTCATTAACAACAACTTATAGATGTGTAAATCAGCCAATAGTGAGATATTTCCTCATTGCTTTTAACGTGCCTATGAATCATAAAATACTGCCTCTGTGAAACAGGGCCTTTTTACCACAGCCCTTAATAAGAGTGGGGTTCCTAATTAATCCTCAGGATTGACTTAATTTTTACTAAATAGGCCTAAGCAATCATAAATTATCTGCCAAAAGAGTAGCATTCTTAGAATGTTCCATTTCCTTGTGGAACTATTGTTTTAGTCACATGATCATGTTGGTAGGTGTATGATTGTCCAAATTAGAATCCCATATTTTCCCCATCTTCTGACCTCAGTTTATGATATCAATCAATGTTCTTTAAAGAATTTTTTTGAACAGCTGTATCTCTTAACAGTATATCTAATCCAATAATTATAGAGAGAGATTTGAGGATGTCTTCAGATATCCCAACACATCATTCAAAGCCAAAAACTGGGCATCATCCTAGATTCCCAACAATTCATACACACATTATGCATAGGCACTTGTTGCTACCACCTTAGTATGAAGACAACCCAGTTTTAGACTTACAGTGAGAAAGAGTATTGCAAGTTTTTATCTTAACCAGTGGCCTTCTGAAATTATATTATATTTTCATTCCTCTAATGTAATCACAGTGTAATTAGTCTGAACAGTTACCTTAGGAAATGTAACCATACTTTTGGTCTGAGCATGGATCTTCTTAATTTTAAATCTTCTAAACCTCTGCAGCAGGTAGGAGATAGGACAAAATGTTATCCAAACCTGAACCCTCTAGGTTGCATATCTCACAAGGCGTGGCCTGTTTAGTGGCACTAAAGTAGTAGAAGAAAGAAGAACACAACCAGAGCATAATCTGAAGATAGGTGACGGTTATGCAGAGGATGGAGGTGCTCATATTTAGCCATCAGATCATGGATGACAAAAATAAATCAACAAAGCCCAGATGATCCAACTCCTTTTTGAGAATGCTCCTTGCCTGTGTTTATTATGCTAGTGGAGAAAAATCAGGAAGCGACATGCTATAAGGAGTGTTCTTTAGGATATAAAGGAGTTTCCCAGAGGAAAAGAATGGTACTTGCAGCACTTGTGAAGGATGTAAGGATGTTGTGGTCACACTCTGTGTACATTATGGAAAGAAATGTACTTAATAATATATACCTTTTTTCAAGGATTTAAACACATAACTTGGAGCTATAGGGTAACTGGCACAACTGTTTTGAAACTTTACGTGAAGTTAAACACTTTACCAATGGGCTATACTCCAGTTTTTATTTTATTTATTTGTTTATTTGTTTGTTTTGTTTATTTTTGCATAGCTAAGTTTTCATCAGTGCTTGGCATCCATTTTTCCTCCTAGATGTTTACAAAGTTATTTTACTCTTTCCCAATATAAAACTCCAAAGCAACTAATAGAATCCTTGTAGATTCCAACTCCCTCTTTTCAATATAATACAGGAAATGCAAAGCATCGGTCAAACTGACTCCCAGGTGGGGAAGCAATTCACTTTTCTCCTCATGCTTGGAAAGACCTAAAGGACCTAACCAGTTATTTGTATTTCTTATCCAGCAAATACTAAGCTTTAAATAATAATTATTTACTAGAAGACCCAAAGCAATACATCTATCTTTGTTCCAAGTGTCACTAGGCAGTTTTTGTTAAAGGTACGGCCAGTACACACTGTTTCCATTCCACAGTCATTATGCGAGTGACTAAAACCCTATATAACTATCTGTGTTCACATATTTTGAAAAAGCCTTTGTAAAGATGAACTGAGTATACTTATGGGAAATTAAAATAAAAACATGGAAATCCCAGGCATAACAATAATGACTACACTAGTCTTATGTAACTCCAGAATTGCTGGGATTTGGATCAAGAAGAGTTTAATTAATACACCCCTCTTCATTGTCTGCTCTGGTTGTATCATTCTTAGTTATACTTCAGATCCACAACAAAAAATCAAAGTTTACTTCACAGATGCAGAACAAAAAAAAAATAAATTAAACAAAGTTGTCCCTCTTCTAAGTGCTTAAACCCACAGCATTTTCTTTGCATACAAGCACCTCTTCTTCATTTCCATATGCTCAAACAACTGCTCATCTTATCAACTTCCTGAAATCATTTCAAGACTTGGTAGGGTCAAATATGATGTTTACTACATCAGATCCTTTTCCCTGAAATCAGAGACTTTGAATCTTGAAGCAATGTTTCTGCCTCATGGCACCTGATTCACCAGTGCAGTTCAGTTCTCACGATAGGGTACCGTCTTTGCAGAATCTCAGCAGCCTCATTGTGTTTATGTGGTTTACATCAGACAACTTGGTTTACTCCCACATCCGGAAGACATTCTAAAGGTAAAATGAGTAACCTATAAATTGCTGTAGGTGTATGTGCTGTGAGACAGTGAGTGTGCATGAATATATGTATTCTTGAGCATTTGCATGTGTGTGTGTGTGTGTGTGTGTGTGTGTGTGTGTGTGTGTGTGTGTGTGTACGTGTGTATGTGTGTGTGTGTGTAATTAAGCTAGTAATCAGATAATGAATAAATGAATGCTCTTTTCCACAACAAAATCCAGTTCCAGATACATTGGGATATTTCTGGGAATGATTCAAACATTAGAGCAGTAATTCAGGTTCCCCTTCCCCCATCATTTTCCTTTTTTTTTGTTTTGTTTTTTTGTAGTTGAATGGACGTACCATAAGTTATGTATTATTTTCCTCATAAGCTCATTTTTGTTAACTTCCCTGTATTCACCACTTTAGTCTTGTTCTCTGTGTATCTGATATATCACATAATAACTTTGTTTTGATTTATTTTAAATTCCCTTTCTGCTTTAAAATTACCATATTATTGCTTTCTTATTTTGCTTCCAGGCAGAGCTTAAGAATGTTCCACATCAATCAGTGCACTACTCTAGTTAACAAATGAAAATACAATAAAATAAATAAGGCAAAACCTGAAACCTATCTATGAATCCCTCTCAAAGAATCTTTCTTTCTTTATCTTGGTAGGTAATTCCACATTTATTAAATTGTGCTCCACCCCTAAGACTTTTTGTTGTTAGGTTCTCCGTTTTATCATATTAACTTGAAAAAAACTCTAAATATGTGAGGTATATAACTTATGCAGGTTCACTGCCATCTTTAATATGGAAGCCCACATTCCCTAATTCACTGCATTCTTTTAAATATTTATTTATTTTTGACAGAGATAGCTACCTCATCGTGTTTTGCATAATGCTTAAGGTTCTAACCTTATAAACACTAGGTACAGGGTTGACCCCAGACCACTGCTTATTGATTAGGCTTAAAATGTGCATTCAGGGAAGTTAGCCTAGTATTCACCTATGATCTCCCCTTTTATCCATTTCATTATGATTAGCTTCTCATTGCAATGGTCCTGTACTATTTCTTCAAAGTCATGTATCACTCATAGCTACAAGTAATTAACTTACACACACAACAACCATCAACACTGTATGTTTATTGACCTCAACTGCCTGTACCAGTCATAAATTCTTATTTTGAAGGATTCATCAACAAAGGGCATTGTCCAGGTAAATACTAGTAACCACAGGAAATGCTGCAAATATTACAAATGCCAATGCTCCATAGCAGTGCAGAAAAGAAAGACAGTAAAGGTCCATACACCTGTAGGCAAAGACAAAGCCAAGCTAAAGCAGTATGGTATAAAGTTTAACACAAAATATCCACACCAAATAAGCCCTTATTTGGTGTGGATATTTTGTATTAAACTTTATACCATATTGGTTTGGCTTGGCTTTGTCTTTGCCTACAGGTGTATGGAAATTTACTGGCTTTCTTTTCTGCACTCCTGTGGAGTATTGTCCAGGTACTTGCCATCCAGTAATACCAGTGTGCATAATCAGATAGTGTGTAAAGTGAATTTAGCATAGACATTATATAAGTACTGCAGCCTTGCAATGCCTTACAGACATGATTGTATGATGGCTATGTGTACAGTATGCCAAATAGTAGTGATAGGGTTTGATCTATGATATGCTGACAGTTTATAAATATATCCATCCATCCATCCATCCATCCATCCATCCATCCATCCATCCATCCATCCATCCTCAGCCCCTTTACCCATTTTGCATATACATATGTGTGTATATATATATATATATATATATATATATATATATACACACACACACACACACACACACACACACACACACACACACACACACACACACACACACACATATAAAACACAGAAGCAGTCAACACAGGTTGCAGGGATCCAGAAAAAAATGCAGCAAAATAAAAAAATAATCCAGCAGCCAAGACCAAAAATGCAGTATCAAAGCTTATTGAAAAGCAGCTGCAAACATACCCGCATTGGGTAAAATAATAAGTGAAAATAAACCAGAAACATATATAACTTCCCATCACCTGATACAAAGGCACCAACAGAAAAATACTGACATCACACAGTGAACATATGTAACTTCCCATCACCTGCCACAAAGGCAACAATAGAAAAAGACTGACATCACACAGTGAAACTTCCTGAAAGTTCTAAAGTGTATCACAAGAATATGAATATGTATTTGCCAGAAAAGGTTGGCATGTTTGGAGCTGCTTTTTAATAAACTTTGATACTACATTTTTTTGTCCTTGGCTGCTGGATTTTTTTTGTTGTTGTTGTTCCTTTTGGCTCTCTGCAGCTCACCACTGGCTGTCACTAGCTCTTCTCTTTCTTCACTAGATTTTACTGGACCAGTCTAAGACTCCCCCAGGCTCTACCTCACTCATGTCCAGGGCCATTAGAGAGACTGAGGACTCTGGTGCAGCATCACGCTATTGTTGTAAAGTGGATTTTGTTATGCCCCAACCTTCCCTGCCCCTCCATGTGCACTTGCTAAGCACCTAGAGGGGGCGTGGCCATGCACTGGGGTTTAGTGGCATAGTAACCGGCCTCTGCAGTGACTAAGCTATTGTCCCCTGCCCATTGCCCTGTAGGGCCATGCATCCCCTGCCCAACCTTATCTCCACCAAGATGGGCAACCCCATCCCTCCCTGCCAGGGCCTCAGCTGCCTGTGCTGCTAATCTATCAGGAGTCACCCGGGCCATAGTCAGATCTTTATCCCTCTTTTTTGGGTCTTTATATGAATGAAAGTTCATAATATTGAACGCTCTTAAGAGCCAAGATGCTGGACCTCAAACTCCTTATTGTGGGGGACAGCACCCCCCCCCCGCTACATATATATATATATATATATATATATATATATATATATATATACCAACTCCAAGATCACAGTACAATGAGGAAAGGGCAAATATTCTGACCTTCACTGTCCTGCGATCCCACAAGAAGCAATTCAAGGTCCAACATTTTCGCTCTTTAGAGAGTTTGATATTATTAACTTTCATTCATATAATATAGACCCTCTTTTTCAAGGGTCTTCATGGATATTTTCAATATCAGTAAGTTGAGAGGCATACTTTCTGCAATACTCTGATGTTTCAGCATTTTACTTTTGACATTTTTTCATTTGGCATTTGACAGTCAGTTTTTAGAGATCATCGAATAAGTGGCTCCTCATATGTAGTACATATTTGTTAAACCCTGCTTTTGTCCACAATATGAGAGAGATAAATCTGTATGTGCCTGTTTGTGGTTAGTTAATGTAAGTATGCCCAAATGTATTGCTGTAGAACAGGGCTTTTTGCTACCATAATGTCCAGTTGTCAGTAACAGTGACCAGTGGCCTGATGTCCTTCAGCACTACCTGCATGTATATGTTATAAATCATACTACATTCATAGATATATCTGCAACAATAGCTGTAACAGTGTAAAATCATTCTGTTATGGGTAAACTGCCTTTTTATTGCCTTTTTATCTTGCTTTGGGGGCAAAAATGGTGCTCTGACTATTTGACATTCCTCAATTCTTTCTTTCTTTATCCTTCAGTGAAACCACTCCTGAGAGGAGAAAACTAAATAATGGAGAAATAACATTAGAAGGGCATGCAGGGAACTCAATAAAGTCTCAGCGACAAGCTTTTTTTTGTGATATGAGATCTACAGTCTTCTACCTGCTGGTCAGATGTGTTTCTACAGACCACCGATGCTTGGCTAGAGTCCAGGCTTTATTTCACTGGTCAGATTATGCCATTGAGTGCAGGATTACCACCTGGTAGACCTGAGTTCAAAACCTGGTTGGGGCACAACTGGGCAGCAGCAGTATCTTCGCAGAAAAAAGACCTGGCAATCTTTCATAATATTCCATGAAAACCCTATGGGGTCTATCCATACAGTCACCATGAGTTGATTTAAACACAGGGCCAATTGCTTGCTTTTACCTGTGCTAATGAAATGTACCTCCAGAGTCTTCCTTCCAGAGCACACACCTGTGACAGACAGGACTTAGCAAACTCTACACCACCAAAAGATGGATGAGTCCACATCAGCGGTTCACTCCCTCCTTCCATTTCCTTGTTCCTCCAGTGCCAAGGTCTCTATCTGACATAAGGTTAACTGGGCTGCAGTCACAGATTCATGCTAATGTGACAAAGAGACAGACTTTAGGCAATATGTTTTATGCCCCTGTCACTATTGCATACATATGGATGTTCTGTATTGTGTTCCTTCCGTTCTTACATTGCTGGTACAGTATGTGAATGCATACCTTATTAATGTTCCCTGTCACACAACCACACATGGTCACTACATTAGGTATATCCAGCCTGCACACTGGTCTTTGCTAATAGCATGATAAACTCACTGCCTAAATCTGTAGAGCTATAAATCTCCACTCTATGTTTATCTGCCAACAGTCTCAGCAGACTGTCAGTGCCTTCTGTGGACTTATGTGAAGGATCACACTTTTTTGTGATACATCTGTTGCAGCAACATAGATATGTTTACTCATGCGTGCATGGTTTTTGTGTGTGTGTGTGTGTGTGTGTGTGTGTGTGTGTGTGTGTGTGTGTGTGTGTGTGCGTGTGTGTGTGTGTGTGCGTGTGTGCATGTGTGTGTGTGTGTGTGTGTGTGTGTGTGTGTGTGTGTGTGTGTGTGTGTGTGTGTGTGTGTGTGTGTGTGTGTGTGTGCACCCACTCGCATGTGTGCACTTACGTACATATACCACTGTACAATATCATATGGGTTGTACTCCACATGGCTGCTGCAACCTTTGCATGCATTCCTGCATTCTAAGAATATGTGACTTCCCAAATGCATCAATAATTTAACCACTATGCCTCTATGGGAACAATAATGTGTCAGAGAAATACATTACCTGTCCTATGCAGTGGCAAAACTACAATGTGTATTTAATTATAAGGTGGTCAGTATATGTGCTGTTCAAAAGGAAATTCATCAGGTACTTTGGATATGCCTCATTGAAATGGGACAAACAGATATGCTTCATTTGATCTGGTAGTTGCATTACAGGGTAGAACTGTATGTTCCCCATCTTAAATCCCAATGCATTGTGAAAAACAGTGCTGGATAATAGATCCCTGGCTACTTGTGTATGCTCTTTTAATTGATGGCATGGGCAGACCATGTCAATTCCCTCATACATCTGCTTCCTCTACCTCATGTGCAAATGTCCACACCAGCTGTGATGCCTGATCTACCTCTTGTTGCAAAAAATACTATCTGCTGTAGTCTAGACATCACAGGACAGTGCTAGTTCTAGCTATTTAGACAGGATATACAACATTCCAGTAGGGAGGAGGAGGTAAGTACAGAATGAGGGGATCTGGATATAACTCACAGAGCTTAAAAGGAAAATTAGTTTGTTCTATCTTCATTAAGTCCTCCATAACACTTCCTAAACATTGCAACTGGTGTTTAAAATATATGCTTTTCTCTGCTTTCATAATGCACAGTTGTAATTTAGAACAATTCTTAATTCTGTGCTTCACATTGTGTGCATACAGTTACATAATGAATGATGAATGCCTTGTTTGCAATATAGTGAGGCATCATTTTTGCATATATGTATGCATAGCCATACTACATGTATTGCTATTTTTCAAAATTTTGAAACTGTTATGTATCGCTAAGCCTCTGCATGTATCTGGGCACTTGCACATTACCTCTCTGCATCTGTGATAATTGCCATAGTAATATAATATAATATTGTACTTTTGTCTCTCATATTAAATATTTACAGAAAAATACATTGATTCACAGCTATGTCAGCATCTGAGTAAACACATCTTTCCTTCCAATTTATGACATGGTTTCAGGCCTAAACATGGTACTGATATTGCCCTGCTGGTTGTTGTAGAGGATGTCTGTAGCCAGCTAGATCCAGACAAATTGGTGGATCAAATGGTTTCTCCAAAGCACTTAATACTGTTGTCCGTGCAACACTTGTCATGTCCTATACAGATATGGCCTTTTTATGTCACTTAGTGGTTTGGGGTGATCTGGATGAAAAGCATCATAGCTAAGCTGAAACAGTGCCTTCTCACAGCCCTGCCTGCAACTGATGAAGTCCCTTGGAGCTACTAGGACCATTCCTTTTAATCTCTAAGTGAAACACATGGTCCTTCACTGTGAAGAAGGGAAAACTGATTTAACATGTTGATGAGTGTAGAAATAATTTTAGGTTTATTTATTTATTATTTTATTTTTATTTTACATTTGTTTACTAGGAAGAGTCCAACTAGCTCAGTTGCCCATTTTTAGTGGAGGCCCCAGGAGAAAGGCTCCACACATAAAAATTGACAGTACAGAAATATACACAATACTAATGTACTTAAAATATACGTGATAAATATGCATAGTGAATTATCCTAGAGAAAAATCATCATACAGTACAATATTGGCAATACAAGAATGTTCAGATACAAATATACTTGAGAAATACATGCAAAAATATGCATAAGAAGTTATCCATAGAGAATAGAGAAGATTCTAGATAGAAAGGACATACAGGTTCATAAGCAGTTACTAGGCAAGCATCCAGGAGATTATTAGTGAGCTTAGCCCAGATTCCCACATACCCCAAAGCACTGTCTGGTTATGTATCCTAATCAAGATCACACAATAGGCAACTGAAAGCTGAGTGACTTAAACCTTAAATCACAGGAAGTAGCTTCTTAACAAATGCTAGCCTTAATCCTCTGTGCCAGCTAATAGACTAAAATGCACACATCTTTATATACTACATTTGTTTTATTTTATTATATAACTGTATTAACCAGGTAAGCCCACTCGATACAAGAGTTCCTTTTCAGGGACAACCTAAGAGTAGCACCTGGTTAAATGACTTGCTCAGTTACACAGTAAGCAAATAGAGGTGGATGGAATCAAACCCTGTACCATTTGGTCACATCCAAACTTAAATCCTCATCACTAACTGCCCGGTATACACACTCAACTTGTTCAGGAACTGAACTTAGGACTTCTTATACCGAAAACTAGAATCATGCTTGGCCCCCAAACAACAAGCCTTAAACCTAAAATATGCAAGGGATGGTGCAAGATACAAAAAAAAATAAAAATATTTCCCCTGCCTAGATTGGAATTGAATCTTTTACATACATTAATGCTTTAAGTCATGCATGAAGGGACATTAATGCCAAACTGCAATCCAAGTTTCACTTACTGCAGTTAGGGCTGTAAAATATAAGCTTCATTATAACACTACTAAAATTAAAACCTTGCTCTTACAGATTCATAGGCTCTTAGGTAAGTACTATGCTATCTGCCATTGCAGGGCATTGTAAACCTAGACAGCTCCCTTTTGGTACTTGAATTAACCTATCTCATTTGCTGTTAGATGGGCCTTACCCATCCCATGGTAGATGATAATATATTACCCCTAGTCAGAATAAATGGAATCATACCATAGATGGTTTGCTAGGACCCATGTGTGTGGGATAAAGCATTTAGGAACTATCTCTGCCCATTAGCAGTAGAGGATGAAGTCTTGGGGTAAATCTTATATTACAAATCAATAGATTCAAGCTGTGCTTGAACAATATACAAGGATGAGCTTTGTTTTACATGGATGAGAAGTCTGTTCTATAGCAGCGATTTCCACTGTGAGATATATCTGTCCGAAAAAACCTTTCTGTTGATGTTGCAGACGAGTTCTGGATTCCTAGAACAAGTATTTCTGATGCCATTTGACTTGTTGCTGTGCAGTAGGTCCATCAGTATTGGATCGTCAGATGCCTTGTATGCCAGAATCAAATCACTTGTTAGTAGTCTGTGGGATACCAAGTATAGTGACAGGATCTTGAGGTGGTCAATGTAGGACACATTGTTTAAGCCTTGTATCCTTTTATTAAAGTATCTCTGTGGGCATTCCAGTTTTTGCATGTATCTGGACAGATATATGCCAAAGGAGTCATTATACTGAATGATTGGCTAATGCAGATTGAGCAAAGAGAGACAATGACATCCCTAGATTTAGACACAATCCTTTTGTTTATAAGCTGTGCAATATAGAGGAACTTATTTATAACAATGTATGCATATTTGCTGAAAGTTAGTGTAACTCTCCACAAAATTTCCAAAATTTTGAACAACTGAGTCAACTCTTAAGGGTTTATTATCAATGTTGTAGTTCCAAGGAGTAGATAATTTCCCAAAGGATACAATAATGCATTTTTTTTCAGACACATATATGCCAATCAAGAGAGATCCCAGCATTGGATAGTTTTTTAGCTGTAGAATGAAGCTAGTAAGTTCTTTCACTTGTCTCATTTCTGCTGTGAGCTTGTATTTACAGGAAGGTGTATTTTTAGAGAAGACGTTTTCAGTAGTGGCTAATTTCTAAGGGGGTCTGGCTAACTTAGTCTCAACTTTTATTTCTATGATTATAAGTACAATCCTATTAAAGGTAGACAATATCCAGTATTAAGGAGCTTGTAAAGAAAGATGTTAAGCAGTGGCTCATTTCTTGTTTAAACTGTTAGCAATCTACCATTATTTATTGTAGTGCAGTGGTGATCTGTATTCTTTGCTAGGTTGGTGAGTCGCAGTACTTTATTCAGTGTGGTTTGTAATAATGTGGTATTAGCAGCTGACTTTACAACAGTAAGGGGTAGTCGGTATTTTAGCCTGGGAATGAGTACATTGATGGCTATAGAACATCTGGCTTCTAGAGTGAGGAGATTAGATATTGCATAGAATGCTTCAAGTTGTCCTAGTACTTTGTTTACTTGGGTGTCTATGTGAAGAGTAAGAGAGAGAGAGATGGATCTAGCACAGTTCCTAAGTATCTTTGATTGCTGGTTGTAGGAAAAATGTTAAAAGAGGGGGCAGCGATAACAGGGATGGGGCACTTTTATCCCAGTGAAGCTTAGTAAGGTGATACCAGGAAAGGCTGATGCCTATTTAAGGTCTAAGGGTGGTTTATAGGGGACTGGTTAGACATTCTTCTAGAGCCTCCCAGCCTTGTAACAGTTTAAAGGAGATTTAACAACTCTGATTAGGATCATAAGGGGTCCAGATTTTTTTTTAATTAAGATACAGATTTCTGCTAGAGGAGGGCAAAATTGAAGGTCAAAAGGGACATGCACTAGAAATAACATGGATAATATTGTGTTAATGTCAAGAAAGCCATAACTAGGAAATGGTAAAGCCAGAAAAAGCATGGAACAGTGGAGATGAAATGGCTAATGCTCAGAGTTTGAAAAGAAGAAGTGTTAGCATCAGGAGAACCCTAGCACAAAGCAAAGGGTTATAGGGTGCTAAATCCTAAAGTTGAAATATACAGGGAAGGGGAAAAATTATAGGTTCAAATTGTATATAACAAACTAGGGGAAAATATTACTGGTGCATATGGTTATTTAACAGTATGCATAACTGATTAGTTTTGTAGTTAGTTTAGAACATGTTTCATTGGTGATATGAGGCAGACCCAAGTGCATTGTACAATGGCATACACCTCTCATAGAGGAGAATATAACGGAGGAATATATGGGAGTGTATCCCAGCTGATTTATACCTGAGAGCACATTAAAAAATAGAATTATTAAGCAGTTATGGACTCAAAAGGTAGTCTGTTATTTGTAAACAACATATGCTGCTATTATATCCATGGTAGTAATATGAGTTAGACAATATAAGAATTGTTGTCAACACTATCTTTGGGACAAACCCACTGTGTTATCAATTTTTAAACTAAAAAATGTGTATATTTCAGTGGTCAGAATACTTCTCAATTGTCCATATTTTCACAGAATGTCCACATATTAGCCTCTAACTTTTAACCTGTTCTTCATATTTTTTTTGTTGTTTTCTGACAAATCATTGTGGATTGATGTAAAAAAACATAACAACAGAAATTTCAGTTTCTGACTTCATACCCTCCAGAAAATTCATGCTAATACAAAACCTGTTATTCTAGAAACTTTCTAAATTTATAACAGCAATATTTAAAAATTGTCACTATTTTGGCATTTGCCCTCCTCCCATTATTTATATCTTTATCCAGATTTCTTTCTCTGAGAAGTTGAGATGTATGGTGGTCAGCCACTTGGGTATACTTATGGAGTGTACCAACAATGCTGTCTGCACCAAAGTTTGCATTTTGTTATGGTTAAATGAAATAAAGGTGCTAAAAAAGAACAGAATACACAAGCAAAAATATTGCTTCTAGAGAAAGTACTTTTCCTTTTTTGTTCTGAGTATTAATTTTAATTGTCCTATCTCCATGAGACTCCAGCATGTTGTCTGCTATCTAATTATACTAAACATATTTTCTGAATAAAAATGGGGGTGAAACATGTATTACATTACATTACATTTGCTTGATGGTAAAATAAGGCAACACCTCTATCTAGTCCTGGGATGTCCAACAAATGGCCCAAAGGCCACATTCTGGTCCTTTAAATCACTGTATCCATTGCTCAGCCTCCCAACTGAAAGACAGAATCAGCCCATGTATAACATTAAAACTATTAATTAAATGTGGTCCAGTGCATGGTGACTGTGTCCTGTGACTTTATATGTGAATTCCGGACTTCTTTGGCAGTCTAACATCAATACATGCACAAGCACATTCAGGAAGTTATGGCAGGAGGTATATCTTGGGGGTCTTCTCGTTCCAGTGTTGGCATTATTTGTAGCTTATGGAGTCATTCAATTTCAGTAAGTGTGTTATGTATGGATTTGGGGCTAAAAATAGTTCACATGAAGCACCTAGCCAGTAAGCTTTTTTTTTCTCAGTTTTTGATAATTTCTTGCATTATCACTCCTCTGGTCTACATAGGCTGTCAAGGTGCTTTCTCATAAGTGGAAGGATGAAATTAACCACCTCTCATCTTAGGGCCAATTATCTTTAGTGGCAAATCTCTTGAATGCTGCCAGGTATGCCTTGATATCATCTTACATTATCAGCTTCTTTGATGGTGTACTGGGTTTGTGGACTATAAACAAGGAATAAATTGGTTGGCTTTCATGGTGATTTCATGCTGAAGGTGAATCCACAGCAGCAGTTATATAAACTATTCATATCTGGGTCTATGGATATACCTTGATATAGAAAGGCAGCAAGCAGTATCTCAAATAGACTTGTTAATGTTAACTAAGGTATCCATCAACTTTTCCATTTTGTTTTAGTAGTACACAAGAATTTCGGCTTGGGTTGGGAGTCCCTTCTGTGTGGCGTCTGCTTGTAATCTCCACGGTTGAGTTGGCGTTCGAAAGACATGCGTTGAATGAGCATGCCTTCGTTGAAGGTTGGGTGTCGGGCTGGCAACTCGACACCATAAAAACCAACTGCCAATCATTAGCGGACCGGAGTTCCGCTGTGATGACCCCTAACTGGGAAAAGCCAAAAGACCAACAACAACAGCACACAGGAATTTCAATACACAGTTTGACACTTATTTGCAGGACACATACCTTAAGTGCAGTTTGCAGGCCTTGTTGGAAATAATCATTGTCACTGTCACAAAAACTCTTTAATGAACAACAAATGCAATTTCTGTCTGTGGTCAAAGTAAGTTTCTGTATAATTACTGGGTTACTAACCTTCTCAAGAAGTTTAGACAAGTCAGTAACCTAGGAGAAGAAAAAAATGGCATCCGTTTTACAGTGAGTTGTTCTCATTTTTAGAAAAAAAAATATTCACTTTCACATACCTGCATTCCAGTACACAAATATTGCAGAAATAGCTCACCTAAAGTAAACTGGCTTGCAGGTAACATTTATAGTCACAGTTTACGGAAAAAAAAAAAAAAAAAAACGCTGTTTTTCTATCCACTGAAAACAACCAATGTGATGTTTTGGTTAGGCCTGTCACAGAAACAGTAAATGGATGCAGTCTGCAGCTGATAAACACTAATTTATTTACAATCCTAACAAAAATAACAGTTGCTTAGGAAATAACATGAAAGCTCAGTCACATAAATGTTTTTTTTTCATAGTGCAAGCTTGTTCCAGTTCACACAGTGTAAATTCAGAGTCCAGTTCAGTGATTAACTATACCCTCCAGTTGAGATTCAAAGCAATAAAATATTTAACAAGTCTTGGTTTTTCAACTGCCCTTCTTATACAGATAGGTAGCTTCTCTCTCTTTCAAGATAAACACTTCTTAAATGTAGTTTCAGTTCTTCTTTCAGGGCAATAGTTTCTCATCAAGGACCAGAAAGCTTGCCTTCTGTCTTCATCCTTAACTATCTGGAGACTTCCCTTCCTGACAAAAGCTTACTTATACTGGCTAAGTAGTTTATTCCCTTGTTATGGATTCCTACCACATTCTACCTAGACTGCATGAAAGGTCTTTATTTTCTCCCTCACACAATACACCCTCTAGTGTATGCTACTGCAACATTCCTTGCATCCGCATCTGGTTCTCCATATACTATATTAGAGGTAGCATGACTTTTCCATCAGCAAACGATATAGTGCCATGTACTGCTACAAAAATCAGCACACTTTTGAACTATTTCACGAGGATTTATGTATATTTCCAGCAATGTGTTGCGTCAAGGGATGTGTGGAGTTAATGTTTTTCGACAGTATGTACCTGTATGATCTTTAGTCATAGTATTTCCATCTATAAAATACAGCTGGAGTCTGTTTCTATATTTGTTTCTTGTTTTGAAAGCAAAACACATCTATATTAAATCCAAAATTATATCTACAGGGATGATTAGGAAGGGGTTAGCAGTTTAGGTGAAAATATACGATGTCTAAATATCTACTGAGCCTGAACTCAGATGTGTAGCTAGGGTGAGATGAAGGGCACAAGGCACTGGGGTAGTGCATTACTGAAGGTCAGTACAGAAAATTAATATCAGTACTGCTTTTGTGATATACAACCCCCCTTATTTTGCTCCTCAACTTAGAGATACGGGATGTTGGATTGGGAAAATGAAGATTTTATTTATTCACAATTTGTATATTTGTATTCATTGTCTGTAATTCTACTGTTCAGATAACACACACACACATACACACACACACACACACACACACACACACACACATGCATATATATGTGTGTATGTGTGTGTGTACGTGCATGCGTGTGTGTGTGTGTGTGTGTGTGTGTGTGTGTGTGTGTGTGTGTGTGTGTGTTTGTATGTGTGTGCGTGTGTGTGTGTGCACAGATACATACCTGCATGCAGAGCTTATTTTAAAAAGATATATAAAAATAAGCATTAATCAAACTGAGTCTAAAGCTACTAAGTGGCATAAAAAATTGAAATTCCAGGAAAAGAATGAAGGCATAGCAATCTGTGCCTTATGTGCAGTAAAGGACTACATAAAACCATAATTACTATCTACAAAGCACTACACAATGACTGCTTAATAAATCATCTAAGACTGAATTTTAAAACATATAATTACTGATGAAAATGAAAGCGGGAGAAGTAGAAATGGGCAGGTACCCATCCTCGGGGTTGGTACATTAAAAGAATAAAAGCTAATTGAAATCACCTACTCATTTTGGATAGCTCAGAAAGAAAATCACTTTGAAAGTTACAGAGATGTTTAATGGATGGTCTACTATAAGGAGAAGAAATCTGACTGGAGGAGAAATAGCAGACTTAAATACTTCATTTCTGCTCTCACTTGTTTGTCATGTCTTATCTAGAATTACAATAAAGGCCGTCACTTCAGTACTTAACATCAAGTAGATTTATACATTTCTTTAAAAATTGCACACTCAACAATGCCGTATTTTCTGATAAGCCTGTGCTTAGAAGTAAATGTCATGCATGAAATATAGTATTGTAGATTTTAACTTATTAATCACTGTATCATGATGTGTAAGGGTTGTCTCCTGGAAGCCTTTAGTTTTACTCTGACTTGTCAGCAGCTTTAACTTTACTTAAGTCTTTAATTTTATAAAACCTGATATATAGCTGCTGGCGTATGTCTCAATTAAAGCAGTAGAGCTAACTAAACTAAAAAGATTCATCAGAGTTTGACTAACTGTCAGGAGTATACAGCAGTTTTAAACTTTTTTCTGTACACAAACATTAGTCTGATTACACACAATAAACCTAAAACATAAATTATAAACTGAAACTTCCCTGTGTGTAATCACACTTAAAATATGTAAGCTTTACTTATGGCATAGTTAATCATGACTAATGCTGAAAAAACAAAAACACGAGCCATAGCCTGAATGCTTTAATCAACTGCAAACACTGCTAAAGCAACTAAGTACTTTTGTCTTTCCCCACTGTCACAAAGACGTCATCAGAGTTAACTGATGCCATACAAAAAATGTTTTAAATATTCTAAATCCAACAATGAATAGCCTCACTTAATTAAAACTTAAAATGCATTTAAAGATGCAGACCACCCAAGCATTGACTGCACCACAGCCTGAACATTTGCAAAAAAATCAAATACAATTTAAATTCATTGAATTAAAATTATGCTGGTAAATAGGTAAATAGTACTTATCAATAATGAATATGATGCAAAAATCACTAAGAATACACAATCCATTAAAAATAATACATAAAAGTGTATATATAAAATAAATCCAAGTGATGCCACAGTTGATTGAACAATTTGTAATAAAATCATAAAAGCTATGCTCTCTTCTACAATAACACTGATAAAGATGTTATTGATAAGTATTATTTACCTATTTACCAGCATAATTTTAATTCAATGAATTTAAATTGTAAATTTCCTATGTAAATTGTTTGAATCCCAGTAAAGTATTCAAATCACCTTAAAAGGTTCTACTATGACCAGATCAATGATAAAAAAACACAAATTTCTTGTAAGATGGACAACTCTGAGTATGCCTATAGAGGGCATTAGTGACCTTACATTGCTTTGCCTCATATAGGTGTTCACAGAATCTTATGGCTCCCTGTTCATCTTACCTACATAGAAACTGTTACAGGAAAGACAAGTGGCTAAATAAGCCACATTTGATGTATTACAATTACTTTTTTCTACACATGGAATGATTCTGTTGTAATTGATAATCTATGGCCCCTCATGTACATGCCTGCAAATTTTGCAGGCTCCACACTTGGACATTTAGCCTTTAGTATATTCAGTTTTCCAACTACCAACATTCTTCTCAACCAAAAACTTGATGTTTCTTCCTTTACTAAATGCAGTCAAAGGGATTTGCCTACCAGTTCTTTCACATCAGGAGGTAAAATAATATTCCAATTAAATCTAACAGTATCGACAGATCTTTCTAAATCAATACTAAAGGAAAGTGACAAAACTGGTGTACTTAAGTTGACAAAGGTATCAACTATTTTGTCAAAAACTTAATGAATGCTACTGTACTTTCATCCCATGGAAACATTTTCAAAATAGGGAGAAACGGTCATTATGCAACTGCTTAACCTGTTTAGTTAGCTAGTTACACAAGCTAGATACCACAGTACTTAATGCTAGTACCACAGCATCTATAATATTATGTAATAAATCAGTGGGACAACCTCTGGTTGCAAGCATACACATTAAATGGTGAATTTCCTCTTCAAACATTTCATTTTCAGTGATAGACCTCGATAGCTTCACCATCTGGCCTTTGACCACTAATCTCTTCTGGTAGGCAGGATGGCAGCTGTGAAAGTGCAGGTAAGAGTTCAAAAACCTCTCTTTCCTGAATACAGTCGACACAAAGGAACCTATATTGTAATTTTTCATCACTTTAATACCTAGATAATTAATAGTGTCTGTACCAACATCGTAAGTGAACCTAAGAAAATCTGTTGTACCTTCCCAACTAGTTAGCATGGCTGACCACTGCTCTAATGTCCCCTTCCACAGGATGGGTATGTTGCCCAAAAATCTGAAGTAACCGTGTATGTTGGTAGCTGGAAAACTGAATATACTAAAGGTATGATGTCCAAGTGTGGAGTCTGCAAATTTTGCTGGTATATACATGAGGGGCAATATTTTTCGATTATCAGTTGCAACAGAACTATTGTATGTGCAGGAAAATGTAACAGTAATACATCAAATGTGGCTTATTTATTTAGCCACTTGTCTTTCCTATAAAAGTTTCTATGTAGGTAAGACGAACAGAAAGCTGAAAGACTGTGGATACCTATATGAGATAAAGAAATGTAAAGTCAATATTACTGTGGAAGAGAGCACAGGTTTTATGATTTTATTACAAGTTATTCAATAAACTGTGGCATCATCTAGACTGATGTTTAGTTTTCTATTATTTATTTATTTTTATATAGGTTCATAGGTTGTTACTGGCTATCAGCCCTAGGGCCTATACAAGCCTAGCCATAACAATTCCCTGGATAATGTATTGTGTATTCTTAGTGATTTTTTTTCATCCTATTCATTATTGTTAATGATTATTCACCTATTCACTAACATAATTTTAATTCAATGTATTTAAATTGTATTTATTTGATTTTTTGCAAATTTTCAGACTGTGGTCAGTGCTTGGGTGGTCTGCATCTTTAAATGCATTTTAAGTTTTAATTAAGCAAGGTTATTCATTGGTGGGTTTAGAGTATTTAAAATGTTTTTTGTGTGGCATCAGTTAACTCTGATGAAGTCTTTGTGACAGCTGGAAAAGACGAAAGTGCTTAATTGTTTTAACAGTGCTTGCAGGTGATTGAAGTATTCAGGCTACAGTCTGTGTTTTTGTTTTTTGTGCAGGTTTCGTTCATGGTTTGTGGTTGTGGACAATGACTAATATTGAAACTCGAAATGTAGCTCTGATAAGGTTGCAAGCCAGGAATGCCAATATGCAGAACATGTCAAATATTGAATCTCCCAACTTGCAGAGATACAGGAACAAGTGCTGACATGGGTCCAGAAATGGGAACAAGTGCAGGTGGTTTGGTATGGGGTCATCAGCATTCCTGGCTTGTGATTTACGTTGCTACATTGCAGGTTTCAGCATAGTCAGGTTCAACTGTCATACTAAACTAATTTTTAAAACAAATGTATGGTGTATATTCAAATACATTTTAAACACAAAGTTAACAGATCTAGGTAATTTTGTGAATATTGAGTTTTTATACAAAATGATTACCTACACAACAACAAAAGTTTACATTTCAAATCTTTGCATTCAGAAAAGCCAGAGGAATGAATGACATTGACTTAAAGAAATATACTTGATGAAACTTAAAAAAATGAAGTGATGTAGCTTTGTTGCATAGTAAAAACCTTTGAAATGGTTAATCAGAAACCGTACACAATGTACACTGATGTACTCATGAGCAATTAATAATATTATGCTAAAAAAAACAAACAAAAAAAAAGTGACACAACACATTGAAGAATTATGTGGAACACCATAACGCACTCTCCATATAAGAAATTATTTTTGCATGTTGTTTTTTATTTTACGAATATCTGTAGAAACCATGGACCATATTCTAAAAGGAATCCAAAACATTAAGTAAGATCTCTGCCACAGAAGCTATACAGCACCCATGTGTGAAATCCTTTAATTACTTAAAAAGATCATAAAAGAGTGAATTAGACTTTTTTCATGACACTCTGAATGTGAGTAACAAAGGTAAAGGAACTCATGGCATCCACACTGTTGAACATATATGAATGTAGTAAATCCAGAACAATGGACCATAATATGCAAAAACATTTAGCAGAACATGAAGTTCAATGAGAGGACTAAATATGACTCACAGCCCATACAAGCCACAATCAAACAGAATATCTCTCTACATATAGAGAGATAAATAGATATATTTAATATATGGGATAAAAAAATGCCAAATGTAAATACAGCTTTACAGCATGCCACAGAAGATGTGCTCATACATACAAGGAGCATTACCTACCTCCACTAAAACAATGTCAAGGTACCTATGCAAAAAATGATTGATGAATGCAACTCTAATGCTCACAGCACATAAGAAAACGTGTGCCATACAGTACCTAAAAATCCAGACATTCATCCGAAATTTTAATAGGAGTAGCATGCATGGCCAGTGCACAAAAGAAGGAGTCAGATGTGGATGTTCAGTTAGTAGTCAAACACTGGAGGTGGAAAACTACAGAAGGGTGTATACACATGGGTAGGGTCTATATCATATATTCGAAATTCCAAAATATTGAACACCATATGGTCGAACTTGGAATTTCGTATATTGATAACATCGAACGCTCAGAATAGCGAATTTTTTCCCAGGGAAAAAATTTGCTGTTACGAGAAACATACACACAACACAAGCACACCAAAATAAATAAACAACACACATACAGTTAACAAAACCCAACCCTACACTAAACCATACATACATTACTAACTATCCACGTACCTTAACCTGCACCCTAACCCTAAGGTCCATAACTATCGCACACATACCCTACGAAACTATACACAAACAAAGCAATTAATACACATACATACAGTTAACAAAACCCACCTCTACACTACACCATACATACATTACTATCAACTTACCTTAACCCGCACCCTAACCCTAAGTTCCGTAACTCTCACACCACAGTGGAGGAAATAACAAAGCCATGGAATGGCCCACTGAAATTTTGCCCTAGGTAAGATTTCGATGTTCCGGGGCTTCGCTATATGCAGAGCCACTTCTGTTCAATAAATAAATTGCAAAATGGAGCAACTTCTGTTTAATGTAGAACTGCCTGATGTTCTGCATGTTCCGCATGAAAGCCTTATTTTTGTTTTTTGTTTTTTTTATGAAGGACCTTTTTTTTTTTTGGTCCCTATCTGTCCGTTTACAAATCTGGCAACCCTGACCCTGGCCACAGGTTACTTTAGTACACCAATGTCCCGCATACTATTCAATAACTCAGTGGTTCAAAGATACCAGGCCCTCAATGTGCCCTGATTAATGATCACACAGGATGGTTCTGAAAAGACTGAAACAAACATGCAAGGATTACTCATCATATTCAGCACCTACAGCATACCAATGACATTTAGAACAATAATAGTACAGAGTTACGGCCAGCATATGCACCTCCTGTAGTTGTTATGTGTCCCATTCTCTCTGTTATTCCTTGAAAAACAATGCAGTCAAAAATCTCTCTGCAGCTATGTCTTACTATGAGTATAATTTGGTAGTTCTTCACACACACACCTCTAAAAACTGCTTAGCATTCCATGTAATATAATCTTTGTTACTGGATATAAATGCTCTAATGTATTAGGGGACACTGATTTTCTATGGCATTTATTTATTTATTTGTTTGTTTATTTATTTATTTGTTTGTTTGTTTGTTTGTTTATTTTATTAATGTACATCTATTTATTACCTGGGATAGTCAAACTGAGCTGATGACCTCTTTCAGTAAAATTTGATAACCCCTTTTAAGCCTAGTAACAGAGACGAAAGTTCCAAAGTACAAACAACAGAATAAGTATTGTTTATGCTATAAAGAGAATAGAAGTAAATCGATAACAACAGTGTGATCTTTCTAAATAAGGAATGAGTTAAGAAGGAGATGATATGATAATAAATAAGAGGAGGGAGTGAATGTTCTTTTAAGCAGTCCAGGCATAGTAAACTTTAGTCATAACACAGGAGCAATTGCTCCTAGGAGGCAGGTTTAAGTAGGTGTAAAGAAGACTAGGAGTGGGAGATGTAGGGCGCGCTATAATTAGAGAAAAGAGAGAGAGATGTAGGTTTGATGTTTAGAGCTCTGAAAAATAAAGAGGAATGCAGGACAGAGATAGGATTAATTAATATAGTTAAACTAGCATGCTAGAGAAAGAATGCCTGAATATGAGTAACAAAGGTACAATCCTGAATAGAAAGGAACTAACAGCATCCACACTGTGGAACACATATGAATGGAGTAAATCTGGAACAATGGACCAGCAAAAAAATTAACAGGAGAAGTCCAGAGAGAGGGCCAGATATGACTCTGGGCACATACATTTCAAGATTTTGAAACCCATATGGCCGAGACCATATGATTGAAGTTTTGAAATTTCAAACACTTTGAACTGAGTTTGCTGTACAGCACAGAATGGGACATTTACCTTTTTTCTTGCTGTAGTGAGATCTCAGAGTTGGTATATTTAAGTAGCAGGGGGTGTGGGGGGGGGGCAGCAGGGCTTGCCCCCCCCCCCTGCAAAAACATAAAGGTGAACCTTTTTGTTTAGGTTTAGAGTTTTTGTTGTGGTTTCGAAGTTTCAAAACTTTGATCATATAGTCTTGGCCATATGGGTTTTGATGTTTTGAAATTTCGATAAAACAACATACACCTATATATCTATATATATATATATATATATATATATATATACAGAGAGAGAGAGAGAGAGAGATAGAGAGAGATAAATAAATTATATATGTATGTATTAAATACATAGGATTATATGGTGGAGGATGCATTCCAGGGTTGCAGGTGTCTTCTGGGTGTCTGAAGATGAGCATGACCCTGCTACACAGTTTGCAGGAGTTTTAGGTACCACTCCCCTGGAACCAGAGTTGTAGAGTGTACTGGGAATGCATTATACTGCACAGGTGCAGCAATTGCATTGATGTGGTCATTGTGCAAAGTAATAAGCAGTGTTTTGACATATAGCCAACATCAGATATATATGCCTTAACCTATTTAAACATTCTGCCCTCAGGTGGTGGTAGCTTTCAGACTGCATCACCATAATCTCATCCCAGATTAGAATGTTATTATCATCAAGGGAATGCGGTAGCAAGACCTAGGAGTACAGGCTATAGACCCTACACTATCTATAAGAAGGCATCATCTACTGAACTAACACTGTTAGTGGCATACCCTCACAATGCAGGCCTGTCATCATTGTGTCATGGACATGTGTAACTGTATGGAAATGAGCTGGGATTTTAATTTAATAAGGCATGCTAAAAGCAGGGTCCCCAACTACAACCCCTGAATGACACTGGGACATTTCTTTTGTTACTTAGTGGCCATGGCATCAACAAGTAGATCTGCTCCCACACTGTGAGTAAATAGGTGGCATTCCTAAAGTACAGCAACAATTCATTTTTAGGCATCACTATGTCTTTTGCATCTGTATGTACAAAATGCAGCTGACATATTTGTATCACCATCCAAGATAAACAGGTGCATCAGCATTAGATGATGCAAGGCCAGGAATGGTGCAAGTGCTTTGGTGAAATAAAATATTCCCAGTGTATGACTGGATGATGTTTGTAAGAATCCCCAGGAATATGAGCCCTGTGCATATGCTTAGGGCTTGTTGAGAGCTTTGCAGCAGCTACAAAATCTAACAGGGAATGCTACTGAACAAGGTTTACACACTTACATGTTGTATGTGTTTACTTTACAGCACATACATCATGGGTGCAAGCAGCATGTTTGTCAGCCAGTATCACTGTACCTATACATGTCAAAAGCTGGACAATGGACAGATATATACAGTATGTTCTGTAACTGGTGGGAGCTTATGTGACAATGACACTGACAATGAGAACATTGCCATGGATACAAAGGATATGATACACATGGACAACATTCACCACTGGTCATGTACCATCTATGTCTCATAGATCACATGGTATGCAGGACACTGGGATGCTGCCAAACTTTGCAACTAGTGTTTCCAGTAGGGAACATTATGGGGAGTACAGTTATTACAATACATCACCTGTTAGTGAGCTAGATGTAACTGGAACAGGTGGAGGGCCAGGAACTGCTGCCAAAAGATGAGATGAGAGCAGTAACAACCAGAGTGCATAATGTGCAAGGATTTCTGCTCTGTCTTTATCCACATGTAAACTGATGGATTTCAATAAGTACTTGCAAAGGTAAATCATGGAGTTCTGTGCTGTACACATTGCTGTTAGATGAGGTGTGCAACATATCCAGGCCACAATGCATGATGGAATCAGGGCTTGCAGAAACTCCATGCTGCTATTCTGATTGACTTTGGGTTGATGTGTCTCCTATGGTTTTGTATCAGGTGGCCTGGATTCATGTTGTCACAAAACTACACCATTCTGGTTATCATCGTGTGTGTGTGTGTGTGTGTGTGTGTGTGTGTGTGTGTGTGTGTGTGTGTGTGTGTGTGTGTGTGTGTGTGTGTGTGTGCACGCGTGCATGCGTGTATGTGTCTGCTATGTGGTGTAGTAACTATATCAATATTTATGTACAGGAGAAGATGGTGACAGGCTGACAGCACAGTTTTATTCCTCTACTATTTGAATTATATTTCTGACAGGAATTATAAAATATAAGTTATCTTAACTTATTTTGTGGAATTATTTTCTTTTCAGGATTTGGGAAGACTTTGTCTGATTTTTTACATAATTTCCTATTTTAATTCCTATCATTACTTAAGCAGAAAGGCATTTACTTATTTCATTAGGATAAGTTACTCCAAAACTAACTCACAGGATTTGTCATTAAAAAAGTGCTGCAGTCAGTTCTCACAAACATACAAGAACTATTGACAAAAATGGATAAAATGAACAATAAACTGGACAATTAAAAATGCACTAAAAATTGATCAACTACATAAAATAAAACAGAAAACTCAAATTTCTGGCATGGAAGATGCACTAAATGATATGGAAGGAATGATTATCAGAAGAACATAACACTGAATTTTTATTAAAGCAAAATACTTTTTGCTAAACAAAACAGATGATCTTGAAAATAGATCTAGAAGAAATAGCATCCATATTTATGGATTACTTGAGAAAACAGCAGATGACAACATAGTTAATTTTGTCACTTCCTGACTTCTAAAGACTTTGAAATTACCTGAGTCCTTATCTTTTGGTATTGAAAGAGAACACGGGTCACTGGTGGTTCCTTCATTGTGAAAAACTACAAATCCAAGACCCATCATTGTAAGATTTTTCTCCGGTCAAGACAAAGAACTGATTTTAAAAACTGCTTGGTCAAATTCTCCAATTAAATTAAATGAGCATATAGTAAGGTTTGAAAATTACTACTCAACCTCAGTAATATCAAACAGAAAATAATTTCTTAAAATACAAATAACAGAAAATAAGAAAACCACTGCCCATGGTAAAGAAAAAGCACTCACTTTAATGTTTCCATGCTATTAGAACATAAAATGATATACAAAATTCACAGACTAAGTGCTTTCACCTGATAAAATATTAAGGCATTATGAGAGTCAGTGAAAACATTTCTTGCCATGTCAAATTAGGTAATATGAAGAATAAAATATCTAATAAATAGCTCAAATATTAAAATAATTAAAAAAGTGAGATATCTGGAATGCAACTTTAACCTGTTATAAAAATGGCAAATGAAACAACTCTTTGCAAAAGATAGAGCATAAACACTTTAAACCAGATAAAACATATCCATCAAGTATAAACTCCACATCTGTTAAAAAGGAAGTTATAAAAAATTGTTCTATGAGATTTAGCCCTATTTTAAGAGGTGGGATGAATACTACAATGATGGTGAATGTTGAAACACCTAAGAATGATGTTATGGTTTTGCAGTACAATCATTTAGTGCCAGATTTGGCAAAAAAGTTTATATAGGATATGGGATAACATGCTTGACGCTGAATTGAAAACCTAATTAGGTGCAAAACCTAAAGTTGTATATAGCAAGGACAGAAATATCAAGGAAATACTTTAATGTGACAATGAGAAATTTAAAAAGACATAAATCTCTAGGATGAGCAAATACGGGGCATGCAGTAGTTGTAGGTTTATTATTGATAGTCATTATGTGACTATTGAAACATACAATAGGACACTGCAGTGTCCTGGATGCTGCAACTGCAATACAAAAGGAGTTGTATATATTGCTAAATGTGTGTCATGCCCTGCGTTTTACACAGGCAAGACCATCAGGAATGTACATGACAGAATTCTGGAGCATAATAGGGATATAAGAAAGAAGAGAAAGCAGTGCTTTATGCATGCACTCTAGAGAATGCAATGAGTATAAAAAATTATATTTATTGTGATAGACAAAACAAAAGTAGGAATGAGAGGGGGTGACCCTGAATTAGAACTTTTGAATAAAGAGTTAAAATGGCAACTTAGATTAAATGCCAAAAAGAAGCCAGGCATTAATGACAATACATCTCTGTTGTATGTTCTAAAGAGGAGATCAAAAGATGTTTGAATTTATTTATGTGGAGTTTATACTTGATGGATATGTTTTATCTGGTTTAAAGTGTTTATGATTTATCTTTTGCAAAGATTTGTTTAATTTACCATTTTTACAACAGGTTAAAGATATCTCATTTTTAACTTTTTTAATTATTTTAATATTTTAACTATTTATTACAGATTTTATTCTTCATATTACCTAATTTGACATGGCATGAAATGATGTAATGAATGACTTTAAGATTTGGTGTTATTTAAGAAGAGCTTAAAGATGTTTTTACTGACTCTGATGATGTCTTAATATTTTATCAGCCAAAAGAGCTTAGTCTGTGAATTTGGTATATTATTTTATGTGTTAATAGCATGGAAACATTAAAGTGAGTGCTTTTTTTTTACCACGGGCAGTGGTTTTCTTATTTTGCTGTTATTTGTGTTTTAAGTCATCTGTGTGGTGGTTTGGAGAAAATAATTTATTCCTTTAATGAAAGAACTGAAAAAGAATCAGATTAAAGTTCATTTATCATTCCCAGTTAGACTAAAATTATTTCTTGCAGATGGGATCAAAATATTTGAGACCTTGGAAATGGCTGTATCTTTTTAGACAATCAAAATTCTAGCTCAAACAGACAAAATGGATTGGAACAATAGTTCTCTGAAAAGACATGCAGAAAAAAATGGGTGGAAGACTGAGAAGAAAAAGAAACTAAAAGACAAGTAATTGTGCATTTTTATTATTTTTATTTCTCTTTTTGTTCTGCTGAACATAAGTAATACTGTTATTGTATATAAATATATACACTGGGTAATACTATTCTTCCTTAACAAGTGCTTTTATTGAAACAAGTTGGGAAAAGGAGAATACAGCAGTTTGTACATAAAAAGTAAAACTGATTTAAATTATTTCACAAAAGGAAAAAGAAAAACTTTTTTTAACAGTTAAGTATACACTAAAGATTTATTTTAATATTTTCTAACATATTTTACTAGATTTAAATGTGTTCTTTAATATCTATTTTTTCTCCTTTTCTTTTATCTCTCTTTCTTTCTTTCATTCTCTCATTCTTTACAGTTACCTTGTCTACATAAATAAGCTTTAACTATATATAAGCAGGTATGAATCCTTTGATGGAAAACTGATAATAGTGATTATTTGTAGTATAGAACTGGTGTTTTTTTTAATCTCATGTTATTTCAAATATTACTATCTAGCTCTCAGATTCACAACTGAATAAATCTTGCAAAACTTGGGGCTTACATATATATATATATATATATATATATATATATATATATATGTATATGTATATATATATATATATATATATATATATATATATATATGTATATTTTATAAATATATATATATATATATATATATATATATATATATATATATATATATATATATATATGCTTTTATATCATACAGGGGATTCAATGAAACCTACATGGCCATTCTCCACTGTGTACATGTTGAAGGTGATACATACACAGGCGCAAAAAGTTTTAGATTCAGTAAGCATGGTGTAGAGGCACTCACCCCCCCGTGCAAACAAGGTAAACACTGCAGCATGCTAATTACAACATAAGCAGCTGAATTACATGATAATTAACCAATGTAACACAGTAGAGCTATTCAACAAGCTATAAAGCAACCATGTAGACCCTGTGCTGGTGCTCCATGTGAATTCCAAAACATTTGGAATACAGCCATGGAAAAGAGTCCATATGGACAGAATAAAAAGTAAAATGTGTGAGATCGGTACAGAACTGACCCTAACATGTGACAACATTAGATACAGCCTGGATGCAACAAAAGGAGAGTTACAATAGCAACATAAATCCTTTTTTGTGAAAAAACAGAAATACAGCTTTGCTCCCCCAACACCAAATGAACAGTACACTTGTAAGTAATGTAGACAGATAAAAGTATAAAAGTGTGTGCTAATCAAAATAAATATAAAAATCATTACATGGACTATTCATAGTTACATATCAGCATTTGCAATATGTAGCTGATGAAATGCAGCCGTATCATCTAAAATCAGTACACCTCTGTGCAAATATATCCTAAAGTAATATCCTCTCTTCTGTGTTCAACACAAAAAATTGGCTCCCCTTTGGTTTCCTTAGCTACACAGTTGCTGTTTAGTGTAGATTCAGAGCTGTCAGCATGATGAAGATGCAGATGAAGTCTGAACTGATTAGATTTACTGAATCTCAAAAATGCATCTGTGTAGGGATGTAAACATAGTGCAGGCACTCCCACAGTGTTTGTGTTTAATGGATGACAACTGTAAATGCTTACAGCAGGTGGGTGCATCTGGTTGGACTTACAAAGTGTTACACATACATCTGTCAAAGTTGGAAATGTAAGTAACCAGCACACAGTTCACAGGTTCTGTTTCATTAACATCCAACCTCCCCTTCATTTGTTGGTAAATTGTTTTCTCCCTCAGTTGATTATTATTATTTTATTATGTTTTTGAACATTGTTTGAGTGATGCGACACTTAGTGCAATCACAGGAAAAGGATGAGTGAATGGAAGTTTTGGCTGTGCTTATCTTGTTCTCACAGCATTGTGTGACAGGCAAAAGGGCCACCTTAAGAATGACTAGTAAATAAGGGAAGGTCATATAACTATTCCAGTGGCAGCATTGCTAAAGCATGATAGTAATGCATCTGTGGAATATACCTGCTACTTAATAACTCTGTGGCAACAGGTGTTAATGAAGTGATACATTCCTTTTTGGTGCTAGATGGTGCTGAGTTGAAATACAGGTGTACGTTATACTTTAAATACTTTTCATTACAGAGTGAGAATGCAATGATATGAATTGTTTATATGAGATGTGTTGCTGTGTTTTGGCATACCACAGTGGTGTTAAGCAGCATTGCATGGGGGTAACCGCACCTATTTGCTGCCACTCACCATTAATGTGTGATGCACACCTCCAAGTAAACATGGAGCCCATAAATTCAAGGGATCCATTGCTTGTCCAGCACTGCTAAAGTCTGATAGTTAGTACTGAATCTATGGAATACACCTGCTACTTCACTGACTCAGTAGCAGCACATGCTAATGCAGTTAATGGGGTGATGCATTCCTTTTTGGGGCCAGATGGCATTGAGTTTGAAGACAACTGTATGTAATACTTTTAGTTACATTTGTATTACTGTTGCTTTGCATTGGTGTATGATGTGCTCATCACCCAAAAATACATTAAAGAGAAGAAATGGGGAAGATAGGACAGTGGTGAAATGGGGAACAAGCAGGGGAAGAACAAATGGAAAGAAATACATACATGTGCAGGAGGGAGGTAGGAAATAACTATAGCTATCCATTTATTCAACAGTAAAAACTGATAATACATACAAAATATTAGCTAAATTTGGACTGTCACCTCCAGAGAGAGGGCTAATCAAAATGCAGTCATGTTGTAAAGCCAATTGTACTGAATCAAGTGTGTCAAGATGACATGTGTGTGAAATGGAGAGCTATATATGGGACTTTTTCTTTTTTTTGAGAGAGAAAAGAGACAGGAATGTTGGGAAAGGGGCGTGGGTATGTCTGGGTCTGTTAAGTTGTGTAGGTGAGGAAGCAATTGCAGACAGACAAGTCAAACAAGCCAGGACACAGGAACGGTGATGGGCACAAGATGTTGATGGACACCTTGGATGGGGTGGGGACATCCAGGACCCATGCTTGTCAAGCTGGGTGACAGTGAAAATCGAGTCCTCACCCACTGGACTGTCATCACTGTCACCTCACTCTGTCACTGGCTGGAGTGCTCAACATCTCCTTCTCCTCATCCTGGTCCTATGTAAAATGAGGGAGAGCAGCCCCTCCATCTGGTATAGGCATGCACCAACCATGCAGTGCACATCCCTATGCACCATCTCTGGCAGTTCAGCATGAGTGATAAACTCACCTCCTCTTCCACAGCTCTCATAGGAAACCACTGGATTATCCTACTGGACAGGACTATCTGAGGGGGAAGGTAATGCAGGGGCAGCAGAGGTGGTGTTGCCAGGTTGGCTCCCAGATGTGCTGGCAATGGTGCCATGGCCAGTGGTGTGGGGGCAGGTGAATCCATTGTGGCAGGCCTACCCTGCTGTGTTGCGGAGCATCTTGTGATGTGGTCCACTCGGATGACATGGACACAGTTTGACAACACGTAATAAAATAAAACATAAAATTAAAAAAAAAATTAAATTAAATTAAAAAAAAAAATAAAAAATAAAAAAATAAATAAAATAAAATAAAAAAAGACAAATAAGAGTTGGGGTGAGAGAAAAAAGAGATAAGAGTAGTACTTTCATACATGATATACAATGCATTAATGCAATTATTTGACTATTATCTTAACCTTTACTCTTAGGACTATCACCTCCAACAGATAACTTTTAATTTTAAGACTACCATCTCCTAACAGATGCACCCCATACTACATATTGCAGCAAGTATTCCTTTACATATGGATATATTGCACATATGCATGTTCAAGTTCTACAGATTACAGTTTACATTAGGGCATGTGTGCCACTGGTACAGAGCTTTTACTTTAAACCTTTAAGTTATACATAATTGAAGAATTAACAGTACTGTATATTTGGGAAGTGTGTTTGAGCCCACAACCTCTTACTAAAATCTAATATTGTACTCTCGGTTTGTTCTACAGAATAATGCATGCATACTTGCTATTACACTTGGGATATGCATGCTCAATTTGATAAAACTCTATAAAATACGAAATATACTATCTTTAACTTTTAATGCTACAGCAACACTGCTCTTCTACTGCATACATACCACATGCCTCCCTCATTCTTGCTAATCTATCACCATAGGTCATAACATTCACCTCCCTTTCCATGGCAGCTGTGGAAAAACAGAACAAAACACCATTATGAATACCAGTCTTGCCTATATTCATCTTTTAAGCATTACAAGTACTCTCTGTAGTTGATACTTAACACATCTGTAAAATGTCCTCTGTCCCATTTTCCTCAATCCAGGTATTGAGGGTATCCCTCTTCCTGTGACACAGGTGACTAAATTGGTGCCTACATTGGTCACCATTGTGGGGGATACTGGTTGCGCTGGTTACACCCTGGGCCAAACTATCCCACACCTCTGACTAATATTGTGATCCAAAATAGTCCCCCTGCAGTAGCCTGACACTGTGGTGTTTCACTAAGAGTCCAACAAAAATCTTGCACTGCTGGACACCCAGTCTCTAAGCCCTAAATCTCACATCCTCTCCATGAATACCTGCCATGTCTACCATGGATCAAGAGCAAAGGACAATGATGATTCCCCAACAATATCATTTATCACGTTTAATGTGAGTGCACACACACTGTTTGAAAATGTTGCACATCATTACCATCACACAAACACAGTGCTCGGCAGTGCAGATTTCGAGCCCCATGTTTTCAGAATAGTAAGTGGTACGCAACAGTGGCAAACTGTGAAAAATTACACAGGCAGTTGTGTATGGGTCTATATTAGAACATCAAAGTTTCACAACTTCGAATGTCCTAATATCGACCCCCTATTCACCGAACTCTGAAAATAGCGAAGCTGCAGAACACCGAATTTCTTCCTAGGGAAGGAATTTGGTTGGCCGCTTCTGTGGCTTCACTATTTTCAGCACTGTGGTGGAAAGTTATGGGTCAGGATCAGGTAAGTGTGCAATTGTGCGGACATGAGGGTTAGGGCGCGAAGTAGGTGAGTTAGGGTTAGGACGCGAGTCAGGTAAGTGTGCGATTGTGTGGACTTGATGGTTAGGGTGGGGTAGGTGAGTTAGGGTTAGGGCCCGGGTGAGGTGAGTGTGCGATAGTGAGGACCTTAGGGATAGGGTTTGGGTTAAAGTAAGTGGATAGCTAGTGGTGTATGTACAGTTTAGTGTAGGGTTATATGTAGGATTTTAGGTGTATGTGTGTGGATTGCTGTTTGTTTGGTGTGCTTGTGTTGTGTGTATGTGTGTCGGAACAGTGAATTTTTTCCCTGGGAAAGAATTCGCTGTTCTGCATGTTCGATATTGTCAGCGTTTACTGAATAGGGGTCGATATTAGAACATTCAGCGTTTTAAAAAGTCGATGTTCTAATATAGACCCATTGTGTATGTTTGTTTAACAAATGTGAAGATTTTGGCAGTCCAGAGAGCAGAAATATACTTACAGGAATATAGTACACGTGATAATACATAGATAGATAGATAGATAGATAGATAGATAGATAGATAGATAGATAGATAGATAGATAGTTAGATAGATAGGTAAATAAATAAATAAATAACTGACACAATATTAGTGTCTCAGCCCTCATACATATAATTAATTCCATGTGCACTATTTCAAGTTTTATAAGTCAGAGTGACTATAATGGGAAATGGAACAACAGTAAAAGTTTATGGAATATGCTGTATTTGAACCCAGGACCATGTGTATAACAGCCCTACCCTAACACATGTTGTCATAAGGGAGTTGAAATAACAGCTGTTCATGTTTCAGTTGATTGACATAAACTGCAGTGTCACAACAGTGAAAAAAAGTTGCACACCCTGTATTAGAACCCAGGACTATTTGTACTCCAACCCTACACTGCTGCCACAAGCAATAGCATTGATTGAATGTATCTAATTTATATTTCTGGCTGTCTACTTTCTGAGTGATCTGCTTATATAGTTTGCACACTGCCATGCTTTTCACAAATGACGTAAGCACAGCCAACCCTGACATTCTTTTTTCGAGTTCCTGTGTTTGTGCTAAGTGGCGCATCATGCAAACAGTGGCCAAAAGAAAAAAGGCGAGAAATAGTTGAAATGAAGAAAAGTAATCTATGACACACACAATAGAAAATGTTAATATGCATGAGATATTTATACATAGGTTTCGATTTCAACTCTCGTTCCAATGGACCTTTGGAAAACAGGATGGGTGCCTTATCCCTCTTTGCCACACAAATAGCTTTGCAGCAAAGAACTGAAGTCACTATTCATACAACCAACTGCAACAGAATGTACACTGATATCAAACCATAAACTATTTGTACATTTATTAAATTTATATTTCGATGTAGCGCACCTAGTGATCACACAATCTGTTATGATTGTTGCTTGCAAATATACAGCTCTGTCTTACCTGTGCGTCTTGGTCATTAATCAGTTTTGTGACCAGTAGTCTGACACATGCAGTGTCTTAGCCATTCTATATCATTGGCCTTAAAATGTGTGAGGATATTAACTGAGAATAATATGATATCCAATGACCAACAACTGAAGGGCAGGTTGGATAGCATAAACAAGCACCGAATGCTCTTTTGGGGGAGCAAAGATGAGTTATTGTTATGGCACAGTCAAGAATGGACTGTTCTTTTGGGGGGGGTGCAAATGTGAGTTACTGCTATGGCGCAAACAAGGATACACTGCTCTTGTTATTCTCCATGTTTTGCATCCTGCCTATTGTTTGATCTTGTGAGGGTTGAGAAGTCAGAAACCGCAATGTGTATTATTATTATTTTCTAACTTCTCTCTTTAATGATTACCAGCACAAACATATGATGGTAAACTGAGGGCATGCAGTGATCATCAGTACTTTTGAGAAGTAGGACTGTGTAAACCTTTGGTTCCTGAGGCCTACGGCTTACTAATGGACACATGTAAATCAAATAAGTCTCTGCTGTCACATGTTAAGGTAATTTTTGTACAAATCTCCCACCATTTACTTCCTTACTGTACCAAGTAATGAAATACAAGGATATGCCATTATATTATTAAACAATACACTCCAGGTTCAGGATTTACCTTGTAAATGCAATAGTTGCCACAGTGTTAGTCCAGGGCTGACTCTGTCTGATGCAACCAGTACATAGCCAATACATGGGGAGGTAAAGACTGTGTGAGTTTCCTGTCGTCAATGTTACTATATGTATGTGAGTGGAAGGAAGATGTTAGGCCCCTAGGTGGTGAGTGAGTGTGCTATGCATTGTCTCTTAGCCAATGCAATGGTATATTGAGCATGCTTCTGTCTGCCTACACCCACAGCAGCTGGTGGTTCCCCCTCTGACTCCTCATCTGTCTGTGGCTATGCTGACCTTGGCATTGGTGGTGGGATGTGTGCCCCTTCCCCTTGCTGATACTGCTGCAGCTGCTTCTTCAACATTATGTTGTGTGGCATGGCACACACTGTGAATTTTTTTGTACATGTCCATGGATTGTACTGCAGGGCTCCCCCCGATGTATCTAGGCACCGGAACAGTGACTTCAGCAGCCCAAACACATGCTCTATGAAATTCCTGGTTTGAGTGTGTGCTTCATTATGGCATTCATCTGTAGTTGTGTGTGCATTTCTGATAACTGTCATCAGTCTTGTTTCCAGTGCATAGCCTGCATCTCCCAGTAAATGACCCTATAGAATACCCCCATAGCAAACATCTGGTACAGTTGAGATGTGTGCCAGATATGTGAGTACTGGTAACTGCCAGGCTTGCCAGCACACACATTCAAGATCATTCCCTTTGGATTACACATGACCAAGCAGTTGATAGAGCAGTAACCCTTTCTGTTAATATATGAGCCTACCCTGTTCCTAGGTGGTGCCTTAATTTCTACATGAGTGCAATCTATGGCACCCAGTACTTCAGGGTGGTAGTGTGCTATCAAGTAGAACTGTTGCATATTTCTGGCCTCCCCTCAAAACTATGAGGAAAAATCCAGGAATTGGTAGAGGATACTGGATGCTGATGTCTGTGACACCCACAGTATGTCCCCTGTCGGTCCCTGAATGGTACCTGTAGCTAAGATTCTAAGGGCTACACATACCTTCATTCCCGCTGGAATGGGTTCCCCTCAGTTGGCTCTGGCTCTGAGTTGAGGGTGGCAGAGGTCACAGGGTTTCTGTAGCGTATCTCACTCTACCCTGTAGCACTGTACAATTTGCTTGTCATGTAGGTTGTAAACAGGGCCTGAAGACTCTTCTCCTTTTTGGCCTACCAATTGGCAGCAGCAGCAGAAGGATTAGCGTCAGCCTGTAGCACATACAAATGTAATAAAGCATCAGCAGCCCCTAACATTCTGTCTGTGTAAACTTCCCATGTCTGTTCAACAAACGTTTTGAAATCCACAGGAAAAAACAACATGGAGACGACAGGGATGCTTTATAGCTTGTTGAATAGTGTCACTGTATTGGATTGGTTGATTAGCATGCAATTCAGCTGCTTATGCTATAATTAGCATCTATGAAACACAAACAAAGACAGATGCAATCCATTAATAATCTACACCATTATAAAAAGGCAAACGTAGCTACATACCTCTCAACCTCTTACTGCAAGAAATTTGGACAAAGCCTGAGAAAATGGGAGGACAAAGGCCCAAACATAGGGGCACATTTTAAATATTGCTCTTATAAATTTAGAAAGTTTCTAGAATAACAGGATTTATGTTATACATTTTCTGAAGGATATGAAGTCTGAAACTCAGATGATTGTCATTAGTTATTGACTTTAATCCTTAAATCATCCCAGTGATTTGTCAAAAAACACAGATTTTGTCAGGAACAAACTGAAAATGAGGCAAAAATCTGGACTTTCTGCAAAAACCTGTACAGTTGGGAAGTATATGAAGTTAGCCAAACTGATGATGAGGAGAGTTACATATGTTTGGAAGACTGAAACATGCTTTTTCTTCAGAATATTTCTGTACAGAGGAGTACTAAACTTCAGCAGGTATGCTCCCATTTTGTAACCTACATACTGCATATGCTGGAATGTATTTAGGAATAATGTGAAGCAAAGGCTTTTACACTTTTATCTGTATGTATTAGTTAGTAGTGTACTGATGGCATGGGCACATTTGTCAAGCCATTTCAGAAGTACACATAATTGACAATAAATGAAAATAGAATTTTGTGTGATAAATATGTACAAATGTTTCAGGGACAGGTCCTTTGATAGCACTTTTAGCATTTCAAAGATGTTTTGTTAGCAAAATGGGTCATTTGCCTGTTCTTTTGTGTGGGGGGCAAAGAAGAGTTACTGTTATGGCACAAATAAGAATGGACTGTTCTTTTGGTGGGGAGCAAAGGTGAGTTACTATTATGGCACAAATGCAGATATGTTGCATCTTCGAACAATTTTACGCTTCGACGGTGGGTAATACTGACTGGGTACCTTTTCTATTTTACCTGGAAACATTTATTCTATAGTTAGGTGATACTTATGTGTATTATACTTCTGTTGTCTTTTAGGACACCTACACGTATGCCACTCAGGTGTGTCATTTCACAGAGACACCCCTTCACCGATGCTAAAAATCAAATTATTGTGGAAGGGTTTTGGCAACATGGTGCTTTTCTCCTGGAAAGGGGATGGGGAGATTTTGCATGCAGGATGCAAATACATCAGCAGATTTTCTAGGATGTGAATGCCGTGGGTGGTCACAGCAGAACATACAAATAGGTGCACCACAGGGCCACTGACATGATCACAAATGCAAGCAGGTGAGCAGTGGGCCATGACCAAATGGCTACTGGGGGAAAGCTTGCTAGGGAACCACCACTAACTCCTAATGAACAGTTCCTAGCCAATATCACACATCCAGAGAGCTCCCAGGAGAGTGCAGGACAGCATCTACTTGATGGGGATGCAACACCTTCCCAGAAAGCAAACATGTCTCAGGGTGAGCTTCCAGGTAGACTTTGTTAACTGAACAGTTGAATAGTGTTGTATAGTAAAAGAAATTAAATGAATAAGTTAATTCTGTGTCACATGGATTGCACGGGATTGAAGATTGCTTTTGTTGTAAGCTTAGGTTGGAGTTGTCAGCCACATTCTTGTTGAAAGTAGACTTAATGCACATTTGATGGGGTAAATGTATTACCCCATGTGTTACTGTTAATTGTGATGATGTTGCCCTTACCTCTTGCTTAACATCTTCCAGGACATCTGCTGTCAGCCAATGTGGACATGCCATAATGTCTGTATTTCCACTGCTCTGTCAGTGTGTGTGTTGACCGTACCTAGACAAGGCAGGCCATGGGTTAGTGGTCCTGGGCATCTCTGTGAAGGGAGCTCAACCAGCAGACATCAGTCACATTCAGGTAGTAACATGGCATTTGATCTTGGGTATGGAGGTGTTGGTGCAACTCCTGGCAGAGCCAGTTCTCATGGTTAGGGATAACAAAGATGAACTGCCACCTCTGCAATGCATGGCTCACACTTGTTTGACAGACCAAGATGTGGAGCTAGCACAGAGCTTGACTATGTTCATGCAGACACTTACACACCAGTTTCTCCAGGAGGACTCCTACAGACACATTCACAACAGTTACTGTTTTTGTCTCACTGGCCATTTGTTGTTTTATCCCAATGTCTGCCTTCTTCTCTTTCTTACTCACACACACTCACTGGCCTTTAGTGTCAGCCTAGGCTTCCTGCTCCCCCCACACAATATCCAGCGCAAGTGATGATATATGTGCCATATCCCTGTTTTCTATCTTTTGGATTCAGGGATACAAAAGCTGAGTCTGATGCTCAGGTTGCATAGCTAACAGTGCTTAGTATATGTACATTTGTGTTCTTGACCTGCTTCATAGGTACATAGCTTCATAGGTGTTTACTAGACTAATGATTACAAGGGCCTTTTTAAGCCTAGCCATGCATCCCAAATCTCTCACAAGTTCTGACACCCTTGATAAGTGTAAGCAGGGGGTTAGGAGATGGAACATTTACAAGCAGAGGCCTGCCAGATGAACCATTTACAGCTTGCCTCTGTCCATTAGAAATATAGGTACCTTTGACTTATATTGGCACTGGAAAGTTAGACAGTTGATAGCATCAAAATTTCACAACTATGTAGTGAATGCTCTTGCAAGGGTTCTGAAGTCAGAAATTGCAATGAGTATCATTACTTTCTAAGTTCTCTCTTTAATAAATTTGCAGGACAAATGTATGGTTCACATCATAAGTCAGGCCATCATATTCAGATCTTAGGATTGTATGACAGCCCTGTAGTCTAACCTCATCAGAATAGTAATACATTACAACGCTCTTTTGCGTGTACCTCAACAGACACATGCAGCAGCTGGAGAGACCACAGGGTTTTCTCAGCAAGATAGCACAAGACCTACAAACCATGCTAAGATGTACGTGGATAGATTGAAAGCCATGTCACTGTAATTTGTCTTGTATAGCATGAGGTGAAATCTGCCTGGCCTCCAGACAAGTTGCTGACCATGACCTGGTGGGATGACTGCATATCCAAACATCTGATATAGCTGACGACATTAGCAGTGTCTGTTGAGATATGGTTATAAGAGTGTCCCACATGATGTGGTAAAAGGCTCTCTGTAATGTCAAGCAAGAGCATACATATACACACACGCACACACACACACACACACACACACACACACACAAACACACACACACACACACACACACACACACACACACACACACACACACACACACACACACACTTGACTGCAGTCACAATATAACCCCTATCTATCTAAGTACACAAACTGCATAACACACTACTTAATGTAAGAGCCACAGCACAAGACTGACTTTTGCAAGACTGCAACTGAACTTATGGTACACGATATCAGCAGGCCATGTGGGACAAGATATTGGCAGGCCTATATAAGTTCGTAGCTTCATAGGTTCATATGAGGCTGCTACCATAATGGCCCTAGGTTCATAGGAGGTTACTAGGCTAATGGCCTCTGGGCCTTTTCAAGCCTAGCCATGTTATAACATTGTTCCCATATAGACCAAGATATGTAGTCCATATCTGCAAATCCTTGAACAGCACTGGTTGCCCCTATCTATGAGTGACATAGGTGAAACCCCTGGGGTAAATTTGACATTTCCCATCAAATTGTCCAAGTTACTCTTGAATAGGGTCATTGAGGAGCTCAGTTTCACGTGAACTAGGAGTCTGTTCTGCAGTGATGGCAATTTCTGGGAGACATACCTGTCTCTCCCAGCATGTCCTTTTGATGTTGCAGGCTAGGTTAAGGTTCCTACAATGAGTGAGTCTTGTCCCACTTCATTTTCAGATTTGCAGCATTTCCATTAAGGCAGGGCTCAAGAATGCTCTGTAGGCCAGGCACAAGTCACCTCTCAGCAGTCTATACCATATTGAGTACAGTGATAGGGTCTTCAGTCTGTCCATGCAGGTCATGTGTTGAAGTCCCTGGATTTTCTTGGTGAGAAACCTCTTAGGTCTCTCCAGCTACTGCAGGTGTCTGGTGAGGTACGTGCAAAAGGGAGCATCATACTCTGTTATTGGTCTGATAAGGGTCAAGTACAGTGGATTGATAACATCTTTAGTCTTGGATGTTATGCCCTTACTTATGAGGTCTGCAATGTAACAACCTTTCCTTACATCTGAGCCAGGGATAAACGACAGTACCTCTATTATGCCTGTGCTTAAGAGAAAAGCTGTGTGTGTATAAAAGCGTTTATATCATGCTATCGAAAGATGAAAATAGCGAACTCTATTTCATTGAACATAAAATATCTAAACCACATAATATCGAACATTCAGAACAGCTAATTTTTTCCTTGGGGAAAAATTTATTTTGAAACACATACACACAACACAAGCACACCTAAAAAACATCAATCCACACACATACACTTATAATCCTACAAATAACCCTACACTAAACTGTACATACACTACTATCTATCCACTTAACTTAACCTAAACCCTAACCCTAAGGCCTGTCACTATCGCAAACTTACCTAACCCATGCCCTAACTCACTTAACCCGCCCCAACCCTAATTCACCTAACCCGCGCCCTAACCCTAACTCACCTAACCCGTGTCCTAACCCTAACTCACTTAATCCGCGCCCTAATCCTAACAACCACACAATTGCACACTTACCTGAACCCGACCCGTAAATTTCCACCACAGGGCTGAAAATAGTGAAGCCACGGAACCGGCCAACCAGATTCTTTCCCTAGGAAAGAATTTGGTGTTCTGCAGCTTTGCTATTTTTAGTGTTCCCTCAAAACGGGTCAATATTAGAACATTCGAAGTTTTAAAACTTCAGTGTTCTGATATAGACCCATATAAAATGGGGTAATACCCCTTTAAAAATTATTTTTTATATTATCATGTGACTTTACATTTTACATATATAAGTGTTTGGTCTTTTTAATTCGTGGTTTTGATGAAGTCAGTTTTTGACAAAAGCACTTAACCATCTTTTTATATTAGTTGAATAAATGTGTTTTATATTGAGACTTTGAGCCTTATTGGTCACATCACCTGTAGATTTGTTGTTGTGGTACTCTTAAATAGGGTCATTGAGGAGCTCAGTTTCCTGTGAATTGGGAGTTTGTTCCACAGTAATGGCAATCTCTGGGAGACATATCTGTCTCTCCCAGCATGTCCTTTTGATGTTGCAGGCTAGGTTAAGGTTGCTACAACGAGTGAGTCTTATCCCACTTAATGTTCAGATTTACAGCATTTCCATTAAGGCAGGGTTCGAGAATGCTCTGTAGGCCAGGCACAAGTCACCTCTCATCAGTCTATACCATATAGAGTGCAGTGATAGGGCCTTCAGTCTGTCCATGCAGGTCATGTGTTGAAGTCCCTGGATTTTCTTGGTGAGAAACCTCTTAGGTCCCTCCAGCTGCTGCAGGTGTCTGGTGAGGTACATGCAAAAGGGAGCATTATACTCTATTATTGGTCTGATGAAGGACAAGTACAGTGGATTGATAACATCTTTAGTTTTGGATGTTATGCCCTTACTTATAAGGTGTGCAATGTAAAAGCCTTTCCTTGCCACTGTGGACACATGATGATCAAAGTTGACTTTGCTATCAACATGCATTCCCAAATCTATTACCATTGGCTTGGAACTTAAGGGGGTATTATTAATACTGTAATTTGCATTGACCTCTCCTTTGCTGAAAGGGATAATAGTGCATTTTATTTGGTTAAGTTTAAGTCCGTGACTTTGGAAACAAACATTTAAGTATGTGAGCCCATTTTGTAGAATGTTGATATAATTTGGGGATTCAATGATTGCACACAGTTTTCAGTTGTCAGTGAACTTAGTGAGCCAGAGGCCATCTGTTTTCACCTGAATTTCTGAAAAATAGATTCCAAACTAAAGGAGGCCCAGCACAGACCTTTATAGAACACCACTAGTAACAGGTCTGCTGGTTGAGGTGGAATCCTCACTTGTGACTGTCTGCATTGTGTTGGTGAGCTAGCTGGCTACCAATCTAATGACATATGGCTTAATCCCCAGCTAGGTGAGCTCTCAATGATGCCTGGCTGGGGGTTGTGTCAAAGACCTTGGCCAAGTCAAGATAGGAATTTGCCTTCATCCAGAGCTCTGGTGACACTCTTAAAGAATTCCACTAGGTTTAACTGGCATGATCTTCCCTAAATGAAGCCAAGTTGGGTTGGGTCAAGAGTCTGAAGGTCACCAATGTCCATACTGACAAGGTGCAAAATGAACCTTGCCATAGCCTTACAGACAAGGCTGGTCAGGCTTGTGGGTCTATAATTCCCCGGGTCTGTTGATGGACCCCCTTTGTGCAAGGGGATTAGAATTGCTGTATTTACTCTGCCAGGACAAAGTGTTTCCGTTAACTCTTGCTTTACACCATTTAGTAAGCAGCTTGGGATGTTATCCTGTCCCACAGAGGTAGTGTTTTTGGCCTTGGCAACTGCAGTTAATGACCTGTTCTTTGGAGACAATAGGTAGAGAACTTGTGACAGGTATGCTTTAGGGTATGACTGCTGGAGACAGGGATGTGAAATTTATGCCAAACCTGTCTGCTAACAAGTTGGCGATGTCCTTAGGTTGTATGATTGGTACTGTCCACTATGAATTTGGTGCAAAGCTGGGCCTTTCCTTTTATATTACAGACATAGCTATGGATGTTAATTTAGTTTTGTAATTAGCTTTAGAGGACTTTACAAGCTGTATCATTTGCTTGTTCAAGCTATGGAGGGTGTTCTTCTGTTTAGGCTGTTCCCTTTAATTCCTGGACACCAGTTTCTTTCTCTTGTTTAATATATTTATGCTAGATGTCCACCAGGTGGCTTATTTTTCTTGGGCAAGCTTTGATCTGTTCTGGTACAACTAAATCTATACACTTGTAAATGTGTGTATGCAGGGCATTTGTGTACACCTTTGTATAGGACTCTTTACTGTCATTGGTGGGAGAAGGTTTGAAACCAATTTATGCCATTGCTTAGGATGCTATAGCTTGCTTTGGAGAAACATTTTAACCTTTTTGATCCTGACTGGGGGTTGGGTACGATTGTTAAATTGAACGTGACTGATTTATGGTCAGACCATAACAGAGAGGGTGTCACATGTGGCGTGGTGCAGCAATTTCCCATATTGGTGAGTGCTAACTTTTCCGGAGAATTTGTCTTTACAAAATGCAGGAACATAGGGCAAGCATGTTTGCACTCATATATGTATTCCAGTCGATGGAAGGATAGGTAAAGTCAACTATGCCTAGGGTGTTTGGCTGTATTATGAGGGACTCAGGTAGGTCCAGAATGGCACTGTGTGTTTTTTGTAGCTTATGTTGGTGTACCTGTAGCTAACAATGATGTGGAGGGGTTTCTTTCCTACAGCTAGTTGGACTTGTACTGCTTAACCAGCCTTGAGGTGTATTTGTCTTTTATGAAGACTAGTACACCTCTTCCTTTTTTCTTTCATGTTCATTTTGCAGCCTGAATGTGTGGAAGGCATTATAGCCTTTCATGGCAGGAGTACTCTCTGTGGCCGTAAACCATTTCTCTGTTACTGCACAAACATAGACATCTTCTCAAGTAAGTAGTGCCTCCATTGAATGTAGTTTCTGATTTGCACTCCCAGAATTAAGCAGCATAACCTCGCATTTGTCTTTTGAGGATATTTTTACATCAGGAATTTTCTTTTGCCACTGCCTAAAAAAGGCACTATGGTGGATGCAAGTACCTTGGCCAGTAACCAAGAGGCAAGTGGTGACAGATGAAGACCATCCCTGGCAAAGCTGTGTGGTCTGTTGACCATATCATCCTAGGATGAGAAATATTGTATCCCCTGGACTCACACCAGTAGCTTAGCCAACTGCTGAAGGCAATAATTCTTTTGTTTGTATTGAAGCATCATTCTGAGTGAAGGTAGACATACCTGTCTGGGACACACAATTAGAGAGCTTTGTAATATCTCTCTTCATATCGTCTAGTGAGGTATATCTTAAGTCATTTACTACAAAATGGAGTATTATAGTGGTGTAAATGTGCTTGTTGATGAGAGATGTGAGTGCATGCATGACTTTTTGGATTCTGGCACCTGCCAGGCAGCTAACCATGACTTTCTACTTGTACAACCTAGTGAGGGGGACATCTGTGTATCTCACTATGGATTTGCCTATGACCAAGACACTGGTTTTCAGGTGTTTTGCCTTAAGGGCTTAATGATTGACACATTGATACATTTGTTTTTATGTGTAGTGGGTTCCATTGGGACTGTAATGTGTGCAGAAGGTTTGTATTTGTGAGGTCTCTGCTCTTTTGATAAGCTTCTAATGCCTACCTATGCATATGTGGGGTTATGTGTTTTGCACTTGGTTTTCTGAGGAGGTGAAATGTGTTTTCTAACAACCTGTTTGATATCTGGTTCATTGTTACTTGGGAGAAAGAGCATTTAATCTAGATTCATTGTATATTTGCATCTCTCACATGTTGTATTTGTAATTTTTATGAGTACATGGTTGTCAGTATGCATGAGGCAATAGAAGACTAGCTGTGTAAAACCACAAGTACCTCTATTAAGCATATTTAGATAGTCATTGCTAGCAGAGCAATTTTGTGAACAGCAACAACTGGTCCTGTCTATGAGAGACACAGATGCCACCCCAGAGATGACTTTACAATCACGCAAGCAGTAGTGAAGGTTGTGCTTGAACAGGGTAATTGAGGACCACTGATTCACATCCAGTGGGAGCCTATTACAGAGGAGTATGAGTCACTGGGGGATATACATGTCTCCCCAGTATGTTCTGTTTATGTCACAGGCTAGGTTGAGAACCCTGGCCCAAGTTATTCCTGTCCCATTTGATTTGCAGATATGCAGCATTTCCAGTAGGACAGGGTCTGATATATCTCTGTAGGTCAGGCATAGATCACATCTCAGCAACTTTCAGGATACTGAGTAAAGTGACAGGTCTTGTAACATTTCTAAGTATGTTTATTCATGCTGACCTGAATGGAGGAAGGGCACTGACCACAACTCTGATCTGTGGTATATAACAATAAGTATCCTGTTATTTGCTTATTTGTACTAGTTATTGCTTATTCTAAGCATTTATAGCACTTTTTGTTGTCTGCTGCCTATTATTTTTACTGTATTTTATTACTATAAACTAATTTACACTACTGTACTGAAATTGTCTGCCTTACATGGCCTGTTAAATCACTTTTCTTACTGTCACACTGTTTGTAAAGCTTTTTTTAGCTAGTTTCACTGTGTGAAAGGTATTAACTGGACATTTTCTCTGTTAAGCATCTGTTTGTTTGTTCTGATTTCCTGCCAAGGAATATATCATATAACTGATTTGTTTGCAATTGAAAGCATTCTCTATTGTCTCCTTGCTCCTTTATCTGTTTAAAACTTTTAGTGTCTCACTGCTGTTTTTCTGCTGTGATAAACATTTCTGTATTTTTTCTGCCTAAAATACTATAGCTAGTAGCTATAGCATAGTTCCAGTTCAGGTTTTCTGTCTCTGGGCCTGTTTGTTTGTTTGTAGTAGCTTTTTGTTCTGAGTGCATGTCCCAGGCCATCTTGAATTAGCAGAAGCCTTTCTTCACCTTAGTGAGAGGATTGTGTTGAATGGTCACTGGCTGGTAAAGGTTGGCTGGTCTAGGGCTTGGAGTAAGCACTCATTGGTCCTTCTGAGCTTTTTTAAAGTTGTTTCAGGTTGTACCTTCTGGTATTTAGGCCCTGCCTTTAAAAGGAATTCTGTTTATTCACACAGAGCTGAACAGAGGAGGGGCACTGACCACAACTCTGATCTGTTATGTATAACAATACATATCCTGTTTTATTTATTTATTTATTTATTTATTTATTATGCTTAATTTTACTAGTTATTGCTTATTCTAAGCATTTATAGCAATTTTGTATTGTCTGTTGCCTACTTTTTTTATTTTATTGCTATAAACTAATCTGCACTATTGTACACAAATTGTTTGCCTTACAGGGCCTGTTAAACCACTTTTGTTACTGCCATACTGTTTGTAAAGCTTTTTAAGCTAGTTTCACTGTGTGAAAGATATTAACTGGAAGTTTTCTCTATTTGTTAAGCATCTGTTTGTTTGTTCTGATTTCCAATCAAGGAGTGTATCATATAACTGATTTGTTTGCATATAAAAGCATTCTCTAGAGTCTCCTTGCTCCTTTATCTGTTTAAAACTTTCATTTAGTGTCTGACTGCTATTTTTCTGCTGTGATTAACATTTATGTAGTGTTTTCTGCCAAAAATAGTGTAGCTAGTAGCTGTAGCATAGTTTCTCAGCCTCCCTCCCTATGGCGTCTTGTTTTTATACTTGGTAGCTTTGCAGTTGCCTGCCCCTGGTGTAAATTTGATCTGAGACACTCCTTCCAGTCCAGTCTTATTAGCCCATTCTACCCAATACAGAGAGAACATTTGGGATGGCTAACCCCTTCATTTCTTAACCTTGAATTATCTCCTTTCTCCTTTTCCACTTTGCTAAAAAAAAATAATAATAAATATTTAGCTCCTTTTGCAGTATTTGTGTTTCCTCCTCCTACTTCTCTCACGTCATCTTGGTTTTTCTGCTACTTTTTCTCTAAAGTGTTCAATTGTATCTCCCCTGCTTCATTTATTACTGCTTGTGTTTAGCCTATTTAAATTTTAAGTGTTATTCTAAGCCTCTTAGTTTTGGTTTAAGCACTTGGGCTTTAGGCCTACCCCTTAGTTCTCCCTGGCCTTTCTCCCTCAGATTCTGAAAAATATGGATGGACAATTTCCTATGGTTTCTCCTGCCAGCCTGGTTGATATGGGCATCCTGAGATAGTGTAATAATTGCCTCATGTACACGGACAACCATCTACTACTACCACCTAGGAACACAATTTGAGAGATATGCAATTATATAAAGAAGGCAGAGTCTATGCTCTCTCTCCCTCACAAGCCAGTATATCTGGCACTGAGAAGGTTGTCAGCACAATCACTACATCACAAACACCACCCACAACTACACAACACACACCCACATATGTGGTGGTTCTCAACAAAAACAAACCCAAACAAAGGAGACCTCAGAGGCAAAAACACATGAGAAATCCACAACCCTCCACACCACAAACCATGCATTCCACACACCAGTGTCTTGCAACCACTAAGGCCTAACCATAAACCCAACATATTAGTCATAGCAGACTCCACTGTGAGACACACAGATGTGCCTCTCACCAGGCTGGATAAGGAGAAAGTCACAGTTAGTTGTTTGTCAGGTGCCAGAATCTGCCATATCACACATGCACTCAAGTGTCTCAACAATAGGTACTGTTATAACTCTGTCACAGTCCTTGCTGGAGTGAACAACTTGAGACATACCTCACTGGACTATATGAAAACAGACATGATTGAGCTCACTGAATATGTGTCCCAGGCAGGTATGTCCTTAGCCTTAAGCAGCATTCTACCGTTACCCAGAATGATGCCTCAATGTAAACAGAAAATCATTTACTTTAACAATTGGGCTTAATATAAGAAAGAAGAGAAAGCAGTGCTTTATACATGCACTCTAGAGAATGCAATGAGTATAAAAAAATTATATTTATTGTGATAGGCAAAACAAAAGTAGGAATGAGAGGGGGTGACCCTGAGTTAGAACTTTTGAATAAAGAGTTAGAATGGCAACTTAAATTAAATGCCAAAAAGAAGCCAGGCATTAATGACAATACATCTCTTTCGTATGTTCTAAAGAGGAGATCAAAAGATGTTTCAATTTATTTATGTGGAGTTTATACTTGATGGATATGTTTTATCTGGTTTAAAGTGTTTATGATTTATCTTTTGCAAAGATTTGTTTCATTTACCATTTTTACAACAGGTTAAAGATATCTCATTTTTAACTTTTTTAATTATTTTAATATTTTAACTATTTATTACAGATTCTATTCTTCATATTACCTAATTTGACATGGCATGAAATGATGTAATGATTGACTTTAGGATTTGGTGTTATTTAAGTAGAACTTAAAGATGTTTTTACTGACTCTGATGATATCTTAATATTTTATCAGCCGAAAGTGCTTAGTCTGTGAATTTTGTATATTATGGTATGTGTTAATAGCATGGAAACATTAAAGTGAGTGCTTCTTCTTTACCACGGGCAGTGGTTTTCTTATTTTTCTGTTATTTGTGTATTAAGTCATCTGTGTGGTGGTTTGGAGAAAATAATTTATTCCTTTAATGAAAGAACTGAAAAAGAATCAGATTAAAGTTCATTTATCGTTCCCAGTTAGACTAAAATTATTTCTTGCAGATGGGATCAAAATATTTGAGACCATGGAAATGGCTGTATCTTTTTAGACAATCAAAATTCTAGCTCAAACAGATGAAATGGATTGGAACAATAGTTCTCTGAAAAGACATGCAGAAAAAAAATGGGTGGAAGACAGAAGAAAAAGAAACTAAAAGACAAATAATTGTGCATTTTTTTCATTTTTATTTCTCTTTTTCTTCTGCTGAACAGAAGTAATACTGTTATTGTATATAAATATATACACTGAGTAATACTATTCTTCCTTAACACGTGCTTTTATTGAAACAAGTTGGGAAAAGGAGAATACAGCAGTTTGTACATAAAAAGTAAAACTGATTTAAATTATTTCACAAAAGGAAAAAGAAAAACTTTTTTTAACAGTTAAGTATACACCAAATATTTATTTTAATATTTTCTAACATATTTTACTAGATTTAAATGCGTTCTTTAATATCTATTTTTTCTCCTTTTCTTTTATCTCTCTTTCTTTCTTTCATTCTCTCATTCTTTACAGTTACCTTGTCTACATAAATAAGCTTTAACTATATATAAGCAGGTATGAATCCTTTGATGGAAAATTGATAATAGTGATTATTTGTAGTATAGAAATGGTGTTTTTTTTAATCTCATGTTATTTCAAATATTACTATCTAGCTCTCAGATTCACAACTGAATAAATTTTGCAGAACTTGGGGCTTACATATATATATATATATATATATATATATATATATATATATATATATATATATATATATGTATATGTATATTATATATATATATGTATATATATATATATATATATATATATATATATATATATATATATATATATATATATATATATATATATATATATGCTTTTATATCATACAGGGGATTCAATGAAACCTACATGGCCATTCTCCACTGTGTACACGTTGAAGGTGATACATACACAGGCGCAAAAAGTTTTAGATTCAGTAAGCACGGTGTAGAGGCACTCACCCCCCATGCAAACAAGGTAAACACTGCAGCATGCCAATTACAACATAAGCAGCTGAATTACATGATAATTAACCAATCTAACACAGTAGAGCTATTCAACAAGCTATACAGCAACCATGTAGACCCTGTGCTGGTGCTCCATGTGAATTCCAAAACATTTGGAATACAGCCATGGAAAATAGTCCATATGGACAGAATAAAAAGTAAAATGTGTGAGATCTGTACAGAAATGACCTTAACATGTGACAAAATTAGATACAGCCTGGATGCAACAAAAGGAGAGTTACAATAGCAACATAAATCCCTTTTTGTGAAAAAACAGAAATACAGCTTTGCTCCCCCAACACCAAAAGAACAGTACATTTGTAAGTAATGCAGACAGATAAAAGTATAAAAGTGTGTGCTAATCAAAATAAATATAAAAATCATTACATGGACTATTCATAGTTAGATATCAGCATTTGCAATATGTAGCTGATGAAATGCAGCCGTATCATCTAAAATCAGTACACCTCTGTGCAAATATATTCTAAAGTAATATCCTCTCTTCTGTGTTCAACACAAAACATTGGCTCCCCTTTGGTTTCCTTAGCTACACAGTTGCTGTCTAGTGTAGATTCAGAGCTGTCAGCATGATGAAGATGCAGATGAAGTCTGAACTGATTAGATTTACTGAATCTCAAAAATGCATCTGTGTAGGGATGTAAACATAGTGCAGGCACTCTCACAGTGTTTGTGTTTAATGAATGACAACTGTAAATGCTTACAGCAGGTGGGTGCATCAGGTTGGACTTACAAAGTGTTACACATACATCTGTCAAAGTTGGAAATGTAAGTAACCAGCACACAGTTCACAGGTTCTGTTTCATTAACATCCAACCTCCTCTTCATTTGTTGGCAAATAGTTTTCTCCCTCAGTTGATTATTATTATTTTATTATGTTTTTGACCATTGTTTGAGTGATGCGACACTTAGTGCAATCACAGGAAAAGGCTGAGTGAATGGAAGTTTTGGCTGTGCTTATCTTGTTCTCACAGCATTGTGTGACAGGCAAAAGGGCCACCTTAAGAATGACTAGTAAATAAGGGAATGTCATGTAACTATTCCAGTGGCAGCATTGCTAAAGTATGATAGTAATGCATCAGTGAAATATACCTGCTACTTAATAACTCTGTGGCAACAGGTGTTAATGAAGTGATACATTCCTTTTTGGTGCTAGATGGTGCTGAGTTGAAATACAAGTGTACATTATACTTTAAATACTTTTCATTACAGAGTGAGAATGCAATGACATGAATTGTTTATATGAGATGTGTTGCTGTGTTTTGGCATACCACAGTGGTGTTAAGCAGCATTGCATGGGGGTAACCGCACCTATTTGCTGCCACTCACCGTTAATGTGTGATGCACACCTCCAAGCAAACATGGAGCCCATAAATTCAACGGATCCATTGCTTGTCCAGCACTGCTAAAGTCTGATAGTTAGTACAGAATCTGTGGAATACACCTGCTACTTCACTGACTCAGTAGCAGCACATGCTAATGCAGTTAATGGGGTGATGTATTCATTTTTGGGGTCAGATGGCATTGAGTTTGAAGACAACTGTATGTAATACTTTTAGTTACATTTGTATTACTGTTGCTTCGCATTGGTGCATGATGTGCTCATCACCCAAAAATACATTAAAGAGAAGAAATGGGGAAGATAGGACATTGGTGAAATGGGGAACAAGCGGGGGAAGAACAAATGGAAAGAAATACATACATGTGCAGGAGGGAGGTAGGAAATAACTATAGCTATCCATTTATTCAACAGTAAAAACTGATAATACATACAAAATATTAGCTAAATTTGGACTGTCACCTCCAGAGAGAGGGGTAACCAAAATGCAGTCATGTTGTAAAGCCAATTGTACTGAATCAAGTGTGTCAAGATGACATGTGTGTGAAATGGAGAGCTATATATGGGACTTTTTCTTTTTTTTGAGAGAGAAAAGAGACAGGAATGTTGGGAAAGGGGCATGGGTATGTCTGGGTCTGGTAAGTTGTGTAGGTGAGGAAGCAATTGCAGACACACAAGTCAAACAAGCCAGGACACAGGAACGGTGATGGGCACAAGATGTTGATGGACACCTTGGATGGGGTGGGGACATCCAGGACCCATGCTTGTCAAGCTGGGTGACAGTGAAAATCGAGTCCTCACCCACTGGACTGTCATCACTGTCACCTCACTCTGTCACTGGCTGGAGTGCTCAACATCTCCTTCTCCTCATCCTGGTCCTATGTAAAATGAGGGAGAGCAGCCCCTCCATCTGGTATAGGCATGCACCAACCATGCAGTGCACATCCCTATGCACCATCTCTGGCAGTTCAGCATGAGTGATAAACTCACCTCCTCTTCCACAGCTCTCATAGGAAACCACTGGACTATCCTACTGGACAGGACTATCTGAGGGGGAAGGTAATGCAGGGGCAGCAGAGGTGGTGTTGCCAGGTTGGCTCCCAGATGTGCTGGCAATGGTGCCATGGCCAGTGGTGTGGGGGCAGGTGAATCCATTGTGGCAGGCCTACCCTGCTGTGGTGCAGAGCATCTTGTGATGTGGTCCACTCGGATGACATGGACACAGTTTGACAACACATAATAAAATAAAACATAAAATTAAAAAGAAAATTAAATTAAGATAAAAAAAAAATAAAAAATAAAAAAATAAATAAAATAAAATAAAAAAGACAAATAAGAGTTGGGGTGAGAGAAAAAAGAGATAAGAGTAGTACTTTCATACATGATATACAATGCATTAATGCAATTATTTGACTATTATCTTAACCTTTACTCTTAAGACTATCACCTCCAACAGATAACTTTTAATTTTAAGACTACCATCTCCTAACAGATGCACCCCATACTACATATTGCAGCAAGTATTCCTTTACATATGGATATATTGCACATATGCATGTTCAAGTTCTACAGATTACAGTTTACATCAGGGCATGTGTGCCACTGGTACAGAGCTTTTACTTTAAACCTTTAAGTTATACATAATTGAAGAATTAACAGTACTGTATATTTGGGAAGTGTGTTTGAGCCCACAACCTCTTACTAAAATCTAATATTGTACTCTCGGTTTGTTCTACAGAATAATGCATGCATACTTGCTATTACACTTGGGATATGCATGCTCAATTTGATAAAACTCTATAAAATACGAAATATACTATCTTTAACTTTTAATGCTACAGCAACACTGCTCTTCTACTGCATACATACCACATGCCTCCCTCATTCTTGCTAATCTATCACCATAGGTCATAACATTCACCTCCCTTTCCATGGCAGCTGTGGAAAAACAGAACAAAACACCATTATGAATACCAGTCTTGCCTATATTCATCTTTTAAGCCTTACAAGTACTCTCTGTAGTTGATACTTAACACATCTGTAAAATGTCCTCTGTCCTATTTTCCTCAATCCAGGTATTGAGGGTATCCCTCTTCCTGTGACACAGGTGACTAAATTGGTGCCTACATTGGTCACCATTGTGGGGGATACTGGTTGCGCTGGTTACACCCTGGGCCAAACTATCCCACACCTCTGACTAATATTGTGATCCAAAATAGTCCCCCTGCAGTAGCCTGACACTGTGGTGTTTCACTAAGAGTCCAACAAAAATCTTGCACTGCTGGACACCCAGTCTCTAAGCCCTAAATCTCACATCCTCTCCATGAATACCTGCCATGTCTACCATGGATCAAGAGCAAATGATTCCCCAACAATATCATTTATCATGTTTAATGTGAGTGCACACACACTGTTTGAAAATGTTGCACATCATTACCATCACACAAACACAGTGCTCGGCAGTGCACATTTTGAGCCCCATGTTTTCAGAATAGTAAGTGGTACGCAACAATGGCAAACTGTGAAAAATTACACAGGCAGTTGTGTATGGGTTTATATTAGAACATCAAAGTTTCACAACTTCGAATGTCCTAATATCGACCCCCTATTCACCGAACTCTGAAAATAGCGAAGCTGCAGAACACCAAATTTCTTCCTAGGGAAGGAATTTGGTTGGCCGCTTCTGTGGCTTCACTATTTTCAGCACTGTGGTGGAAAGTTATGGGTCAGGATCAGGTAAGTGTGCAATTGTGCGGACATGAGGGTTAGGGCGCGAAGTAGGTGAGTTAGGGTTAGGGCCTTGAGTCAGGTAAGTGTGCGATTGTGTGGACTTGATGGTTAGGGTGGGGTAGGTGAGTTAGGGTTAGGGTTAGGGCCCGGGTGAGGTGAGTGTGCGATAGTGAGGACCTTAGGGATAGGGTTTGGGTTAAAGTAAGTGGATAGCTAGTGGTGTATGTACAGTTTAGTGTAGGGTTATATGTAGGATTTTAGGTGTATGTGTGTGGATTGCTGTTTGTTTGGTGTGCTTGTGTTGTGTGTATGTGTGTCGGAACAGTGTATTTTTTCCCTGGGAAAAAATTCGCTGTTCTGCATGTTCAATATTGTCAGCGTTTACTGAATAGGGGTCGATATTAGAACATTCAGCGTTTTAAAAAGTCGATGTTCTAATATAGACCCATTGTGTATGTTTGTTTAACAAATGTGAAGATTTTGGCAGTCCAGAGAGCAGAAATATACTTACAGGAATATAGTACACGTGATAATACATAGATAGATAGATAGATAGATAGATAGATAGATAGATAGATAGATAGATAGATAGATAGTTAGATAGATAGGTAAATAAATAAATAAATAACTGACACAATATTAGTGTCTCAGCCCTCATACATATAATTAATTCCATGTGCACTATTTCAAGTTTTATAAGTCAGAGTGACTATAATGGGAAATGGAACAACAGTAAAAGTTTATGGAATATGCTGTATTTGAACCCAGGACCATGTGTATAACAGCCCTACCCTAACACATGTTGTCATAAGGGAGTTGAAATAACAGCTGTTCATGTTTCAGTTGATTGACATAAACTGCAGTGTCACAACAGTGAAAAAAGTTGCACACCCTGTATTAGAACCCAGTACTATTTGTACTCCAACCCTACACTGCTGCCACAAGCAATAGCATTGATTGAATGTATCTAATTTCTATTTCTGGCTGTCTACTTTCTGAGTGATCTGCTTATATAGTTTGCACACTGCCATGCTTTTCACAAATGACGTAAGCACAGCCAACCCTGACATTCTTTTTTCGAGTTCCTGTGTTTGTGCTAAGTGGCGCATCATGCAAACAGTGGCCAAAAGAAAAAAGGCGAGAAATAGTTGAAATGAAGAAAAGTAATCTATGACACACACAATAGAAAATGTTAATATGCATGAGATATTTATACATAGGTTTCGATTTCAACTCTCGTTCCAATGGACCTTTGGAAAACAGGATGGGTGCCTTATCCCTCTTTGCCACACAAATAGCTTTGCAGCAAAGAACTGAAGTCACTATTCATACAACCAACTGCAACAGAATGTACACTGATATCAAACCATAAACTATTTGTACATTTATTAAATTTATATTTCGATGTAGCGCACCTAGTGATCACACAATCTGTTATGATTGTTGCTTGCAAATATACAGCTCTGTCTTACCTGTGCGTCCTGGTCATTAATCAGTTTTGTGACCAGTAGTCTGACACATGCAGTGTCTTAGCCATTCTATATCATTGGCCTTAAAATGTGTGAGGATATTAACTGAGAATAATATGATATCCAATGACCAACAATTGAAGGGCAGGTTGGATAGCATAAACAAGCACCGAATGCTCTTTTGGGGGAGCAAAGATGAGTTATTGTTATGGCACAATCAAGAATGGACTGTTCTTTTGGGGGGGGGCGCAAATGTGAGTTACTGCTATGGCGCAAACAAGGATACACTGCTCTTGTTATTCTCCATGTTTTGCATCCTGCCTATTGTTTGATCTTGTGAGGGTTGAGAAGTCAGAAACCGCAATGTGTATTATTATTATTTTCTAACTTCTCTCTTTAATGATTTCCCAGCACAAACATATGATGGTAAACTGAGGGCATGCAGTGATCATCAGTACTTTTGAGAAGTAGGACTGTGTAAACCTTTGATTCCTGAGGCCTACGGCTTACTAATGGACACATGTAAGTCAAATAAGTCTCTGCTGTCACATGTTAAGGTAATTTTTGTACAAATCTCCCACCATTTACTTCCTTACTGTACCAAGTAATGAAATACAAGGATATGCCATTATATTATTAAACAATACACTCCAGGTTCAGGATTTACCTTGTAAATGCAATAGTTGCCACAGTGTTAGTCCAGGGCTGACTCTGTCTGACGCAACCAGTACATAGCCAACACATGGGGAGGTAAAGACTGTGTGAGTTTCCTGTCGTCAATGTTACAATATGTATGTGAGTGGAAGGAAGATTTTAGGCCCCTAGGTGGTGAGTGAGTGTGCTATGCATTGTCTCTTAGCCAATGCAATGGTATATTGAGCATCCTTCTGTCTGCCTACTCCCACAGCAGCTGGTTGTTCCCCCTCTGACTCCTCATCTGCCTGTGGCTATGCTGACCTTGGCATTGGTGGTGGGATGTGTGCCCCTTCCCATTGCTGATACTGCTGCAGCTGCTTCTTCAAGATTATGTTGTGTGGCATGGCACACACTGTGAATTTTTTTGTACATGTCCATGGATTGTACTGCAGGGCTCCCCCAGATGTATCTAGGCACCGGAACAGTGACTTCAGCAGCCCAAACACATGCTCTATGAAATTCCTGGTTTGAGTGTGTGCTTCATTATGGCATTCATCTGTAGTTGTGTGTGCATTTCTGATAACTGTCATCAGTCTTGTTTCCAGTGCATAGCCTGCATCTCCCAGTAAATGACCCTATAGAATACCCCCATAGCAAACATCTGGTACAATTGAGATGTGTGCCAGATATGTGAGTACTGGTAACTGCCAGGCTTGCCAGCACACACATTCAAGATCATTCCCTTTGGATTACACATGACCAAGCAGTTGATAGAGCAGTAACCCTTTCTGTTAATGTATGAGCCTACCCTGTTCCTAGGTGGTGCCTTAATTTCTACATGAGTGCAATCTATGGCACCCAGTACTTCAGGGTGGTAGTGTGCTATCAAGTAGAACTGTTGCATATTTCTGGCCTCCCCTCAAAACTATGTGGAAAAATCCAGGAATTGGTAGAGGATACTGGATGCTGATGTCTGTGACACCCACAGTATGTCCCCTGTTGGTCCCTGAATGGTACCTGTAGCTAAGATTCTAAGGGCTACACATACCTTCATTCCCGCTGGAATGGGTTCCCCTCAGTTGGCTCTGGCTCTGAGATGAGGGTGGCAGAGGTCGCAGGGTTTCTGTAGCGTATCTCACTCTACCCTGTAGCACTGTACAATTTGCTTGTCATGTAGGTTGTAAACAGGGCCTGAAGACTCTTCTCCTTTTTGGCCTACCAATTGGCAGCAGCAGCAGAAGGATTAGCGTCAGCCTGTAGCACATACAAATGTAATAAAGCATCAGCAGCCCCTAACATTCTGTCTGTGTAAACTTCCCATGTCTGTACAACAAACGTTTTGAAATCCACAGGAAAAAACAACATGGAGACGACATGGATGCTTTATAGCGTGTTGAATAGTGTCACTGTATTGGATTGGTTGATTAGCATGCAATTCAGCTGCTTATGCTATAATTAGCATCTATGAAACACAAACAAAGACAGATGCAATCCATTAATAATCTACACCATTATAAAAAGGCAAACGTAGCTACATACCTCTCAACCTCTTACTGCAAGAAATTTGGATAAAGCCTGAGAAAATGGGAGGACAAAGGCCCAAACATAGGGGCACATTTTAAATATTGCTCTTATAAATTTAGAAAGTTTCTAGAATAACAGGATTTATGTTATACATTTTCTGAAGGACATGAAGTCTGAAACTCAGATTATTGTCATTAGTTATTGACTTTAATCCTTAAATCATCCCAGTGATTTGTCAAAAAACACAGATTTTGTCAGGAACAAACTGAAAATGAGGCAAAAATCTGGACTTTCTGCAAAAACCTGTACAGTTGGGAAGTATATGAAGTTAGCCAAACTGATGATGAGGAGAGTTACATATGTTTGGAAGACTGAAAAATGCTTTTTCTTCAGAATATTTCTGTACAGAGGAGTACTAAACTTCAGCAGGTACGCTCCCATTTTGTAACCTACATACTGCATATGCTGGAATGTATTTAGGAATAATGTGAAGCAAAGGCTTTTACACTTTTATCTGTATGTATTAGTTAGTAGTGTACTGATGGCATGGGCACATTTGTCAAGCCATTTCAGAAGTACACATAATTGACAATAAATGAAAATAGAATTTTGTGTGATAAATATGTACAAATGTTTCAGGGACAGGTCCTTTGATAGCACTTTTAGCATTTCAAAGATGTTTTGTTAGCAAAATGGGTCATTTGCCTGTTCTTTTGTGTGGGGGGCAAAGAAGAGTTACTGTTATGGCACAAATAAGAATGGACTGTTCTTTTGGTGGGGAGCAAAGGTGAGTTACTGTTATGGCACAAATGCAGATATGTTGCATCTTCGAACAATTTTACGCTTCGACAGTGGGTAATACTGACTGGGTACCTTTTCTATTTTACCTGGAAACATTTATTCTATAGTTGGGTGATACTTATGTGTATTATACTTCTGTTGTCTTTTAGGACACCTACACGTATGCCACTCAGGTGTGTCATTTCACAGAGACACCCCTTCACCGATGCTAAAAATCAAATTATTGTGGAAGGGTTTTGGCAACATGGTGCTTTTCTCCTGGAAAGGGGATGGGGAGATTTGGCATGCAGGATGCAAATACATCAGCAGATTTTCTAGGATGTGAATGCCGTGGGTGGTCACAGCAGAACATACAAATAGGTGCACCACAGGGCCACTGACATGATCACAAATGCAAGCAGGTGAGCAGTGGGCCATGACCAAATGGCTACTGGGGGAAATCTAGGGAACCACCACTAACTCTTAATGAACAGTTCCTAGCCAATATCACACATCCAGAGAGCTCCCAGGAGAGTGCAGGACAGCAGCAACACCTTCCCAGAAAGCAAACATGTCTCAGGGTGAGCTTCCAGGTAGACTTTGTTAACTGAACAGTTGAATAGTGTTGTATAGTAAAAGAAATTAAATGAATAAGTTAATTCTGTGTCACATGGATTGAACGGGATTGAAGATTGCTTTTGTTGTAAGCTTAGGTTGGAGTTGTCAGCCACATTCTTGTTGAAAGTAGACTTAATGCACATTTGATGGGGTAAATGTATTACCCCATGTGTTACTGTTAATTGTGATGATGTTGCCCTTACCTCTTGCTTAACATCTTCCAGGACATCTGCTGTCAGCCAATGTGGACATGCCATCATGTCTGTATTTCCACTGCTCTGTCAGTGTGTGTGTTGACCATACCCAGACAAGGCAGGCCATGGGTTAGTGGTCCTGGGCATCTCTGTGAAGGGAGCTCAACCAGCAGACATCAGCCACATTCAGGTAGTAACATGGCATTTGATCTTGGGTATAGAGGTGTTGGTGCAACTCCTGGCAGAGCCAGTTCTCATGGTTAGGGATAACAAAGATGAACTGCCACCTCTGCAATGCACGGCTCACACTTGTTTGACAGACCAAGATGTGGAGCTAGCACAGAGCTTGACTATGTTCATGCAGACACTTACACACCAGTTTCTCCAGGAGGACTCCTACAGACACATTCACAACAGTTACTGTTTTTGTCTCACTGGCCATTTGTTGTTTTATCCCAATGTCTGCCTTCTTCTCTTTCTTACTCACACACACTCACTGACCTTTTGTGTCAGCCTAGGCTTCCTGCTCCCCCCACACAATATCCAGCGCAAGTGATGATATATGTGCCATATCCCTGTTTTCTATCTTTTGGATTCAGGGATACAAAAGCTGAGTCTGATGCTCAGGGTGCATAGCTAACAGTGCTTAGTATATGTACATTTGTGTTCTTGAACTGCTTCATAGGTACATAGCTTCATAGGTGTTTACTAGACTAATGATTACAAGGGCCTTTTTAAGCCTAGCCATGCATCCCAAATCTCTCACAAGTTCTGACACCCTTGATAAGTGTAAGCAGGGGGTTAGAAGATGGAACATTTACAAGCAGAGGCCTGCCAGATGAACCATTTACAGCTTGCCTCTGTCCATTAGAAATATAGGTACCTTTGACATATTGGCACTGGAAAGTTAGACAGTTGATAGCATCAAAATTTCACAACTATGTAGTGAATGCTCTTGCAAGGGTTGTGAAGTCAGAAATTGCAATGTGTATCATTACTTTCTAAGTTCTCTGTTTAATAAATTTGCAGGACAAATGTATGGTTCACATCATAAGTCAGGCCATCATATTCAGATCTTAGGATTGTATGACAGCCCTGTAGTCTAACCTCATCAGAATAGTAATACATTGCAACGCTCTTTTGCGTGTACCCCAACAGACACATGCAGCAGCTGGAGAGACCACAGGGCTTTCTCAGCAAGATAGCACAGGACCTACAAACCATGCTAAGATGTACGTGGATAGATTGAAAGCCATGTCACTGTAATTTGTCTTGTATAGCATGAGGTGAAATCTGCCTGGCCTCCAGACAAGTTTCTGACCATGACCTGGTGGGATGACTGCATATCCAAACATCTGATATAGCTGATGACATTAGCAGTGTCTGTTGAGATATGGTTATAAGAGTGTCCCACATGCTGTGGTAAAAGGCTCTCTGTAATGTCAAGAAAGAGCATACATACACACACACACACACACACACACACACACACACACACACACACACACACTTGACTGCAGTCACAATATAACCCCTATCTATCTAAGTACACAAACTGCATAACACACTACTTAATGTAAGAGCCACAGCACAAGACTGACTTTTGCAAGACTGCAACTGAACTTATGGTACACGATATCAGCAGGCCATGTGGGACAAGATATTGGCAGGCCTATATAAGTTCGTAGCTTCATAGGTTCATATGAGGCTGCTACCATAATGGCCCTAGGTTCATAGGAGGTTACTAGGCTAATGGCCCCTGGGCCTTTTCAAGCCTAGCCATGTTATAACATTGTTCCCATATAGACCAAGATATGTAGTCCATATCTGCAAATCCTTGAACAGCACTGGTTGCCCCTATCTATGAGTGACATAGGTGAAACCCCTGGGGTAAATTTGACATTTCCCATCCAATTGTCCAAGTTACTCTTGAATAGGGTCATTGAGGAGCTCAGTTTCACGTGAACTGGGAGTCTGTTCTGCAGTGATGGCAATTTCTGGGAGACATACCTGTCTCTCCCAGCATGTCCTTTTGATGTTGCAGGCTAGGTTAAGGTTCCTACAATGAGTGAGTCTTGTCCCACTTCATTTTCAGATTTGCAGCATTTCCATTAAGGCAGGGCTCAAGAATGCTCTGTAGGCCAGGCACAAGTCACCTCTCAGCAGTCTATACCATATTGAGTACAGTGATAGGGTCTTCAGTCTGTCCATGCAGGTCATGTGTTGAAGTCCCTGGATTTTCTTGGTGAGAAACCTCTTAGGTCTCTCCAGCTACTGCAGGTGTCTGGTGAGGTACGTGCAAAAGGGAGCATCATACTCTGTTATTGGTCTGATGAGGGTCAAGTACAGTGGATTGATAACATCTTTAGTCTTGGATGTTATGCCCTTACTTATGAGGTCTGCAATGTAACAACCTTTCCTTACATCTGAGCCAGGGATAAACGACAGTACCTCTATTATGCCTGTGCTTAAGAGAAAAGCTGTGTGTGTATAAAAGCGTTTATATCATGCTATCGAAAGATGAAAATAGCGAACTCTATTTCATCGAACATAAAATATCTAAACCACATAATATCGAACATTCAGAACAGCTAATTTTTTCCTTGGGGAAAAATTTATTTTGAAACACATACACACAACACAAGCACACCTAAAAAACATCAATCCACACACATACACTTATAATCCTACAAATAACCCTACACTAAACTGTACATACACTACTATCTATCCACTTACCTTAACCTAAACCCTAACCCTAAGGCCCGTCACTATCGCAAACTCCCCTAACCCACACCCTAACTCACTTAACCCGCCCCAACCTTAATTCACCTAACCTGCGCCCTAATCCTAACAACCACACAATTGCACACTTACCTGAACCCGACCCGTAAATTTCCACCACAGAGCTGAAAATAGCGAAGCCACAGAACCGGCCAACCAAATTCTTTCCCTAGGAAAGAATTCAGTGTTCTGCAGCTTTGCTATTTTTAGCGTTCACTCAAAACGGGTCTATATTAGAACATTCGAAGTTTTAAAACTTCAATGTTCTGATATAGACCCGTATAAAATGGGGTAATACCCCTTTAAAAATTATTTTTTATATTATCATGTGACTTTACATTTTACATATATAAGTGTTTGGTCTTTTTAATTCGTGGTTCTGATGAAGTCAGTTTTGACAAAAGCGCTTAACCATCTTTTTATATTAGTTGAATAAATGTGTTTTATATTGAGACTTTGAGCCTTATTGGTCACATCACCTGTAGATTTGTTGTTGTGGTACTCTTAAATAGGGTCATTGAGGAGCTCAGTTTCCTGTGAATTGGGAGTTTGTTCCACAGTAATGGCAATCTCTGGGAGACATATCTGTCTCTCCCAGCATGTCCTTTTGATGTTGCAGGCTAGGTTAAGGTTGCTACAATGAGTGAGTCTTATCCCATTTAATTTTCAGATTTACAGCATTTCCATTAAGGCAGGGTTCGAGAATGCTCTGTAGGCCAGGCACAAGTCACCTCTCATCAGTCTATACCATATAGAGTACAGTGATAGGGCCTTCAGTCTGTCCATGCAGGTCATGTGTTGAAGTCCCTGGATTTTCTTGGTGAGAAACCTCTTAGGTCCCTCCAGCTGTTGCAGGTGTCTGGTGAGGTGCATGCAAAAGGGAGCATTATACTCTATTATTGGTCTGATGAAGGACAAGTACAGTGGATTGATAACATCTTTAGTTTTGGATGTTATGCCCTTACTTATAAGGTGTGAAATGTAAAAGCCTTTCCTTACCACTGTGGGCACATGATGATCAAAGTTGACTTTGCTATCAACATGCATTCCCAAATCTATTACCATTGGTTTGGAACTTAAGGGGGTATTATTAATACTGTAATTTGCATCGACCTCTCCTTTGCTGAAAGGGATAATAGCGCATTTTTTTTGGTTAAGTTTAAGTCCGTGTCTTTGGAAACAAACATTTAAGTATGTGAGCCCATTTTGTAGTATGTTGATATAATTTGGGGATTCAATGATTGCACACAGTTTTCAGTTGTCAGTGAACTTAGTGAGCCAGAGGCCATCTGTTTTCACCTGAATTTCTGAAAAATAGATTCCAAACTAAAGGAGGCCCAGCACAGACCTTTGTAGAACACCACTAGTAACAGGTCTGCTGGTTGAGATGGAATCCTCACTTGTGACTGGCTGCATTGTGTTGGTGAGCCAGCTGGCTACCAATCTAATGACATATGGCTTAATCCCCAGCTAGGTGAGCTCTCAATGATGCCTGGCTGGGGGTTGTGTCAAAGACCTTGGCCAAGTCAAGATAGGAATTTGCCTTCATCCAGAGCTCTGGTGACACTCTTAAAGAATTCCACTAGGTTTAACAGGCATGATCTGCCCTAAATGAAGCCAAGTTGGGTTGGGTCAAGAGTCTGAAAATCACCAATGTCCATACTGACAAGGTGCAAAATGAGCCTTGCCATAGCCTTACAGACAAGGCTGGTCAGGCTTGTGGGTCTATAATTCCCCGGGTCTGTTGATGGACCCCCTTTGTGCAAGGGGATTAGAATTGCTGTATTTACTCTGCCAGGACAAAGCGTTTCCATGAACTCTTGCTTTACACCATTTAGTAAGCAGCTTGGAATGTTATCCTGTCCCACAGAGGCTGTGTTTTTCGCCTTGGCAACTGCAGTTAATGACCTGTTCTTTGGTGACAATAGGTAGAAAACTTGTGACAGGTATGCTTTAGGGTATGACTGCTGGAGGCAGGGATGTGAAATTTATGCCAAACCTGTCTGCTAACAAGTTGGCGATGTCCTTAGGTTGTATGATTGGTACTGTCCACTATGAATTTGGTGCAAAGCTGGGCCTTTCCTTTTATATTACAGACATAGCTATGGATGCTAATTTAGTTTTGTAATTAGCTTTAGAGGACTTTACAAGCTGTATCATTTGCTTGTTCAAGCCATGGAGGGTGTTCTTCTGTTTAGACTGTTCCCTTTAATTCCTGGACACCAGTTTCTTTCTCTTGTTTAATCTATTTATGCTAGATGTCCACCAGGTGGCTTCTTTTTCTTGGGCAAGCTTTGATCTGTTCTGGTACAGCTAAATCTATACACTTGTAAATGTGTGCATACAGGGCATTTGTGTACACCTTTGTATAGGACTCTTTACTTCATTGGTGGGAGAAGGTTTGAAACCAATTTATGCCATTGCTTAGGATGCTATAGCTTGCTTTGGAGAAACTTTTCAACCTTTTTGATCCTGACTGGGGGTTGAGTATGATTGTTAAATTGAACGTGACTGATTTATGGTCAGACCATAACAGAGAGGGTGTCACATGTGGCGTGGTGCAGCAATTTCCCATATTGGTGAGTGCTAACTGTTCCGGAGAATTTGTCTTTACAAAATGCAGGAACATAGGGCGAGCATGTTTGCACTCATATATGTATTCCAGTCGATGGAAGGATAGGTAAAGTCAACCATGCCTAGGGTGTTTGGCTGTATTATGAGGGACTCAGGTAGGTCCAGGATGGCACTGTATGTTTTTTGTAGCTTATGTTAGTGGACCTGTAGCTAACAATGATGTGGAGGGATTTTTTTCCTACAGCTAGTTGGACTTGTACTGCTTAACGAGCCTTGAGGTGTATTTGTCTTTTATGAAGACTAGTACACCTCTTCCTTTTGTTCTTTCATGTTCATTTTGCAGCCTAAATGTGTGGAAGGCATTATAGCCTTTCATAGCAGGAGTACTCTCTGTGGCCGTAAACCATTTCTCTGTTACTGCACAAACATAGACATCTTCTCAAGTAAGTAGTGCCTCCATTGAATGTAGTTTCTGATTTACACTCCCAGAATTAAGCATCATAACCTCGCATTTGTCTTTTGAGGATATTTTTACATCAGGAATTTTATCTTTTGCCACTGCCTAAAAAAGGCACTATGGTGGATGCAAGTACCTTGGCCAGTAACCAAGAGGCAAGTGGTGACAGATGAAGACCATCCCTGGCAAAGCTGTGTGGTCTGTTGACCATATCATCCTAGAATGAGAAATATTGTATCTCCTGGACTCACACCAGTAGCTTAGCCAACTGCTGAAGGCAATAATTCTTTTGTTTGTATTGAAGCATCATTCTGAGTGAAGGTAGATATACCTGTCTGGGACACACAATTAGAGAGCTTTGTAATATCTCTCTTCATATAGTCCAGTGAGGTATATCTTAAGTCATTTACTACAAAATGGAGTATGATAGTGGTGTAAATGTGCTTGTTGATGAGAGATGTGAGTGCATGCATGACTTTTTGGATTTTGGCACCTGCCAGGCAGCTAACCATGACTTTCTACTTGTACAACCTAGTGAGGGGGACATCTGTGTATCTCACTATGGATTTGCCTATGACCAAGACACTGGTTTTCAGGTGTTTTGCCTTAAGGGCTTAATGGTTGACACATTGATACATTTGTTTTTATGTGTAGTGGGTTCCATTGGGACTGTAATGTGTGCAGAAGGTTTGTATTTGTGAGGTCTCTGCTCTTTTGATAAGTTTCTAATGCCTACCTATGCATATGTGGGGTTATGTGTTTTGCACGTGGTTTGCTGAGGAGATGAAGTGTGTTTTCTAGCAACCTGTTTGATATCTGGTTCATTGTTACCTGGGAGAAGAGCATTTAATCTAGATTCATTGTATATTTGCATCTCTCACATATTGTATTTGTAATTTTTATGAGTACATGGTTGTCAGTATGCATGAGGCAGTAGAAGACTAGCTGTGTAAAAACACAAGTACCCCTATTAAGCATATTTAGATAGTCATTGCTAGCAGAGCAATTTTGTGAAGAGCAACAACTGGTCCTGTGTATGAGAGACACAGATGCCACCCCAGAGATGACTTTACAATCACGCAAGCAGTAGTGAAGGTTGTGCATGAACAGGGTAATTGAGGACCACTGATTCACATGCAGTGGGAGCCTATTACAAAGGAGTATGAGTCACTGGGGGATATACCTGTCTCCCCAGTATGTTCTGTTTATGTCACAGGCTAGGTTGAGAACCCTGGCCCAAGTTATTCCTGTCCCATTTGATTTGCACATATGCAGCATTTCCAGTAGGACAGGGTCTGATATATCTCTGTAGGTCAGGCATAGATCACCTCTCAGCATCTTTCAGGATACTGAGTAAAGTGACAGGTCTTGTAACCTTTCTAAGTATGTTTATTCATGCTGACCTGAATGGAGGAAGGGCACTGACCACAACTCTGATCTGTGGTATATAACAATAAGTATCCTGTTTTTTGCTTATTTGTACTAGTTATTGCTTATTCTAAGCATTTATAGCACTTTTTGTTGTCTGCTGCCTATTATTTTTACTGTATTTTATTACTATAAACTAATTTACACTACTGTACTGAAATTGTCTGCCTTACAGGGCCTGTTAAATCACTTTTCTTACTGTCACACTGTTTGTAAAGCTTGTTTAGCTAGTTTCACTGTGTGAAAGGTATTAACTGGACATTTTCTTTGTTTGTTAAGCATCTGTTTGTTTGTTCTGATTTCCTGCCAAGGAATATATCATATAACTGATTTGTTTGCAATTGAAAGCATTCTCTATTGTCTCCTTGCTCCTTTATCTGTTTAAAACTTTTAGTGTCTCACTGCTGTTTTTCTGCTGTGATAAACATTTCTGTATTTTTTCTGCCTAAAATACTATAGCTAGTAGCTATATCATAGTCCCAGTTCAGGTTTTCTGTCTCTGGGCCTGTTTGTTTGCTTGTAGTAGCTTTTTGTTCTGAGTGCATGTCCCAGGCCATCTTGAATTAGCAGAAGCCTTTCTTCACCTTAGTGAGAGGATTGTGTTGAATGGTCACTGGCTGGTAAAGGTTGGCTGGTCTAGGTCTTGGAGTAAGCACTCATTGGTCCTTCTGAGCTTTTTAAAAGTTGTTTCCGGTTGTACCTTCTGGTATTTAGGCCCTGCCTTTAAAAGGAATTCTGTTTATTCACACAGAGCTGAACAGAGGAGGGGCACTGACCACAACTCTGATCTGTTATGTATAACAATACATATCCTGTTTTATTTATTTATTTATTTATTTATTATGCTTAATTTTACTAGTTATTGCTTATTCTAAACATTTATAGCAATTTTTTATTGTCTGTTGCCTACTATTTTTTATTTTATTGCTATAAACTAATCTGCACTATTGTACACAAATTATTTGCCTTACAGGGCCTGTTAAACCACTTTTGTTACTGCCATACTGTTTGTAAAGCTTTTTAAGCTAGTTTCACTGTGTGAAAGATATTAACTGGAAGTTTTCTCTCTTTGTTAAGCATCTGTTTGTTTGTTCTGATTTCCAATCAAGGAGTGTATCATATTACTGATGTGTTTGCATATAAAAGCATTCTCTAGAGTCTCCTTGCTCCTTTATCTGTTTAAAACTTTCATTTAGTGTCTCACTGCTATTTTTCTGCTGTGATTAACATTTATGTAGTGTTTTCTGCCAAAAATAGTGTAGCTAGTAGCTGTAGCATAGTTTCCCAGCCTCCCTCCCTATGGTGTCTTGTTTTTATACTTGGTAGCTTTGCAGTTGCCTGCCCCTGGTGTAAATTTGATCTGAGACACTCCTTCCAGTCCAGTCTTATTAGCCCATTCTACCTAATACAGAGAGAACATTTGGGATGGCTAACCCCTTCATTTCTTAACCTTGAATTATCTCCTTTCTCCTTTTCCACTTTGCTAAAAAAAAATAAATATTTAGCTCCTTTTGCAGTATTTGTGTTTCCTCCTCCTACTTCTCTCACATCATCTTGGTTTTTCTGCTACTTTTTCTCTAAAGTGTTCAATTGTATCTCCCCTGCTTCATTTATTACTGCTTGTTTTTAGCCTATTTAAATTTTAAGTGTTATTCTAAGCCTCTTAGTTTTGGTTTAAGCACTTGGGCTTTAGGCCTTCCCCTTAGCTCTCCCTGGCCTTTCTCCCTCAGATTCTGAAAAATATGGATGGACAATTTCCTATGGTTTCTCCTGCCAGCCTGTTTGATATGGGCATCCTGAGATAGTGTAATAATTGCCTCATGTACACGGACAACCATCTACTACTACCACCTAGGAACACAATTTGAGAGAAATGAAATTATATAAAGAAGGCAGAGTCTATGCTCTCTCTCCCTCACAAGCCAGTATATCTGGCACTGAGAAGGTTGTCAGCACAATCACTACATCACAAACACCACCCACAACTACACAACACACACCCACATATGTGGAGGTTCTCAACAAAAACAAACCCAAACAAAAGAGACCTCAGAGGCAAAAACACATGAGAAATCCACAGCCCTCCACACCACAAACCATGCATTCCACACACCAGTGTCTTGCAAATACTAAGGCCTAACCATAAACCCAACATATTAGTCATAGCATACTCCACTGTGAGACACACAGATGTGCCTCTCACCAGGCTGGATATGGAGAAAGTCACAGTTAGTTGTTTGTCAGGTGCCAGAATCTGCCATATCACACATGCACTCAAGTCTCTCAACAATAGGTACTGTTATGACTCTGTCACAGTCCATGTTGGAGTGAACAACTTGAGACATACCTCACTGGACTATATGAAAACAGACATGATTGAGCTCACTTAATATGTGTCCCAGGCAGGTATGTCCTTAGCCGTAAGCAGCATTCTACCGTTACCCAGAATGATGCCTCAATGTAAACAGAAAATCATTTACTTTAACAATTGGGCATAATTTCTGGTGTCATTCCATGGGGATCCAGTGCCTGACAGCCTGGAAGATATGATCCACAGACCATGATGCTTTGCCAGAGATGGCCTGCATCTGTCTGACTTGGGCTTCAGGCTTTTGGCAAAGACCCTTGCCTCCCCCATAGTGTCTTTTTTAGGAAAAGTCATGAGGTCGATACTACCAACATAAAAATTTCAACAACATGTAAATTAAAGGTCATGCCACTAAATGCTTGGAGTCTAAACATGAAACTGCACTCATTGCAAGCATTCTTAACCCTGGAATATGCTGACATTTGTGCAGTCACAGAAATCTGGTTCAAAACTGAGGAGAGCACCCCAGCCTTACCGAACTATTCATCCTATCATATATTCAGGCCCCAAAATGTGGGCAGCAAAGCCAAAGGAGGTGGACTTTCAATATATATTAAAGACACACACACCTCCAGGCTGGTCAGACAGTATGATGCACAGGAGACACTCCAGGTGGAGTTAACCATTGACAAGAACCCTATTCAAATTATAGCTAGCTACAGGCCCCCAAATGTGACTCAAGATGCCCATTCCATCTATCTGGACCTCTTCAAATCTATCAAGATTCAACCCTTTACCCTGATCCTGGTTGACGTTAGCTACCCAACCATAGACTGGAAAATCTACTCATGCCAGAACACAATGCCCAGAGATTCCTTGATTTTATCATTGCAAATGCCTTGGATCAGCTAGTCAATACCCCCACAAGAGGTGACAATATCTTGAACTTGGTATTAACCAACATGAGTAATCACTGCAGTGCCCCTATGGTATCATCCTCCCTAATAAGATCCAACCATAAAGTGGTCACGTTTGAAGTCACCATCTTTCCTGTCTCCCCTCTAGCTAGGGTCAAATAAAAAAAACTTGTGCAAAGCTGATTACAACCTACTGAGGGACTATATAAACAGCTTCACAGCCCCCTCCCACACTGTAGTAACTGGCACCAATGTTCAAATCTACACCAAAGTACTATACAAGCATTTATATAGATGCATGGAATCAGGACTACCTGACAGGACAAAATCATCCTCTGCAAGGAAGAGTAAACCTGTCTGGTGGACATCTGCAATAAATAAACTATATAACAAAAGGAAAACACTGCTGCCCAGGACCAAGAAGGAGCAGGTGCCTAATTGGAAGCAATCTCTCCTTAGTCTGAACAAGCAAATAAGAGCACTAGTGAAATCCTCTATAGTCAACTTCGAGTCCAAATTGGCCACATCTACTAGAGATAATCATAAGGCCTTCTTCACATATGTCCACAGTCTCAAAGGAAGCACCCAGATCTGTTCAGAACTGGTGGTGAAGGACACCACATAAACAAATGCTGTAGATATAGCCAAACTAGTGGCTGACAAATTCAGTGAAAACTTCTCCCCTCTGTCCCTGCCATCAGTAAATCAGGAGATCCCCGGTACCTGCCACCCACCCCTTATCTCTAGGGAACAGGTCATCACTGCCCTCTCAAAGGCAAAAACGCAGCCTCCATGGGACCCTATAGCATCCCAGGCTGCATCCCACATGAACTCAGGCATGAACTTGCAGCACCATTAGGCACCCTTTTTAACCAAAGCCTGAGTACAAGCTTTGTCCCAGCTGAGTGGAGGACAGCCACTGTCATCCCTTTACATAAAAGTGGAATGTCCACTGATCCAGGAAATTATAAACCCATCAGCCTAACTAGCCTGATCTTCAAGGCCATGGAATGGATTATCATGAACCTCATTAACAGGGACATTGACAACCTCCAAACACTCGACCCCACACAGTTTGGCTTTGTCAAGGGGAGGTCATGTCTGTTAAATATGGTTGACTTCTTTGAGACAGTCACCAAAGCCATGGACGTGGGGAAGATGGTGCACACCATCTACCTTGACCTGGCCAAAGCCTTCAACACTATTACCCACTCAGGCATAGTAGATAAACTCTCTCAACTAGGCATCTATCCACATGTTACCAGATGTGCAGCAAACTGGTTCACTGATAGAACCCACCTAATCAAAATAGGGGAAGCAACCTCAAGCAGTAGACCTGTAATGAGCGGCGTACCCCAGGGATTTGGCTTGGGGCTTCTGTTATTTGGGATATACTTCTCTGAGGTGCAGGCCAAAACCAGTGGGCTATGGCTGACCAAGTTTGCAGATGACTACAAGCTGGGTGCAGTCATCAATTCCCAAAGTGATGTGAACGTCCTCCAAGAGGGTCTCACCCAAACAAATGACTGGTGCCAGAAACATGGCCTCAAGTTGATTGCCAAAAAATGCATCATCCCCTTTGGGCAGAGTGACATCCCCACATATTATCACATTAATAACGTCCTAAGTACACAATCAGTAATGAGGGATTTGGGGACTCAGGTTGATAGCAACCTGATTTTTGACCACCATGTTGCTTCCTTGTATGGAAAGCTTTCTACATGGCCCACCTCATAAGTAAGGGTATCTCATCCAGGGACAAAGCAGTCATAACATCCCTGTATTCTTCCCTTATAAGGCCAATTATTGGGTTCAACACCCGCTTCGGCATGCACCTCGAGAAGCACATGCAGCAGCTAGACAGACCACAGAGGTGCCTCACCAGGAGAATCCAGGGCCACAAACACCTACCCTACACAGATAGGCTAAAAGCCCTTTCCCTTTACTTAGTTTCATACAGGCTCCTCAGTGGCAACCTTGGTCTGGCATACAAAGCAATCTCAGACCCCGCCTCGATGGGACTGCTGCATATCCATAAGTCAAGCTCCACTCGAGCAACCCGCACGACTGACCTCAACCTGGACTGTGATGTCAATAAGATTTCTTGGCAGGACAGATTTGTGTCCCAGGGACTCCCTCATCTATGGAATAGACTCCCACTCCATGTCAAGCAAAATACCTCATTATCCCTTTTTAATTGCAACCTGGATCACTGGATGGGAAACAGAAACTACAGCCATGGGATTCCACATTTGTCCCTGCTGGATGGGGGCTCTGGGTGCTGACTCGTCTAAACATGGGCTAAACTCTTGGATAGGCTTATAAGGGCCTCAGGGCCAATAGCCTAGAAACCTCATATGATCCTATGATGTTTGAAGGACTTGCATTCTTCCAGGCACAAAACTCTATTTTTTTTTCCAATTGCTGCAGTTGTTTGGTGAGGTACAGACAGAAGGGAGCCTTGTACTCAATTAGTGGTCTGATAAGGGGGGAGTACAATAGAGCTATAACCTCCCTGGTCTTGGATGTGATCTCCATATGTATGAGGGGTGCAATGCAGAATGTGTGTTTCAACACTATGGACATGCTGTGATGAAAGTGTAGATTGCTATAAACATGTTCACAAGTCTCATAACACTGTGTTTGAGCTGAGAGGGGTGCTATCTTTAACATAATTAGCAGGGGTACTTCATTGTCAAAGGGGACAATGAGGCATTGTTTGCTGTATGGTTCAGTCTGTAAGTTTGGCACCAATCATTTATCTCTGTCAGCCCCTTATGTCATATGTTACTGTCATTGGAGAAATCTATATGCATGCGTCTGATTAACAATCATCTGCAAATGTGTAGGAGTGCATCTGATTAACAGTCATCTGCAAATGTGGTAAACCACAGGCTATCTACCATTGCCTGTGCCTCAAGGAAGTAGTTTCCACACATTTGAGGTCCCAGCACAGATCCCTGGAGTATTCCATTGACAAGTGGCTAGTGGGGGGGTGCAGTCCCCAACTTTGACAGTTTGTACTCTGTTGGTGAGCCAGTTGGCTATCCAGCTAGTATGCTATGGCTTAATTCCCAGATAGGGCATTTTCACTATGAGACATTAATGTGGGATATTGTCAAAGGATTTGGATAACTGAACATAGGCAGTATGTCCTGTTATATGTCATCCAGGTCCTCAGGGTCATTATCAAAGAAGTCCACAAAGTTCAATAGGCAATATCTATTCTTGACAAATGCAACATGGGTCCATCAAGTGAGTTGAAGGTCACCTATGTCCCTGTGGATAAAGTCCATGCTGATTCCTTCCCTAGTCTAGTGGATAAGGCTTGTTAGGCTAATGGGTCAATAATTGTAGTTCTGCAGTGTTACCAGATAAATGCGCATTGCATATGACACAACATTTGATATTACTTTCTGTAATGTAGGTGATATATGTCTGGAAAAAGTACTGAGACACCAGTGTTGCAGGTTTGCAGGTAGCAAAGTGTATGCATATGCAAGATACACCTGTTTGCACACTGCTTAGCAGTGTGCACACGTGAGATGTATTGTTAAAGTCTGACAGTTGGTATTGAGTCTATGAAACACACCTGCTACTTAATTGACTCTGTGGTAGCAGGTGCTAATGCATTGATACTTTCCTTTTTGGTTCCAGATGGTACTGGGTTCAAACCCTTCTCTCTCTCTCTTTTTTTTTTCTTCGAGTGTTTGCACACTGTGCCACTTAGCACAAACATGAGCAATGGATAAAAATGAATTTCAGGTTTGGCTGTGTTTATCAGATGTGCACGAAGCACAGCAGTGCACAAACTGGCCCACCCAGGATAGAGACAGGATCTAAAAAGCCAAAAATAGAAACTGGATATATTCAAATAATCCTACTGGGCATCACACAAACCTGCTAAGTAATGTTGCACTGCAGTTAACAGTGAGACCTTAAGAATAAATTGTAAGATATGAACTATCATGTATCTAATCCTGTGGCAACAGGTGTAAGTGTAGGTCCAGAGTACTGATCATCCTGGGTTCTAGTACAGGATGTGCAACCTTTGTTTTACTGTTGTGACATTGCAGTTTATAGCAATGAACTGAAACATGAATGGCTGTTACTTCAACTCTGTTGTGGCAGCAGGTGTTAGTGCAAGACCACCATACATATGGTCCTAGGTTCAAATACAGCATGTTCAATACAATTTTATTGTTGTTTCACTTTCCATTCTAGTCACTCTCACTTATAACACTTGACATAGTGTGCATTATATTAATTATATTTATGAGGGCTGAGACACTAATATTGTGCCAGTTATTTATTTATTTATTTGTCTATGTATTACCTCATTTATTATCAGATGTTTGACTGTGGGTATACTGTATACTATATTTCTGCTTTCTGGACTGCCATGGCCTTCACATTTGTCAAACACACATACAAAACTGCCTGTACATCAAATAACATGTTTACTGGGAGTGTGCACACTGTTTGAAAAATGTTGCACAACACTTACCATTTTGCCAAAACTTTGCTTGGGAGTGCGCACCCTTGAGCACTGTGTTTGCGTCATGGTAAGTGGTGTACACCATTTTCAAACAGTGTGCAAACTCCCAGTAAATGCGATAAACTGGACATGAGAAGCCATCATTCTTTATTGCTCTCAATCCATGATAAACATGAAAGGCATTCATGGAGAAGGTGTGAGATTTAGAGCTCAGAGATGGGGGTTCAAGAGTCTAAATTTTTTATTGGACTCCTAGTGATATACCACAGTCCCAATTTGCTGCAGGGGGACTATTCTGGGTTCCAAAATAAATCATAGGCTTGAGGTAGTTTGGCCCAGGTATAACCAGTGAAACTAGTATCCCCCACACTGGTGACCAATGTAGGCATCATTACAATGTCCTCTGGAAAAGAAAGAGGGAAACCCTCAAAGTCTGTATTGAGGAATTTAGGATGAAGGACATCCCACAGATGTGTAAGGATCAACTACAAAGAGTACTTGTAAGGCTTAAAAGCTGAATATAGGCAAGGCTGATATTCATAATGGTATTCTGTTCTGTTTTGTTCTGTTTTTCCACACCTGCCATGGAAATAGAGTGCGGTGTTAGGCTCCATGATGCAAGGTTGGCAAGGATGAAGGAGGCATGTGGTATGTATTCAGCAGAATAGTAGATTTATTGTAGCATTAAAAGTTAAGATAGCTTGTTAGCATTGAGCATGCATATCTCAACTGTACATGCAGGTATACATGGATTAGTCTGTAGCACAAATCAAGAGTACAATATTAGACTTTTGTCGGAGGTGGTGGGTTCAAATACCATAGTTCCCAAGCATACAGTACTGTTAATTCTTCAATTATGTGTAACTGTAATGTAAAGGAATAAAGTAAAATCTCTATACCAGTGGCACACATGCCCTGCTGTAAACTGTAATCTGCATAATTGGAACATGCATATGTGCAATATATGAACATGTAAAGGAGTATTTGCTGCAATCTGTAGTATAGTATAGTTTTAGAAATAATAGTTTTATGTTGGGAGTGGTAGTCTTAAGAGTAAAGTTTAAGATAATAGAGTCAAATAATTGTATTAATGCATTGTATGTTACGTATGCAGGTATTTTGATCTCTTTTTTTTCTCTCACTGCAACCCTTGTTGCTCTCTCTTTTTTGTTTGTTTTATATTATTATGTGTTATCAAAATGTGTCCATGTCATCCATGTGAACCACATTATGAAATGCTGCACAGCACAGCAGGGTAGGCCTACCCTACAGGATCAACCTTCCCCTACTCCACTGGCCCTGACACCATTGCACAGCACATCTGGGAGCCAACCTGTCAGTACCACCTTTGCTGCCCCTGCATTATCTGCCCCCCTCAGGTAGTTCTGCCCTTGAGGATAGTCCAGTGGTTCACTCTGGGAGCAGTGGCAGAGGTGGTGAGTTTGGCAGTTGTGTTGAACTCCAGTGGTTCACTCTGGGAGCAGTGGCAGAGGTGGTGAGTTTGGCAGTTGTGTTGAACTGCCAGGGATGGTGAGTAGGGCTGTGTACCACACTGCACTGTTTGTGCCTGCCTATGCTGGAAAAGGGGCTGCTCTCCTTCAGTTTACATTGGACCAAGAGGAGGAGACATTAAGTGCTCCAGCCGGTGCTGGAGCGAGATGACAGTGATAACAGTTCAATGGGTGAAGACTCAATTCTCGCTGTCATCCAGCTTGACAAGCATGAGTCCTCGATGTCCCCACCCTCACCTCATCTATGGTGTCCACTGGCCTCTTATGTCCATCACCATGCCTGTGTCCTGTTTTGTTTGTCTTCTCTGTCTGCAATTGCTTCCTCATCTACCCAACGTACTGGACTCAGACATACCTATGTCCCTTCCCCAACATTGCTTTCTCATAGGTTCATAGATTAGTACTAGTCTAATTGCCATTTTGGGCCATTTTAAGCCTAGCCAATTACCCCATGTGAGAGTCAAACCCTGCACCTTGTGTTTGAAAGGCAAACATCTTAACCATTATGCCAACCTCCCACCCTCTCTGTCTTTCTCTCTCTCTGTCTCTCTCTCAAAAAAAAAAATGTGCACCTGTCCCACAAAAAAAATGTCCCATACATAGCTCTCCATTTCACACGTGTCTTCTTGTCACACTCTCTGGAGGTGACAATCAGCTAATATTCTGCATATATTATTATTTTTACTGTTGAAAAATGGATAGCAATGGTTCTTTCCTACCTCCCTCCTGCTCATTCCTGTATTGCTTTCCATTTGTTCTTCCCCCTGCTTGTTCCCCATTTTATCACTGTCCTATCTTTCCCACTTCTTTTATTTAATGCATTATTGTGTTATATTCAGTTGTATTGAAATCCAGTACCATCTTGCCATCTTGCCCCAAAAATGAATGTATCACCACATTAACTGCATTAACATGTACCACCACAGAGGCAGTAAAGTAGCAGGTATATTCCAGAGACTAAATACTAACTGTCAGACTTTAGAAATGCACCTCACATTTGCGCAATGCTTAGCAGTGTGCAAACATGTGCATCTTGCATGCATATACACTTTGCTAACCGTCAAGCAAACTGACTGCTTGTCGCACTATGAAAATGTACATATTATGCTGTATTACTACTGTTTACTGTCCATTTCCTTTGTATGACATGGAATTACATGTAGAAACATTACAAACTGAGAGGTCTATCTAACTATATGTCATATATTTAAAATACATCAATGTGTTGACATCCCCAAGTACTACAACCCTGAGGTCTTAGTACATTTTCCACATATATATCAAACACACCTCAAAATGTAATATGAAATGTGTGCTATGCAATGCACATCAATCTGGTAACATATAGAACTACAACTATTGACCCATACACCGAAAATTCCTTATCTGCAAGGCTACTGCAGAAATCAGCTTGGACCATATCCACAGGGACATAGGTCACCTTCAGCACACTTTACCCTGCCCATGTTGTTTTTTCAATAGTAGATCTTGTTTACCCTTGCTTGACCCTTGTGGACTTCTTGGATACTGACCCCAAAGACCTAGATGAGGGATAACAGGACATACTGCCTATGTTGATTTATCCAGGCCTTTGACACTATCTCCTAGTCATGTCTCATAATGAAAATCTCCCATCTGGAACCTAGGCCATACAGTACAAGATGGAGTGCCAACTGGCTTAATGACAGAACACACACACACTCAAAGTTGGAGACTGCACTTCCACCACTAGTCCACTCACTAGTAGAATACCACAATAATATGTGCTGGATCCTCAACTGTTTGGGAAATGCTTCCCTGAAGCACAGGCAACAATAGATGGGCTGTGGTTTACCAAGTGTGTAGATGACTGTTAACTGGAGACACTCATAAAGATTCCCCCACTAATGGTAATGTATTACAGTAGGGGCTGACATAGACTAATGATTGGTGGAAAACTCACAGACTGAACTTTAAGCATACAATGACTCTTTGTCACCTTAGTCAATGATGCACCCTGCAAATTATGATATACATAGCACTCCCTTAAGCTCAAACACAGCGTTGTGTGACTTGGGAACACATGTTGAAAGCAATCTACACTTTTATCACTATGTGCCCATGGTGATGACACACACAATCTGTATTGCGCACATCATACATATGGACTTCACATCCAAGACCAGGATAGCCATACCTTTGCTGTATTCCAAATTTATCACACCAACAATGGAGTACAAGACTCACATCTCTCTGTACATCTCCAGACAACAGCAATTGGAGAGAACATATGGTTGTGCCTGGGAGATTCCAAGGCCTCAAACCATGATATACATGGAAAGACTGACATGTCTGTCACTGTACTCAGTATCATGCAAGTTGCTGAGAGGTGACCTATGGCTGCCCTCCAGAGCAGTCTCAGATCCTGCCCTTCTGGAAATGATGGAAAGCTGCAATTTGGGATAACAGTAATTTTCCCCAAGCTTTTCAACCTAGCCTGTGACTTAAAAAACATGCTGGGGAGACAGATAAATCCCACAATGATTCACACACCTCTGTAATAGGCTCCCATGGCATGTGAAGTAGTGCTCCTCAATTACCTTGTTCAAGCACAGCCCTGACTACTGCTTGGCTGATTATAAAGTCCCCTCTTAGATGGCACCTATGCCCCTCATGGACAGGGCCAGTTGGTGTTGCTCACAAATACACTCTGCTAAAAACAACCATCTAGCTATGCTCAGTAAGA